>NW_027466821.1:5105000-5107500 GCF_046128005.1 Genypterus blacodes
ACGCAGGGCCCGAAGAGGTGGGAGAGCGAAGACGAGGCCAAGGAGGAGACGCCGCAGCCTGAAGACGAGGAGTCCACCAGCGGGGTGAGTCAGTCAATCACCGCCTCTACTTTTCTTTATTTGAATTTATTTGAATTATTCATTTGAATCCTATTTCCAATTTTCCATCGGAATGTCTGATTGGTCTCCGTCTCCATGCGTATAAACCAATATTTGTTTGTTCCCTCTCTTCTTCCGTCTCCCTGCGACCCTCAGGTGGAAGACGTGACAATCTCCTGTTGCCTGTGCGGTCAGGACTTTAACTCGCGCCGCAGCATCAGGCGCCACTGCCGCAAAATGCACCAGACCAAACTAGAGGAGCTCCGAAAGTTCACCGAGACCCGTACAGTCCCCACAAGCCTGCTGTCTATGGTCAAAGGTCAGCCGTTGTGTCATCTGGGATTAGTTGTGATAAATGTGACTGATATTGATTGATGGATTGTTTGGAGCTCAATAGTAATGGTTATTGTCGTCACTGCAGGTCGGCCGAGGACTCTCAGCTCGCCTACGGGGAAATCCTGCCCCGTCTGCTTCAAAAGCTTTGCAACCAAAGCCAATGTGCGGCGCCACTTCGACGAGGTGCATCGCGGCCTGCGGCGGGAGAACATCACGCCTGACATTGCCTCGCGGCCCGGCCAGCCCCTCTCGCTGGAGGCCACGCCCCCCAAGAAGAGCCCCAGCGCCAGCACCTCTCCGGTACCCGGGAACACGCCGAAGAACACGCCCACAAACTCTAAAACTGCGGCAACCGTGGAAACAACGCCCTCCAGCCAAAACCAAACCAAACCCCAAAGTCCACTTCCTGCCCCGTCGCAGGCGAACACGGCCTCGTGTCGCTGCATCCTGTGCAAGAGGACCTACAGCTCTCAGGTTAGTCTGCTGGGAAAATGTACAAAGTGGAAACAATTTGCAACATTTTTTTAAATCCTGATTTTCAGCTTAAAACAAGTCTAAATGTTAAAAACACAGCTTTGACTCATTTTGATGTTTTGCTGTCTGCTGTTTTCTAGCTCATGTTGAAGCGGCACATGCGCATTGTGCACAAGATTTACAGCATGAAAAGCAACAAGTCTGTCGCCACGCCGACATCCACAACCACCCCAGCTGCCACAGCCACCGCCACAGCCGCCACAGCCGCCACCAACACCAGCAGCTCCGCCTCCTCTGGCCCCGCCAACAACATCCAAGTGAAGGAAGAAAAGGTGGACGCCTCAGATGATGATGAAGACGAGGAGGAGGTCGACAGTAGTCCGACCCCGTCTCCCGGCGGCATCATCAGGCCCGGCAGCAGCACTGGCACAGCCAAGGCCGTCCCCGTAGCACAGAACGCCCCAAAGGTGAAGGAGGAGGAGCGGCCATCCAGCCCGAAGGCGGTGGCAGCGGCGCTTTCCACGCCTGCGTCCCGAGGAAGCAGCAAGTGCAGCAGCAGCAGCAGCGGCAACGCCAACGTCAAAATGACAAAGCTGTCAGTGGGCTTCGACTTCAAGCAGCTCTTCTGCAAGCTGTGCAAGCGGCAGTTCAGCTCGCGGCAGAATCTCACCAAGCACATCGAGCTGCACACGGACGGCAACGACATCTTCATCAAGTTCTACCGCTGCCCCCTCTGCCGCTACGAGTCGCGCCGCAAACGCGACGTGCTGCGCCACGTCACCGTGGTGCACAAGAAGCCGTCGGTGTACCTGGCCAAGATCATGCCCAAGCTGGAGAGCCGGGCGGTGAAGAGGCTGGCCGAGGTGGTGCTCAACAACCCCAACCCCAACAAGCGGGCCAGCGGCGGCATCAAGGAGGAGGTGAACGGGCGCCACGCCTCTTCCACTTCCTCCTCGCCCTCGTCTCCTGGCACCCGCAAGCAGGACAACCCCCACTCTTCCTCCTCCTCCGCTGCGCCGACTACCGCGGCAGCCCCCAGCGCTTCTTCTTCCTCCTCCTCCACCACTACCGCCTCGCCCGCTCCGCCTCCTGCCCCCGTCACCAGGAAGCAGCAGGAGCTATCGCCGGCGTTTGTCCCGTCACCGCCTGTCACCCGCAAGCAGGAGAGGCAGCAGACACAGGAGAGACAGGAGAGAAAGGAGAGGCAGGAGAGACAAGAAAGGCAGGAGAGACAGGAGAGGCAGGAGAGGCAGGAGAGGCACCGCCCCCCGAGCCCCCCGCTGACCCGCCGCAGCGACAAACACGCCCATCAACGCAATGCTGCCTCCTCCTCCTCGCCTCACACCCGGCGGCACGACGCCCAATCAGAGAGCACTGGCTCCTCCTCCTCTGAGGTCAAGGTGACCAAAAACTTCTCCCTGCACGCCTGCGACCAGTGTGGCCGCGCCTTTGCAAAGAAGGTAACAGATCCTTCTTGAACATATATAAACATACAGTCGCCCATGGTTTCATCTGTCTCAGTGTGTCTCTCCAGACTCCAGTGTAATCTTCACGTCTGCTTGTTTTTGAACCTGTTTCCCGTCAGCTGTAC
>NW_027466821.1:5110000-5132500 GCF_046128005.1 Genypterus blacodes
CGGCGTTATTAGTTGGGGATTCATTCTTTTAAATGTGTGACAAGTCAGTTGGTTCTCGTCATATTTCAGTGTTAACCCCCCGTGTGTGTTTCACCTGAAGTCATCAAGCTCAAGTGCGCGGGCGTGCAGGTGTTTCCTGTAGTGCCTCAACCATAAAGGTGTAACGGGTTTGATTCGACATCAGCCGGGCATCCGCGCCTCCAGGAGGAAGAGCGTACGTTCAAGCGCTTGGATTGAGTCTTCTCGTTCCATTAAGCAGAAATGTAGTGGCAATTTCAATCAACTCTGTGAGCCTTTTTTTTTAAACCTTAATTTGTGGTCATTATCCGGACTCTTGAGCCTGAATGCTGCATCAGTTTCATTGAGAATGTGCTTTCATTTACTGGAACTTTTAAGGGGCGTCGGAGGGTGCTGCGTTTTTTCCCCTCAGTCATACTATTGGTTGACTCGATTTACCCCCCAACCCCCTCCCCTGAGGTAGTCGCTCAAACACTGGCACATGAAGAGACAGGAGAAGAGAAGACGGAGGAAGGCCCCAATCTCTCTGGGAAACCAAATTTGATGAAGTACGTCTTAATGTCCAATGGGAAAGCCATGGGACAACAGAGCAAAAGGAGGAGAGACCAAACTCTATTTTTATAACTGGAAGCACGAGCGTGACGAGGTCCTGGAAACATGTACATACAGACTCAATCCTCCGCCGGGTGTAAGGAGATAAGGAGTAGTTACACTAGTCACATTAGTTATGGACTGTACCTAACCGTTGGGTGGCCACATGCTTGGAACATGTCTGAGTCGTTCCTCTCACTGTTTCATACTGAGACAAATTTGCAATGTTTAGTGTTCACGACATCATTCCTCCCTTGAAAGTGAAGGACGTTTTTTTTCCCCCCGGAACACGAGTCAAACCTCAACAGACTGTCAGGACTGTGTGTTTTGTTTTTTAATCCCATGGTTTCTTTCATCATCATTTGTAAATTTGTTACAAAGACTTCACCTTCAAGAGAACCCGGGAAGAGTTTAGAGGCGCCTTTCAGATGTGACAAGAATGTTCAAACCAACCATTTGAATAAAAATGTACAATAAAAAATGTACAGCTTTAAGCCCCAGAGGGGAATTCTGTCTGAGTTAATTTTGTCCACAGAAATGAGTCATAACGCTTCCATCAGTAATGTTTGTTTACTGTCTTTGCAGAGAAGAGACTTTGTTTGCTTGTTATTCCGTGCGGTTTAACGTGGAATTGCTTTTGATGTCTCCGAGTGAAATAATGGTCTTCGCACACACACACACGCTCTTCGCCACGTGCTGACGGCATGTGACTTCAAAGCAGAAAGTCTTCATTGGTTATGATTTTGATTCCAAAAGCACTTTTAATTATACATATGACATGTGGAATATCTCTTAAAATATGAAATTAACTAATCAGCATTTTTCACCCTGGAGGCCCCTGACGTGACTCTGATTAACAGACACTGAAGATATGCTGAACAAGTCAAATAAAACATATAACGTACTGATCTCAAACTAAACCTGAACTTTATCACATCCCCCTCGGTGTCACACACTGTATATACGCTTACGTCGCTCTTTCAGGGCAGAGACGCTGCGGCATCACCTCACACTTACCACCAGATGGCGGCATTGCTCCACGCCTCGCCTTTGCGTCTCACACAAACTCGACGTGTTGCACTCTTAAACTGTATATACTTCGTCACACACATACACTCAGAGAGAGAGAGGGGGGAGGGGGGTTTGCCCGGGTCCGTGTGGATCGCCTGTTTCCTCACTTCACGCTGCTTATCAAATTGTTATTACACAGCAGATGGGATGCGGTTCATTTGGTTAATTCGATTCACGGCAAATAGCCATGACGCCACCGTGTGACAGGGGAGGTGGAGGTGTGCGTCTGTATGCGCGCGCGCGTGTGTGTGTGTGCGTGTGTGTGTGGTGGGGATCAATGGGCGCAGTAAAAATGGATTTGGGCTCAGGCAATTAAGAGTGTCGCAACGCCTGTGTGAGCATATTTTGATGACTTATTAATGTGTTCAAATAACCAAAGCCCCCCCTCCTTTCATTGTGGAAGACGATCGATCTGATTGATTAGTAATAAACTTGATTGAACGTGTGGACTTTGCCGGGCGACAGTGGCGCAATTAGACGGTGATTTGGTGCAGGCGGAGTAACCAGATACGATGGGCGAAATAAATAAATATGTTGCATGTAGCCTATTGGAGAGAGAGAGGGGGAGAGAGAGAAAGAGTGAGAGTGAGAGAGTGTGTGTGTGTGTGTGTGTGTGTGTGTGTGTTGTGGTTCATTCGGCTGTGGAGTCGCGCTGTCACAGACAACCGGGGGAGTGTTTGTGCGTGTGTGCGTCCGCGGTGCCACGGGTGGACTTATGGGAAGGTTTCATGAGCAAAGTGCGGGACACCTCTGCGAGGACACCGGAGCCCGAGAGACGCAGGTGGGTTCGCCAACATTACTGATCACGACTGACACATTCAGCGTGTCGTGGAATTCCTCCGCTCTCTCTCCCTCTCTCTCTCTCTATCTCTCCCTCCTTCTGTCTCTCTCTCTCTCTCTCTCTTTCTCTCTTCATCAGGCAGCCTCTCCTCATCATCGCTTCCCTAAACAAGTGCGGGGATCATAATCGCGTTTTTCTCCAGTTTTGCTCGTCACGAAGCGGCACTTTCTCCCCTTTTTTTCTCGTTTAAACGCAGGGGTCCATTTTCCTCTTTTTCACATCCTCGACTTGGCGGATACTCTTTGATTTGCTTTGCTGTTGGGGGGGAAAAGGAGGAAGAAACGACCCCCCCACCCCCCCAACACCCACACACCCACACAAACACACATACGCTCCAGGAGGACCGGTGGTGGGAAAACTGCTGAGCTCCGCAACGAAGTTGCCTTAGGCGGGCAGGAGAGTCTGAGGAAGAGGCACTGGAGACGGTCCTTCCTCACCCTCCTCCGAACCTCCCCCCCTGGATGAATTAGATCCCCTCAGGTATCAAGGAGTGTCATTTACTCTCATTTTCTCCTTGTTATTCCCGTTCTGTCGCCTCATTCCCACCCCATTTCCGCTCATTCTGGCATTTCTCTACTGATGGATTGGGGACAGCGTCTTATTCCCTCCCAGATTCCTTCCTTATGCAGCAACCCGATCAATTCCTCAACGGATTTCATTGATTTTTCTTTTTTGTTGCAATAATCATCTTCGTTGGGTGTGATCTGAACAATGGAGGTGAGGGGGGTGAGTGTGTTATCAATAACGCTGCATGGTGATGAATATGTGTTTGGGTCTGTGAGTCAATATTGCATGGACGCAGTGAGGGGAAGTGGTGAGGGAATGGAAGATGTCATCTGATGTCATGTTATTGCAGTGATCACAGTCTCTCTCTGCTCTCACTCTGGATGGCAGTGGCTTTAATTATGGGATGCGATCAGAATTCCACCACTGCCACACCAGCAGCCTATAGGCTCCATAATGAGCACATACACACATCCATACACACATCCACACACACACACCCAGAAGACTTTAATCTCGCCCAGTCTCCTCTCTCAACCCTGGAGGTGTATGTCATTACCGGACACGATTAGATCACGTCACATGCATCTGTTTCCAGCAATACGTGACGCTTCTCTCTGTTCCTGCGCCGTAGTTCACTGTAGAAAAGGTTTGATTCCCCCTGTGTGGAAAAAGTCTCACTTCAGATATCTGGAGATGTGTTTGAAATTTGGAGGGATATTAGAAGGAAGTGTGTGTAGGTGCAAATGTCACATCTTTGTGTTTGCTTAAGTTGGTTAGACCTTTTATTTAGCAATTTGTTTAAGGTCTGGGAGCTGTGCCATGACTGGGGTGAGTCCAATGCAGTGAGAGTGTGTGTGTGTGTGTGTGTGTGTGTGTGTGTGTTGGGGAAGCGTCAGCATCTGAGTTGTTCCTTTGGCCCCCTAATCTTGCGAAATCAAATCAAATAACAATAGAAGGCTGGTGATGCTGCCACACTCTACTGAGGGAAACAGAGGGGGGGGGGGAGACAGAGAGACAGAGAGAGAGAGGGAAATGGAGTGAGAGGAGGAGGAGGGGGTGGGTGTTGCTGTTTGAAAAGGGAAAGTGTCAGAAAATCGAGATTGAAGACGGGGAGGGGACAGGTAAAGGAAAATGTGTGGTATGAGGAGGATGAGTAAGGCAGAGATGATGGAGCGAGAAGAAGAGACACGCTGCAATTATTGAATGAGAGATGCAGAGAGACGACGCGCCAGGGAGAGAGAGGGGGAGAGAGAGAGAGAGAGAGAGAGAGGGAGAGAGGGAGACACACAGGGGGGGAAATGAGGAGGTAGGGACAGGGACAGAGAGGCAGAGAAGCTGTCACTTTCTGAAAAGAGCAGCGCGCTCCCCAGAGAGAGGAGCAGGCCGGCAGAAAGCAGCGTGATGGAATAGTCACGGAGAGGAGAGGAGAGGAGGAGAGGAGAAGAGAGGAGGACATGATGACGGCAAAAACCAAGGGAGAGGATGATACAGTGAGGAGGGGATTGGACACAATAAGGAGGAGCTGAGGAGGGAGGGAGGGAGGGAGGGAGGGACGGATAACAGAGTGGAGCGACCAAGTGGGCAGCACTCACCTCGACAGGCAGCTGTGGGTGTAAATTAAAAAGAGCGATGAGGCGACCGCAGCCTCGGGGGGTTTAACCCTCTTCATCTCTGGAGCCACTAACCATCACAGAGCGGGAAACCACCTCTCTCTCTGGGGAGCCTCCTCGGGGCTGAGGCACACGTACGCAGAGGAATCTGGGTCCTGAGCCTTAGCAAAGCGTCATAAAAGACAAGGAGACCCGCGGGAGGGGAGGGAGGAGAGGGGGGTAGTGAGGCACGTCCAATAACTAAACAGTGACGCGAGGGTCTGGGGGGCCGGGGGTGGGCACGGGCAGGAAATATGATCATTCTGAGGAGGGAACGTGAGGCCCAAATGAGGCGTGAAACTCTTTAATACCTTCAGGGCCTGGGTTCAGTCAGAGCAAAGACTCGCACGACTCGTCGGCCCTGAGCTAATCTGTGTTCCGCTGCCCCCCCTGGAGACGCGGTTGCGGTGTAGTCACATCTTGTTTCGGGGTCTTAAACTCCACCTAGACGATCCCTTTGACTCCAGGATAGACTTCAATACTCAATTATCAGGATCCTGCCTAGACGGGTGAGGTTTTGACCCCATATTCAAGCCAACAGGGCCTCTGATGGGGGGGGGGGTCACAGACGGGGGTCACAGGGGCCCTGCATGGTTTAGACGGGGCCTTTCATTGATGTCACGCGTTGTCGCAATGTGCTAAACAAGTGTGTTGCAAAAGATAAGAATAAAAGTTTATCATCCCGAGGGAAATTACAATACGTAGAGACTGCCATGTGACTGAAGGCGTCACCTGACCCAGAGGTGTGAACCGTCCTCGGAGGATAAATGCCGGGTTTCACCGCCCACCCATGACTCAGAAGGGGGGGGCACTGCCACTAGATGTGATGATAAACGAAACACACATGGCTATAAATATACATGAACTACGAGGGTCCCTGTGTGCGCGTGGTAATGCGAGATGACAGCCCCCCCGCTCCCCCCGAGCCTCATTTGGCCGCTCTCTCCCCGCGCCAGCAGGTCGCAGCGAGTCCAAGCAGAAAGTGTCGAATAAACAATATCGCTGAGAACACGAGTCCAGACGTAGAGCAGATGAATCAGAGCCTGGCTAACCTATATAAAGGCCGGGGCTGTGTGTGTGTGTGTGTGTGTGTGTGTGTGTGTGTGTGTGTGTGTGTGTGTGTGTGTGTGAGTGTGAGAGTGGCTCTGACCTAATTCCATGTGTGGAGTGTAGAGAAACTGAAGAATTAATTGGGACAGAATCGAATTATAGATGGATTCACGGGAAGAGTCGCTCACGCTGCGATGACATCCGAGCTCGGGGGAAACTGTTATGCGCCGCCGCTGTGAGTGAAATCACGCCGACCTGCTGCGTGTGTGTGTGTTGATGATGATGAAGGTTTCATAATCACACTTTACTCGATGTCCACAGCCTTGAGAGTGCTGAAAGGTTGCCGGGTCGATCCGCAGGAATAAGCAGAATTGCAGAATTCCCTCGCGTTCCTGTTCCATTTTTTTTTTACCTAGCTTGTTTGAAGTGGAGGATGATTTTCCTCGTCAGCGGATGTGATGGATTACAAAGCCAATTAAGAGGCTAAACAGTGTGAAATAGGCCATCTGAGGGCTAGAGCGTATGTGTGTGTGTGTGTGTGTGTGTGTGTGTGTGAAGGTAAGCAGGACACCTATAACGAAGGCTTGTGTTTTCACAGCCATGGCCTCAATATCCTGGATACCATCAGATGAAACAAGCCTGGTGCTGGGGTTTGTAACCATATTCCAGGCAGTTTCATCACATCTCCAGGAGCCATGATTATAATTTCAGAGTTACTTATCCCTCACTGATAAATGAAATGGAGGCAAACAGGTGAGTGTGAGACAGCAGCTCCCTCCCTCCCTCCCTCCAAACCCTCTGTCGGGATCATCACAATTGGACAAATTGCCTTCTCAGTCTATATCAGTGATGGCAAATGGGTCAAATTAATCCCCACAGTCTTGCGTAATGAATGCACATTGGTTTGTGTTTGTGTGTGTGTGTCATGTAGGAACCCAGGAGTGTGTCAGCAAACCGTCTGAAGCCCTCGACTTGTGGCTGCTTCACGTGTTAACACCTTCAACAGTTTCACTTCCCAGCAGCTACACACAGATTTAGAATACCAGGTATATTTGCAGACCTGTTCGAGGTCTCAGGTTGTGTGTGTGTGTGTGTGTGTGTGTGTGATGAATGTAATGTGTTCATTTAACCGCAGCAGAAACAGCAGGTGTTCAGATGACGCAACACGGTTACCCCAAGGCATCAGTCTGAAGCTTTCCCTCTTCACCGCTCTTTGCCTCTCTCTCTCGCTTCCCTCCTTCCCTCCTCCCTCCCTCTCTGCCTCCCTCTCTGCCTCTCTCTCTCGCTTCCCTCCTTCCCTCCTCCCTCCTCCCTCCCTCCCTCCCTCCTCCTTCCTTCCTTCCTTCCCTCCTCCCTCCCTCCTCTGCTGCAGCAGGTAGTCTGAGGTCCGCGTCGCCGATGCGAAATTGCCCCGCGGAGCTGGCGAGTCAAGGTTCTCTGCTGTCATTTCCAACAGCTGTTACACTCATCTGTGTGGCGAAAGATGATGATGTGTGTGTGTGTGTGTGTGTGTGTTCAGGTGTAGCAAGAGAGTGTGTGGAGGTGATTAAAAACCGACAGACATTGGTGGGTTTTTCGATTATGGAAAGGCAGTAAAGATTCTGACAGGTCTGCTGGTGCTGGTGTGTGTGTCTGTGTGTGTATGTGTGTGTGTGTGAGTGTTTGTGAGTGTGAGTTGTTTTTGCTCCAGTGCATCTCTGCTTTGCTTTTGCCTTAAGTGGTTTACACTTGTTTGTCAGGTGGACCGTGCATCCCTCCAGCAGCTTGATTTTCATTTTCATATCACAGAGTAGAGGTACTTTAATACTCTCTCTCCCCCCCCCCCCTCTCTCTCTCTCTCAGGCCCCTTCTGAAGATGTGACTTCTGGCCTGCGCGCTCTTCTTCTCCTGGCCTAGATTCCTTCCTGCATCCTGCCACCTCATTCCCGCTTCTCCTTCTTCTTGCCGCATTAGGAAAATATGATTCGCTCATGGGGATTGGCTAACTTTTCCGTCGGGGTGCTCTACCCCTCCCTAGTCGACCAATAAGAAGCCTCCCCTTGTGCAACACTCTCCAAAAAAGTAGTTTTTAACTGGAATATCTTCCCGAGGCTTCCCTGGACGCTCGCCTCAGCTCTACTCGACTCATCTACCAATCATGGAGCCTCAGTGGAATCCCAATCCGTCCCCTCACTATCCCTCCATCGTCTTCCTGCTCATGGCGATCTCCTACACCTGGCTCCTCCCCCTCACCTCCCCTCAGCGAATCCCCACGGACCCCCAGGCTGCGCCAGAGTACGCCCACTCCATCCGACTGGACGGCGACGTCATCCTAGGCGGATTATTTCCCGTCCACTCCCGGGGCAATCGTGGCACGCCCTGCGGGGAGCTGAAGAAGGAGAAGGGCATCCACCGCCTGGAGGCCATGATGTTCGCCATCGACCTGATCAACAAGGACCCCGAGCTGTTGCCCAACATAACGCTGGGGGCCCGGATCTTGGATACCTGCTCCAGGGACACATACGCTCTGGAGCAATCCCTGACCTTTGTTCAGGCCTTGATAGAGCGGGATGGCTCGGACGTCCGCTGTGCCAACGGGGACCCTCCAATCTTCACCAAGCCGGATAAGATCGTTGGGGTGATCGGGGCGGCGGCCAGCTCGGTGTCCATCATGGTGGCCAACATCCTGCGCCTGTTCAAGGTGAGCTTTCACTCAAATCTCTTCTTCTTCTCTTCTCTGCCTCTGTCCTCTGATTGGTCGCTCTATCTGTATATGTGTACATATACATGAGGTGTTCGTTGGGCGATACCCTTGTTCTCTCTCTCTATCTGTGTATGTGTGTGTGTGTGTTGTGAATGATTGCCATCGCCGGTGAGATAAAGTTCAATGATGACAACCAATTAAAATGCAGTCAGTCTTCCTGGAGGGTTCAACAGCAGCAGTGTCAGCGCTGAGAGAGAGAGGGAGAGTGTGTGTGTGAGAGAGAGAGAATTTCAATCTGCACATGTGCATTTAGAAGAAGTGTCCTAACAATGATTTTTATCTCTGTTTAGATATGTGTGGGTGTTTGTGTGTAAGCATGTCAAGATGTGTCAAGTGAAGCGTGTAAGGAATAGAATTGTATCTCTTTGTGTATGTGTGTGTGTGTGTGTGTGTGTGTTCGTGTGTGTGTGTGTGTGTGTGTGTGTGTTAATGCTGGCTTGGATCATCTCTGGCTTGCAATTGAGCCAAATAAAGATGGCTTCCATACACGCGTTTCAATTACTACTAAAATCTGTCAACAACCACTTCATTTACTCGTGTTTGTGTTTGTGTGTGTGTGTGCCCACTCACTCACTGTCTATGCTGTGTAGTAATGATTAGTGCATTTGTGTGTATGCTTGTGTTTGTTGCCTATGTGTGGGCCTGAATGAGCATCTGTGTGTGTGTGTGTGTGTGTCATGTCTTTGTCAAGCCCATGTGTGTCCCCTCTGTGGAATATCAGAGGGAGAATGTGTGTGTGTGTCTGTATTAGTGCGTCGAGTGTGCTTGCGGTGTGTGTCGGCGTTGTCATCATTATCTGAACAGGGCTGATGGATGGCGGAATGATTATGAAATATGAGTCCAGTAATGACGCCCGTGGCATTTCACATCCACATCTATCCCACGCTCCTTCACTTCCTCCTGCATGTGTGTATGTGTGTGTGTGTGTGTGTGTGTGTGTGTGTGTGGTCCATGGAAGGCCGCACAGTTGCCGTATCCTCCTCTCTCTCTCTCTCTCTCTCTCTCTGTGTGCACGTGTGTGAGCGCACTTGTTAACAACCTGCTCGCGCTCTGAACAGGAGATTTGCATATTTAAAAAGAACAACAACTAAACATGATTTACACAGGGATCTGTCACAGCGCCGGGGCTCCAGCACGCCTCCCTCCCTCCCTCCCTCCCTCCCTCCTTCCCTCCCTCGCTCTGCACTGCCTCACTCTCATTTGCCTAATAGGATTTAGTGCATATTGTGTGTGTGTGTGTGTGTGTGTGTGTGTGTGTGTGTGTGTGTGTGTGTGTGTGTGTGTGTGTGTGCACGTGTTGTGTGTGTGCGTGTCATTGTGGGAGTGATTCTTCTCCACCCATATATATACAAATAAATATAAAAATAAGAGTGTTTATGTTTGGTAAGTGCACCAGTGCTTTTATTGTCCAAACGAGGGGGTCTGGAACATATGGCTGTGTGCGTGTGTGTGTGTGTGTGTGTGTGTGTGTGTGTGTATGTGTGAGTGTATGGTATCACCCAGAGGCCTGTAGCGGTGATATGATATGACAGAATTGTGCATCTTTTTCTGCACGGTTTAAGATGAATAATGCAGTGTGTGTCACAGCCTCAAAATAGCATGGAGGGCACACACACATGCAAACACACACTGCCAGAAACATACGTCATTTTTTTATATTAAATGGGCCAATCCGATCCGATGCCAGTCACAGTGAGAGGGAGCAAGAGAGAGAGAGAGAGACAGAGAGAGAGAGAGAGAGAGAGAGCCGGAGAGAGAGAGAGAGAGAGACGGGGAGAGAGAGAGAGAGAGAGAGAGAAAGACCTTCAGTCTAACAGCACAGGGAGGAGATTTCAACCCCAGATTTTGTGAAATGTTCCTCATCCTCTCGCCGCTCTGTAAATCACAGCCGAGTGAAACTAAATCGAGTCGAACAAAGAATTTATTGGTGTTTGTCTTGTCACCACTCTTTCCCTCTCTCTCTTTTTTCTGGAGATTATCTTTAAACTCCCAGCACCCCGGGGGGATAATGCAGAGCGGCGGGGCGACGTCGTGAGGCGTAATGAGATAAAAAAGTTTTGTTAATCCTTGTGAGGGAATCGGCGCGCAACAGAGAGGCGTTGTGCAGCTCGACGCAGAGAGAGAGAGAGAGAGAGAGAGAGAGAGAGAGAGAGAGAGAGAGAGAGAGAGAGAGAGAGAGAGAGAGGAAGTTTAGCACATCTAAGGCACAGAGAGCCTCTTAATAGACGATGACAGTTCCATCAGCACGTCAGGCAGAAACGTGCAGAAGGCAGCAGCACCAACATACGGAGCGCAGTAGAATCCTGAGACTAGAATAGCATGTGACATATATCGCTCCTGTCAGGTGAGGCCTTGGCTCATTTGCCACCAGGCGAGCAGAGTATACATACACATACACACATGTTTCCTCAATCCATTCCCGTCCAGAAGAGGGAAGCAGTGGGAATAACAACCAGGAGGAGGGTTCCATTCTTTTGAACGTGCATGAAATTGTGGCTGGAAATCGCCGCAGAGCCCAATTTGCACAAAATCGAGGAAGAAGAGCTACATCATAGCGTCAAGTGATCGTCATTGAGCCTTGGATCATCCTCATCCTTGGAGACTTTGCCTTAAAATGTATCAATTCACTCGGGAGCCGTTTCCACAACGACCCGGATTATGTGACATCTCCACTCATCCATAAATGATGAACATACTGATTTTTACGATGGCACCATGGCACCAGTGTGGAGACGGGCTATAAGGTATCAGCCTCTCCTCAACCCACGTCCAGGGAGAGGATTACATTTCCTTCCTGTATGAGATAATACGGATACGCGAGCTTGTTTACTGAAATAAATCACTTTGAAGCTGTTAAATTGATGATCTTCCCCAGTGATGCATTCTGCACATCTCAGCTGATAACTTTTCATTTGAATAGCGATAATTTAAGTGCATGTTCTATTGTTTGTGTCTATGTGGAATAGTGTGAAACGTGGATTGTCAGTGGGTCATTTACATTTCCTTTTTTTTGGTCATAAGGTTCAGCTAGCGGTGGGTGGATGATATTAAAGTTTATTGTAAACAGCTCTGGGCAAGTGCTGAAGTTGGCTGAGAATGGGAAATGAAGACAACTTGCGGTGGGGGGGGGGGGGGGGGGGGGGGGGACTCCTTGTCAGGCGCTGTGCTGCTTTTCCTTCTGTTTGGTTTTCATGCAGTTTTGGCTCGTTGATCGTATAGGGAATTGAATTAATGAGGACGGTATTGATTCATATGATGAGGAGCAGGTAGCGCTGTGCTGTGGGGCTTGACAAATTGCCAGTTTAACATGAAGCGCCCATGCCCGGGGTCCAGAGCAGTCAGCAGGAGGAACCTCATCTCCCGGTTGCCGCCTCTGCCCTTTCGATCTCGTTTCGGACAAACCTCGCAGCAATAAGGCGGCGCAAAACACAGAATAGGAGCAATTTTCCATCTGTCTTTCTTCCTTTTGTTGTGTTTGTCCCTTTTTCACTTGTATTTTGTCTTTAACTCTCTCCTTAAGCAGTCTTCCCTCTGGGGCCGACGGCTTCATCCTTGGATATCGAGTGTGTTTGCGCTTGGTTGGTAATTACAGTGGCGTTATGGATCGGTGAGCCCCCGAGGCCTTTGGTCACCTCTCCAACCACTTTCAGGCGGATCTTAGCTACAGCGCGGCACATTACAGGGTATTACACACTAATCTGAGCGCCTGGAAACCTTCCAATCAATTCCAAAAATGCGGTTTAAACTTCTATGATGGATTGAGGAGGGAAAAGGCGACAAAGCGGGACGGCCGCATTCACATCCGTGCCGTTAATGGACCGTGTGCGGCTTTGTCTGCTTTGTTACCAGGAAGTCCTTGGTATCGTACAGCGAAGTGAAAGGGCCCATTTCACTCCGTGGCACTTGCACGCTGTGTGTCGGAAATCGAAAATGAAATTTAATTCATAAATTGATAAGTGGTGTCTGTCCCCCGGTGAGAGCAAATGGAATGGATTTGCCTCGGGGAATTTGGGAAACACTGCTATCATGACACGCGCACACACACACTCATACACGCGCACGCTCGCTCTGACACAAGTGGAATCCCTGCTCCTTATTCAATCAGCGCCAGCTCCCACACACACACACACACACACACACACAGACACACACAAGTACAAACACACACTCACCCTTGTCTCTTTTGAGGAGATGACTGACGCTGTGTGTGTCTTTGTTTTTTTATGAAGTTGTGTGTTCCGAAGCCAAGGTCAGAAGCAGAAGCCTTTCCCACGCTTTCTCCCTGCCTTCCAGCTGTGCATCTGTGTGTGGCTGAGCATTGTGTGTCTGCGTGTGTGTGTGTTTGTCACAGCCTCAGCACCCGCATTCCGGTCTTAAATATGTATGTATGTATGAAGGAGAACAAAGTCAACAAGCATTCCAATTGATCCCATAATTCAGCTCCGGCCTCCTTTCCTTCCCTTTCCGTCTGTCTTGGGAATTCTCTGCAACGCTGTGTGATATATCCGATTTCATTACATCGCCGTGATTACTTTACAGAGGGACGTCTCTCTCTCTCTCTCTCTCTCTCTCTCTCTCTCTCTCTCTCTCTCTCTCTCTCTCTCTGTCTCTCTCTCTCTCTCTCTCTCTGTTGTCTGAGCTTGTTTTCGGTCCCTTTATCCTCCTGAGCGGCGTGTACATCCCCGCCATGTGAATGTTTCTCCTGGTGTGTGCTGAAGACACATACATGCAAATAAAATCATCCCCTCTCAGCAAATTAGCGAGAGCAAATGTTTACTCAAAACCCTCGGAATACACAGCAGACTCGGGGCTTTTGTGCACTTAAAAGCCAAACCAGCGCAATCTCTTTCCAGGCACGCCGACGTTTTCTGAATTACAAATCAATTTGGCACTCAGCTTCACAGGGAAGACGGCGGTGACATTAAAACACAATCAACAGGGAAATGTGGTAATTCCAATTCGGATGAGTCAGGCGGAATTTCTGTGCGCTTAATGAATTTGCCTCCACGCTCAAGGTCAGGCGGAGTTTGGCGCTCCGGCCTCGTCCCTAATCCGGCCGACAGCTTAATGAAATAGTGCTGTAACAGAGTCAAAGAGAGAGTGGAGGGACGTGACTGAACAGGAAGAGGAGGACAAAAAAGGGAGACGACGCAGAGTGGAAAGGATAAAGAGTCGGAGAGGGAGGGAGAGACAGAAAACGGCAGGAAGACAAAGCGAGCAGAGGGAGTGTGGCTGGAGTGTGTAATGATGTGGTGTTGATTTCTTTCATGGCGGCGTTTTGTATTAAGAGTGTGACTATAATGAAGCAGAGGAGCCCAGAACAGCAAGCAGGGAAACTCATTAGGATCACGAAACAACTCCACATTGAGCGTTTGTGTCAGCCGGAGCGCACCAACGCTCCTGTGTCTGTGTCTGAGCACACGCCTCTCTGTCTGTCTGTCTGTGTGTGTTTGTGTGTGTGTGTGTGTGTGTGTGTGTGTATGTGTTTGCAGCAGGGAAATATCTGTTGCGACAGACAGGCAGGACACAGTCATCCAACCTTTACTAACGAAGGCAGACTTAATGAGCAAATGGTTAATGAAGGGAGACTTAATTGTCCTTCTGAAATTATTTATTACCTTCATTTGTTGAGTGCTGCCTGGAGATGATTTATGCCGCCATATGGAGCGAACATTGACTGAATGAGATTTATTGGCAGCCGAATAGTTAAACCAGTTTTTGGAATTGAAGTTGTCTTTGAAGCGAAAGTCAAACACAAATTGGCAGCAACTCCATGAAGGGAAGTTGTGGGGATAATGCACCGCACACTCCAATCCAGTAGGGGGCGCCGTTAAAATCTAAAGAGGAAGGGTGTTTGCTCGTTGTGTCTAGTTGCGGATTGTCAGCACTTCAGGCCCCAAACCGTAAACACAAAGCTAGATGTCATCCGTAAAATTAAACACATAAACATTTTTTATGCATTATTCCATAAAAGAGCTGCTTATGTGTGTAAAAAAGCGTGTGACTGTTTCCCTATTAACTATAACATAACACTGTTAAACTTATCGATATGCCTCAAATTGATATGCATGAAGCTGCTTCTGCTCTCTTTCCCTGCCTCCTTCCCTGCCTCCTTCCCTGCCTCCCTCCCCCTCTTCCTCCCTCTCTTGCACACACACACACGTAGCAATATACAAACACAGACAGTTATTTGATGAAAAGGTGCGAATGTAATTTGCGTTTAATCAGATTCTTCGATGGGAAAAACAAAAGGTCATTAGAAATGTGTTTAATGAAACCGCCGCACGTCTGTGACTTGTGCCCACTTGCGTCCGAGTATTTGAATGTGTTGATTGAAGATGTGTGTGTGTGTGTTTGTAGAGAGGTAAAAAATGTGACAGTGAGTGTGTGTAGACTTGCGTGTCCGTTTTCCCCTCTTTCTTTCTTCAGACCGGTGCTGCTCGGTGTTTTGCAGTTTTGCGCTCGAGCAGAGGCGCAGATAAGGGATAAGTGAAGCCATTACACAACGCAACTGGGCTATATTGGCCGCCGCGGGGAGAGCACCTGATGCCCCCGCCAACACAAAGCGGATGGAAATGATACATCGCTTAACGGTCGCTGGCAATTACTCCCATCTGCGCTCCGCCTGTGCGTCGCCGGCTCAAAACGCTGCATCCAGGATGACGCAAAACACGCCTCATCTATAACTGCAGAATCAAAACACCATTTCTTTGTTCAAATTGCATCTGCCGCTATAATGGATCCTCCCGTTTGGAGGGAATCAAGTCTAGAAGGGGGGGAAAGGCGCCAGAAGGAAGCACTACTGCCTTTTCTAGTTTAAATGTGTGAGCAAAGCTCACCAGGAAAGCTTCATCCCCAGCTGGTGACATCTGCGCGCTGCCAAATAGCGCATGTGAGTAGCATAGCACATGTGCCAGGTAGAGCGTGTGCAGGGAGTGAGCACGCACACACACACACACACACACACACACACACACACACACACACACACACACACACACACACACACACACACACACACACACACACACACATGGGCCAGCTTCTCACAACTCGTGACTGCTTCATGAGTCAGAGGAGTGTGTCACACTTTGGTCCATGAGAGTGCCGAGTGTTACATTTGACAAAACAATTTGGGTCATAGAAGCTTACACACGCACACAGACACACACTTGTGAAATTTGGTGCCAGCCCGAAAATGACAGAGGAAGTGCTGCTGGAAAAGAAAAAAATATAGTTTCTTTTGTATCACCATGATGTGAAACATGTTTTGGCTTGGTTGGCCTGTAACGTTGGAAGTGTAAGTCCTTACTTTTTGCCACAGCAGTATTTCGTATCTCCTCCAACAGTTTTTCGCCAATCATCACAACTTTACGCTTAGAATGACAGGACCAAGCTGGACAAAAGACTTTGATCTTTGTTCTCTGATATTCTTCTTCGTTTTAACATAATTGGCTGCTAAAGTGGAGTGGGCGTGGCTAATTCCTCCAAAACTGCTCTGCCTCATTCATGAATGAGTCAACCGTAACCAAACTTAAATGGACACGTGCACTCGCTACCTATAAAACATCAATCTACCTGACGGTGGCGGTAGAATCCAAATTTAAAATGTCCTCATCCAGAGACATAACTGGAGGACGACTCTGCCCTGGTGGAGGTATGCTCTATACGTGCGGCTGATCTCTGCTGGAGTTACTGGAGCGTCGGTGTAAGAATGGACACTTGGGTGATAAGTTCTGCATTGTGCTGCTTCTGGGACGGTTGAGGTTATATAGGTTAGTTTACTTGACTTAAATAGAGCAGAAGTGAACAACAGAGGGTTCTCCCATTATCCCTCTGTAACAGACTGAAAGTCGATATTTAAAAACTGTGTTCAAGTGCTCCTCTTTTCATATTCAGGCTGGAAAAAACAACTTTGCACAAGTGCTTCATCACGTCTGTCTTTATCTGCCAAGTGGCGTTTCCAATATTGAGGCTGTTCAACTTCCATTATACAGGAATTTTTTAAATAAACGTGAAAGTGGAGCAGATAAGGAGAGAAAATGAGACGGAGAGAGAGAAGGAGGGGCGAGGCTTCAAGTACTGAGAGGGGATTTGTACCAAAATGAGACACGCAGAATTTCCTTTTATTTGTCTTTATCTTGTCTTCCTTCATACTTCCTCACCTCTCTCCTCCACTGCATCCTTGCTTCTGCCCTCCCTCCTCCTCCTCACCAATTCAATTCCTGCTGCCACTCTTTCTTGTCACTCCTTCCCAATCTCCTAAAAAAGAGGGGACGAAGGCAGTGAAATGGTGATGGACAGAAAAGAGGGAGAGCAGTAAAGGTGATTTATGGAAGACGGGGGGGGGGGGGGGGGGGTTAACCGTGTTACATTAGATGGGAAGAGCGAGGGTGAGGAAGAGGAGGGAAAAGTTCAGATGTGAAGAGTTCATCCCTGCCCTCCTCCACCCTGCTTCTCTTCTTCTCCTCCTTCTCCTCCTGTCTGCTCGCCTTCCCCGTCTCCTCTGGAGTCGTGGGGTATTATTTATGACAAGAAAGGCGAGACGACACGGAAAGAACATTCGCAGAAAGCTGGCGTCTTCATGAAAAAAAACAATTTGTGTGTGTGTGTGTGTGTGTGTGTGTGTGACATACATGCATTCCGGGTATGACACGCATATACACACACTCTTATCCCATGTGTCCCATACGGTTTTGAATTAAAATGGCCTTTGTGATCAATATCATTGATTTATCAATTGTAGGAAGTTGAGACTTTATAGCGTAATGTGTCTGTGTTGTTCTTGTGTATCAGTGTGAGACAGATTTACTGTGTTGCTAAGAGGTGTGTGTGTATGTGTGTGTGTGTGTGTGTGTGTGTGTGTGTGTGTGTGTGTGTGTGTGTGTGTGTGTGTGTGTGTGAGTGTGAGTGGATTCCCTCTTTGCTGGGTTTTGCCAATTACCCCCAAAAGCTGGAGGTCAAAGAAGAGAGAGACAGAAAATATCTCTCTTTTTTCTGCCTTAATCCTTATTCATTGCCTTCTAGGAACGGTCTTCACCTCCGTCACTCTTCTCTCCCGCCCTCCTCCTTTATTCTTCTCCCATCTCTTGCCCCTTTTTTCCTTTCCTCCAGCCTCGCCCCCCCTTCTCCCCTTTGCCAGTGTTTCCTCTCTTCGCCCACCCACCCTCCACTCCTTCCATCGTCTTCTACCCCTCCTCCTCTCTCTCTCTCTCTCTCTTTCTGTCTCTCTCTCTCTCTCTCTCTCTCTGCCCTTGGTGCCCTCGCCGGTGGCGCTCCTCCTCTGAGGTGAGGCGGTACTAAACGGCCTCAGTGCAGCTTCCCCATGTATTTTTAATGCGCACGCCCGTCATGCTGGATTCTCACCCTGAATTATGCATACGGGATGGGTGAGGGAGAGAGAGAGAGAGAGAGCGAGAGGGGGGAGGAAAGATGAGGGAAGAATGGTAATGTTGGGAGATGTGCAGGACGACGAAACAAGGGTGAAAGAGGATGAGAATGAGGGGAAGGAGAGAGGACGGTCAGGACGAGTGTTTTGGTGTAATCACAGCTCTGGCAGAGCGGCAGAGAGGAGTGCAGCCTCTCACCTCCCTCATTTCATCTCCCCTCATCCTGGCATCTGCCTTCACATCTATGCCCCGCATCCCTTCATCTCCACGTTTCCAACAGTCTATTTTATCCCGTTCCCTTTCTCTCTCTCTCTCTCTCTCTCTCTCTCTCTCTCTCTCTCTCTCTCAAGAGTCTCTGTCTTGCAATTTCATCACCTCCTCCTCCTCCTCCTACCAGCTCTCTCTCCTCCCTCACCTCACCACCAAACTTAACACTGGGTTCTTATCGCTATCTCTCCTTTCTCTCTCTCTCTCTCTCACCTGTCTTGCCTTTGCCTTATTACGTCTTCATCTCCCCTTTCTTTCTCTCTCTCTCTCTCTTTACTCCTCCATGACTTTTCTTGCAGCTGCAGTAATGGAATGCCGAACTGAGGGAGGGGTGGTGATAGAAAGAGAGACAGAGAGAGAGATAGAGAGAGAGATAGCGGCAATGGAAGACACACTGATGGAGAAAGTGAAGGAGAGACAAGGAGAGAAGGTGTGGCTAAGACTTTGGACTATTGATTAGTACTGCAGTAGCGCGCACACACACACACACACTCTCTTTCTCAGCTACACACACACACAGACTTTATAATGGACATTGGAGGGTGGCTGACATGCTCACCATGGGATAATGGATCCGATCTGTGACTAGACTATTCCTCTCATTACTCTCTCGCTCCCGCTGCTGAAACTTTTCCTCCACATCCAAGTGAAAGGATCCTGTCCGTGTGTGTGTGCGTGCGTGCGTGCGTGTGTGTGTGCACCTGTGACAGTCTGAGCCTCTGCAGTCTGAGGTAAAGCCAGTCCAGCGCTGTAATAGTCACTTAGCTGTGCAGTGAACCGCTCAGTGCCACCGTGCGATTATTTTACACGCATTCATCTTAGTGTTATGAAGACAATATGCTGTTATATGGCCTCCACGCTGTCACACTCTGAGCAAAATGCGCATATAGAAAAAGTTCATTGTGTAATGATAATACTGCCGCTACTGTATCAACCAACCTTCACCCCGCCCATGTGAGTTCAACACCCGTGAGGTATAGAAGGTCATCAGCAAACAAACAAACACAGCGTATTAACTCTGGCCTGCCAAGCTGAATATGTAAAAATGTCTCGCCTGTTTTTTTTCCCCTGCCGACAGCACTGCGCCGCTTTTGCACCCGCAGGTCTTAAAGTTCAAATATTTACCTCATTATTGCCTGACTGACGATGCATTTTTACTGAAAACAATTCTCCATTAGGGCGTTTTTAGGGAAGCGCATAATCAGCAAAACATCGGAGATAATGAGCTATGCTACACACTCATACACACACACGCTGTGAACTGTTTGGAGGAATTTGACAGGTTTAATGGGTGTATAATGTTTAGTTGTAAAAAAAGACGACCCTGTTAACATCAGTGGGGATTTTTGGAGCGATATTGTGATTGGCGGCGGCGATTGCAAATAGTTGCCGGATTTGTGGCCGAGCAGGGCTGAAATAACTTTATATGAGGGTTAACCTACTCCTTCAATGTCGCTAATAGACCTTCTTTCATTTTAATAATCAGAGATAGTTCAGCCATATAAATGACATACATTATTCACACAGAAACCCATGGTGATAGAAGACCTTAATAACTTTGCTGTGGTTTG
This sequence comes from Genypterus blacodes, assembly GCF_046128005.1. NCBI lineage: Eukaryota > Metazoa > Chordata > Actinopteri > Ophidiiformes > Ophidiidae > Genypterus > Genypterus blacodes. Next base: position 5,129,698 of record NW_027466821.1, read on the forward strand.
TGTCCCGGGCTCATTCTAATCTTGGCCTTTAGGTGTTTGGATTAACAGTCGTAGAACTATTAATATGTCCATGTAGGTATAAGTTACAAGTTTTTGTATACAAATATGTTCACAGTTGCCGCAGAGAGTGTTTACCTCTGATGTTTTACCCCTGCAATGCCTGTGTTCCTTCTACAGGCCAGGACCAGACTGACCTGAGAACCGTGAAATATCTTAAAAATGTCAGCGTGTCACTTGAAATCTATTGAAGTGTGCAACATTTACTTTAGTTTAACACTGCTGTCTGTCAGCTGTGACTCACGCTGACACAAACACACACTCACACACACTTTCTGAAGCGTTCTCCACTCCTGTCCACTTGTGAAGGGACTCAGAGCTGAAGATGAATCTGAGGGGGTCACGTAATGAGAGACACCTTGATGGTTTGGTATTTTGGTCTATTTTTTCAATATTTCAGTGAGACGTCAGCGGTAATAAGGATGGCATTTGAAAGGCTGTGATGTCTTCCTTTTGTCTGTCACCAGGAGAGGAACACGAGACACTCCTTTGCACTTTCCTCTGGTTTCCTTTAATGTCCTCACCTTTCCTGAGTTAACTTGGTCTTTTTACAAACCAGATTTCTGAATCTTTGAGCCAGTGATTATTCAGTTGTCTGTGCATTATATAAAATTGAGTCTATAAAAACACTTCCTGTAAACTCAGTCAGTCCAGGCCCAAACCACAGTCTGCTTGTCTGTAGGGAAACATTAGCAAGAATAACAGCCTCCTCCTGTCATCTAATGGGAATTAAGTAAGCTTAAGTGACTCTGTAAGCCGATACCTTAAGTCCTGTTTGTTTGGCATGACTCATTGTATTTATCCCAAATTAACATAAACCATAACAACAAGCATACAGAGCTATTTGGATGACAGAATAAAATAGGGCATATGGGTTCACTCTCATTGTTCATATAAAATATGTGTTTTCTAGACGAGAGTCGGTCTATTCTTCAATGAAACTCGATGGTGAGATTTAAACTGCACTCCTCCAAGCAGCTGTGCTCATCTTCCACACATTCATCATCTGGTGATATGGTGAATATGGTTTACATCGCTTAACTTTGAGCTTCAGTTCCAAATTAGTTAGTCTTTCATGAAGAGCATCTCTCCTTTTTTCCGGGAGGTTGTTTGAAGGAGGCAGTTGATGTCTTTGTGTTTGCTGGTGTTGCTCTGCGGCTCATTTCCTCACTCACTCAGTGCAAAGTTTTGTCCCAAAACACCTCTAAGGTCAGTGGGCCGAGTGAGACATCTGATTAATTATTCACATTTATGGTGTAATTATCAGCTACACTTCAAACCAGGCGTACAAATTACATCTGTAGTGTCAACAATTTGATGTAGCTGGGAATATGGAGTCTAAAATGTAAATGCCAGGAGAGCATTAAGCTGCTTGACCTGATGTAGTTAATTACAACATGTGCTATTAGAGCCATGCAGGGTGTATGTGTGTGTGTGTGTGTGTGTGTGTGTGTGTGTGTGTGTGCGCACTCTTTGAAGGAGAGGAGAGGATTTGGGGAGGGGAGCAGAGTACTTTTACAGAGGAGACAAAGGGAAATGAGATCCAACGATCAATGCTTGCATGAATGCGGAACGAGTGAAGGTAACACAGATGTAGTGGCATAGAGGGAAGTTTGAGAGCTGTGTTTGACGGATTCATATCCATCTATCAGCTGGAGTTGTATTTGCGTTGTCGCTCTTCTGTTTCTAAGGCGGACTTGGATTCTCTGCCTGTCTCTGTCTCTGGCACTCCTGTTCTCTCGTTCCACGTGATATTATTTCCTGTCCGAGCCGTTCGACCGCTCTGTAAAATTGAACTGTTGACATTTTGATCACAAGCTGACTCCTGAAAGCACTAAGCTGCTGACACCCCTCACTTACCCGGCATTAAGTATGAGTGTTTCCCGGTGTGATCATCTCAAATCCCTCTCTGCTTCAGCCCCTTGTCTAGTCAGTCTTGACCTTCAAACACCATCATACACAGTGTCTATTATCCACTAAACACCTTCTCTCTCTCTCTCTCTCTCTCTCTCTCTCTCTCTCTCTCTCTCTCTCTCTCTATCACTCTCTCTCTCTATCACTCTCACTCGCTTTTTTCCTACTTCCTACACACACACAAACACACACACACACACACACACACACACACACACAAACACACACACACACACACAGTCTGACATTAAGTCCTCTACACCTGACTTATTAAACAATCTTATTTGGCAATGATAAGTGGATTTAGTGCAACTTGACACCATCATGAATTAGGATTCTTTCTCATTTCCTGTCCTTGTAGATAAAATAAAGGTTAAATTATATATAACGGTTAAATAACGAGAGACAAAGGCTGTGACATTGGGGAAATGTCTGTAATCCTTCATCTTTAATCTTTATAATTCTAAAAAGAGCAAAAATGACTATAAGATTACAGCGCATTTCTTGTGTGGTATCATCGCAGACCTCTGAAGCCAAACAGTATAGATCCTACTACTTAAAATTAATACAAAGAGAGTACTCAAAGACTTAACGCAACACTCTCCATTAATATTTTATGTTAATAAACACAATCAGATGACTACATGCAACATGAAGGAGAACCTGCAGAGCTCCATTGCACCGTTTTTAGAAGCTTTTAGCTCTTTAATTTGATTTGTTTGGTACATTTACTGCGTTGTTGAGTCGTAGCCACTGACATCTCCCTTGTTTCCAGCAGTGGGAAGCAGGTGTTTCCATTCACTAGAGCTGCGATAAGACGGCCGAGCACGAT
>NW_027466821.1:5142500-5202500 GCF_046128005.1 Genypterus blacodes
CACAGTAAATAGGATCGGCAGGATTATCGGTGGGATGGAGCTGATTTGTGTTTGCACATGGTTCATGTTTGTGTGTGTATTAGTGACTCCTGATTTGCTTCATCACGGCACTTTCTCCAAAACGTCTTGACAATCGTGTGTGTGTGTTTTTAAAGCAGGCTAATCATGGGTCCACTTCTCTCTTTAAAAGGCAACTGGCCCACAAATCGAAGTAGGACAAACACGTCAAGGCATAAAAATATGTATCTACCTGCTGAGGCTTTGTACTGTGGTTTGTATTGTTGATACTCCACATCAGTCGGTACAGATAAAGAGCTATCAAAAACTGTGTTAACACAGAGGGGATAAAAGAGAGGCAATCAACCAGAAAAGGGAATGGAGATGTGTCCCAGAGGGCAGCAAAACAATTGTGATATTTTTAAAACCCCTCCATGTTGCCGTTCACATTTTCACCTATTGTTACTGCTGAATTTACTGCTTTATTACTTCAGATACAAAATCTAGCCAGAGAATAAAGATAACAACTTAGTCATTAAGTGGGATGTTTTGAATAATAATTGAAATTCATGACCTCTTTGCAACTTAGTTACAGTGAAGAAATAATGCCAGACAATTGATTTTAGATTTAGGATAACTCAAACTGGAAGTGACTTGCTTTCTAGGTGTTAGATCGACATAAGATTAACCAATCAGGGCTTGCAGTGACGTTTTGGAAAGCCCAGGCGCCTTTCTATTTGTCGATTTAGCTGTCAATCAATATACCTCGGGCTCACTCGGCTGCAGGTTAACCACAACAATAAAGACCCGATAATCCATCTAGAGACGATTTAAAGCATTCAAACAAGGGTAAATTCGCTATTTTCTGTTGTGCTTTGGTTAAGCTTTGTAGCAGAAGGACGTTGTTTGACAACAGACTGTTGAGTTTGTTGTGTTGCGTCTGAATGAGTCAGCGGGTTGTTTCAATTTAATATGTTCTAGCTTCTGTCGGCGCTAAAGTTTTTTTGTTGTTGTCGTTGCATAGGCATTTAGGTATTTAGTGGTGAAAGACAGAGTTTTCAGTGCCCATGTTTTGTTATCGTTTGGTCATAACATGTGGGTTTAAACCACGGCAGCCATGTTTGTTTATTCAGCTGAGTTTTATCAATACAAATCAACAACACAAAAAGAGTAGTTTAATAACGTATTCATGAGCGTCAACATTCTAAATGTATTGATTTGTGGACGCTGGCGCCCAGCAGGGGGCCTGCACCAACAGCTCTTTATACCAAATTGTCCTTTTGTTTGTGCAGCATAGACCCACAGCCATTTTCATACTTCCTCTCTTTTCCTCATTGAGTCTCCCTTTCTGTGTTCATTTCTCCTTGTCCTTTATCATTTATTACTAATCTGTCTACTTGTCTGTCACCATCTCTTTCATCTGTCTGGTTGTGTGTGTTGTTGGGTGTCACTTCTGCCAAAATGATCGACAGTAACTGATGACTAATAGTGATGGATTCAGTACCTTGGATTGGCGTTTTGATTCTCCTTTCAGCGGACGGCCTCTGAAATGGCTTCCTTGTGTTTATGTATGTGCATGAATGTGTTTAAATGAAGGAAATGGTTGGATTCTTGTTATTTCATGTCATCTCAGGATAAAAGTGTGAGGCTTAGCAAGCCTGGATGAGTGCAGTGTGTGTGCTCCGAGCAGACACAGTGTGTGCGTGCATATTTGTGTCTGTGTGAGTGTGAGGAATGGGACAGGCTCGGAAGGCTTTCAAAGGAGGGATTTGACTGTCAACATGTGATTTTATTTCCATCAAGCAAGTTTTTTGATTAATGTTCCCAAAATACAAATGTTGCCTGTCCATCAATGCCTCGGTATCCGTCTGCCTTCCTTAAATATTTGTTACCTCTCCTTATTTTGTTTCTGTAAATTAAAGTCTGCTTTGCATGTTGACAATTCTCACTCTCCCCTTGTTTATCTGATTCCCTTGCTCGCTGCCAATTTGTTTACTGCCAGTTGTGTGTTCATCCCTTTGTTGCAACTTTCTGTCAAATATATTTCCTCCACTTAGTCTTAATGGGTCAGTAAGTGGCTGACTGGGTTTTTCCGACCCTTTCCAATATTAGCCACATCTCCTTGATTCCCTTTATGCATTTCTGTCCCCATTGACATAGATTTTCTTTGTTTGCAAAAGTTGGCATATCCATAGGATGGATCGCTCTAACACAAATAGATAACAGCCAGCTCCTCTCATCCTCTTTTTGCTTAATTGCCCAGAGTGCTGATGCAAAGCCATCTTGCATCAGCACTGCTTGTCAGTGGCTGCTCTTGTCGTCTGAGCTTTGAGCTGTTTATTCTTTCACCATTCCGCCTCACTTGATTTCTGCATGATAAGTGTCTGATAACTCCTAATCAAACTGGACAACAGCTGCTCCAATCACTTTTTCGAGTGTTATCTGTTACAAGATTGCCGGATTAACAATTCTTCTTATCATACGGCTCTCTGTAAGGCTCAACTCGATGGGTCAACAGAAGCAACTCTGTGTATCACTTATGATTATAAGAGATGCACATCTGTGTCTCAAACTGTGCTCAGCTGATCACATATTCATCGCTTATGAACATGTGTAATATTCTAAAGAGAATATTACTTCTTTTACCTTTTAGCCCTGTTGCATTGTTCTCTAACAGAGGTGTGAGAGTCTGTGGGTGCTTTCATTTCCCTCTCCTGCAACTCGACTTGTTGCGAACATTGAACAACACATTTCCAGCATATTGCTCAGCATGCCAAAATTGACGCTCACTTAAACATACACAGTGGGACTATTTTCTTCAACAGAAGGTTTTAAGAAGTTATAAAGTAATTGAAAGTTAATATGTTGTTGGCAAGTTCATTTCAAATTTAGATGCTGTGTAAATCTATTTATTTCTTTGGTAAGCTCCCGCATGATGAGCAGGGTATCTGTGTTGTGCTAGAGCCAAGATCTTTACCATCCAACAAGCAGTAAGCAGCAGACTGTGCCAGGAAAACTTTTTCATATCTTTTCTTTTGTTTTTGTGATTTTTAATCTTAATTTTTTTCTGGCAATGTCTCAGGTTTTGTTTCCAGTGTTGATTCAGGATTTTATCCTTGGAATGAAATGTTCTTGGTTATTGTTGTCAGTCTTTATCCTTTCAAAGCTTGAAAGTGAACAAGTTTTTTTTACCCCTTTGTTCGGTTCAGTTTTTTTTCTGGTGTATTTATTATTTATCATCGGGGGACAAAATGTCCATCATTGTGTTCAAAGACAACAACAATGCTACCAAACAACTTTGCCAAAGGGCTTTTCAACAAAGTACAACATAACTTGACAAAGGAACACATGATTGAACTATATTTGGAGGTTGCGAGTAATGAACATGAAATAGTGTTAGCTTTAAAATGAAGGCCCTTATTTTCTCCAAATCAATTTCAAACTGAAGGGAACACATTTATAGCCTGAGGGTGGGGACGGGGGGAACAAATAAGGAATCGGTATTTATGCCTCAAAGCTGAATTGAAACTGTCTTTATTTAAAGAGAGAACTCTTAAATAGAAAAAATCTACACACCACACTCCGTGACGTATTCCAGTTTTTCGCTGCATCTTTTGTAAATCCAGACCGAGAGCTATTGCACACAAAGACCAAGCATGTGTGAAAGGTATTATAGCTGTATGGAGTTTAATGGGAGTCTATTCCCCAGAAGAATAAATCACTGTGCTCGGCAATTACAGGTAAAATACTCAGACGGCTTTATGGATCCTTGTGTGTGTATCAGTGTTCAAGCGCTTCAAGTGTGTGTGTGTGTATGTGTGTGTGTTCAAATGTCAATGCAAGCTGTGGCTGTTTGTGTGTGTCTTATTTCTCAGTGATTACTTGAGCATTAAGTGGGAGGTATAGATCTATAAAATGAAGGTGTAAAGAAGATCTTCAAAACTATCTTGCTCTGTGTGTACATGTGTATCTGTGTGTGTGTGTGTGTGTGTGTCGAGGCTATTCAATTAGCTTGGTCCTATACATCAGATATGGGATTGGAATTCTGCCCCGGGAGCGCCGATCATGTATCAGACACAAACGCACACCCGCATCTCATCACCGTGCTATTTACTCGCACGCACGCACACACGCACGCACGCACACACACACACACGCACACGCACACGCACACGCACACACAGTCACGGTCATTTTTACAGCAAAGTTACCAGGTGCTGAGGCTCGGCTAATTGAAGAGAGCCCATTGATTTGCTGTTATCTGAGATAGGAAGTGCCCGGAAATCTATATCTCCACTGGCCACAGGGAGGTTGGATGCTCTGTGTGTGTGTGTCACTGTGTATGGGAAAGATTGAGACAGACCGGCTATTTATGTGATACTGTGTGTGTGTGTGTGAGAGAGAGAGAGAGATAGAGATTAATTTCAATCGTTGAATAGGTGAGTTGAAAGACTCAGAAGGAAGAAGGAGGAACCTACTTTATCCGTGTGTGTACATTATATCCTGTAACAACTCTATTGATAACACGCCACTGCACTGGTTATTTACATTTCAACTCTAAACTATATTATTGTAATGTGCTGCAGCTTAGTTTAGCAGCTTGAATCCTAAAATCATCCGGTGGGAGTTGGGTGTGAAAGTGAACCAGGAAACATTTCCCTGAGAAGTCTCATAAAGGCAAACCGTGCTCAGCTGATCTGAGGTGTGAATCTCACCTTATCTCTACTGCTTGATTATTATTCCTTCATTATGCTCGCTCAGCTTCATATGAGATGCGCCGTCGGAGTCGAGTGGAGCAACAAAGCCGAAGCTGGTAGACCTTCAAGGACACTTCAGCAGGCCGTCCCACTGCCCTCAATGAAGCAAGGCATTATCCTGATATTATTTTCTGTGGCGTTCATTTAATTCCAATAATCCTTTTTTCTTTTTTTTTATCCCAGTGGGACATGAAATAAAATTTAGCCTCTTGTCCTGGGACAAGTGTCTCAGTGGACTGTGTGAGTACTCTTGTCCTGTGGGAACACACCATAAGTAGGTCCGTGCTCCATTTTTGAAGTTGTAGTTTGTTTCTTCCGTCATGATCACATGTCACATGTCATATCAAATTTACACAGAAAAGTACATATAAGTACACACCTATGACTATACAAACTCTATGACCACGACTCTGGCTATTATCTGAAGCTTAAATCATGTAACTTGAGTTCACACCAGGTTATGTAGGTTGTATTCTTTCTGGGACAGTATTTGCCTTCACTCAACAGAATTTGGGGCATTCTAAACGCACTGGGAAATATGCAAAACAAGGAGACTCTGCTGCTGTTGCTGCTGCTGCTGTGGTTCTTTGGCCATATGGCTTGACATGTGGTTGCCTGCTTTGCTTGTGAAACGTCTCTTCTTCGCTGCACTTCACGCTACCTCATCCTCCAAGGATATCATCCTTCCAGGAATTTTATCGGCACTGACTTCAACCTCTAGTCTACTCAGTCTAATTTCCAGTTTTCAATGATTTATTACTCATTTGTTTAACACCCATAGTCGGGTTAATGCTACTGCTAGCACTTTTTGGTGGTGAAGGACTTTTTGTTTGTTCTTGATTATTCTTCATTACTTTTTCTCAGGAAAGAGCAAATTTGAATGAATGTCATGATAGAGACCAACAAATGCTTAGTTGATCCAGATGTATTCCTTATTCATGCACTTTGATTCATTGAAATTCTGAGTTCATTCATAATGGTTTATTACATTACAGCCTGTTTTCAGGAGCAACAATCTGGAATATAGTGGCTATTGTGCACTCACACTGCCTGTCTCTGCACTGTGTGAGTCTGGCCATGGTGCTGTGTGTTTGTCTGAAGACATGATAAAGAAACCCACTGGAGGGAACTTGGTACTTCCTGTTTGGTGACACACTGAAAACATTCACAGCAGGACACACACAAACACAGCTATAGAAGACACACACTTGCACAAGTAGCCACCTACCCCCCAGGAGCTCAGAGGGAGAGGGGGAGAGAGAGGGGGGAGGGGGAGAGAGAGTCCGGATGAGTTTGTGTGTATGTGTGTGAATGTTTTGAGTGAGTGGGTGGTGAGGTTTGCTGATGGGAACAAGGTTTGGGAACAAATGAATGGAGCCGGAGGAGGGGGGTTGAGGAGCATCTCTCTACAGATTAGGACAGATTGTTTTTCCAATAAAAAAAGAACATTCTCGTCTTTCGCTTTGCTTTTCACCCTGGGAGGCAAAAAAACTTTGAGGGTCATCTCTTGGACAGGGACCAAAGTGTGTGTGTGTGTGTGCGTGTGTGTGTGTGTGTGTGTGTGTGTGTGTGTGAGCATGTGTGTATGTGTGCCTCTGTTGGGCCTTGTCGTCACCTTTTCACGCATTTAAATGTATTTTTATTAGATTGGGCAAAATAAGACAATTTCCTAGGAAAGCATTTTGAAAATCTGTATCATCGACAGCATCCATACACACGTGATGACACATAATTTACACATGAACATACACAATGGACAATACCATTAACACAATAAATCTATACATTTCGAGACACTGACCCTGGATATCTCTGTCACAGTGATTCAGTATGTAGGCGATATTGCGTGCATGCGTGCGTGCGTGTATTAGTTTCCCAGGTCAAGCATACAGGATATGGTCCTCAGCCCTAATCCATGATAAAGCCTCTGTAGAGTTTGATTATTTTCTCAGTTACATACAAAATGCACACACTCAGACACACTCAGGGTGGTCTCTGTTAGTTTCCTGTGTGCTGGGGGTCGCCATGCGTGATCTCACCTTCCTAGCAGAGATATAATCAATGCAGTGGTCATTGGGGGTGTGTGTGTGAGAGGTTTCTATTTCTGGACACCCAAGGCTCGGATGATAAAGCCTGCTTGCATTTGTGTGCGCACACATAAAATGTGGTTGGCGTAAAGTGTTTACTAAGGCAGACTGAAGTGCAAAGAGAAAACGCTCCAGTTTGTGCAAAAGAGCTGTAGAGAGGGGATAATGTTTGCAATCTATAGTTATGGCACTCGGAGTTCGGTATAAGAAGTTATGAATCTGTAAGTTAAGGTCGTAGCGTCAATTGACTTGTGGCTGTGTTGCATTCGTGTGTATATTGAGGCATCAGGGTGATAAATCTGGTATTACTGCAATTGATTTTTTTCCTGAAATGTGAGCGACTACAACCTCTGCAGCTGTGTTTCAAACAGCTGTTAACCGTTTTAGGAGGATTTCTCATTTCGGCTTGGACTACTAGGTTATGAGATGTGATGAAATTAGTGTAATCCACTGAAGGTTAGAGGGAGCAGGTTGTATTAGGTTGTGTGTGCATCCAGGCACAGCTCCCTGGAGCACTGTGTAAAGGGGGGGGGGGGAATAGAGTATGTCCTCGGCTGTTGTGGAATTACCAGCTTAACATCTGGTGTGTATTTCTTTGAGTCTTTGAGAGAGAAAGTGTATGACAAGTGCTTGAATCCCACTCAATAGCTCAAGCACCACAAAGCAAAGCGGTGGAAAAGCTCGGTGGAGCTGGTCCGTGGCAAACGGGGGAAGACCTCACCTCACTGTGATCATGGCTTCTGTTGCTGAACCTGCCAGGTTAAGTAAAGGTGAAGCGCATTTTTTGGTTTTTCCTCGCCAGCTTCAGCTTTCGAGGATGTAGTGCTCTCACTTTACAACATTCATATTTTATTGTTTTCCATCAAATATGGATGTGGTTTCAAGACAACCGTACATGCCCGCAAATAGACCCAGAGCCGTTTTAGTGCCACATCACTGTCAACCTATCTGCCCGCCTTCCCACGGCCAGCACCCAGAATAACGCTAGTGTGTAGTAAAATACACTTTTAGCTTATGTACTGCCTCTGATTCCCTTTAAAGACGTTAGTTATTTGGCATTTCAATGACTTAACTCCCAAATAGCAGTCTAGCTGTAGCCGTTACCAAGTACTTTCCAATCATCAGAATTTACATTCTGATGATTTCCAGTTTTAACTGACCTCATGTCGCTCCAATTAAAATCTTTTATTTATTTTATAGAAATTTCAGGGAATCAAGTATACTTTCTCCAGTGCACAAGCTATCTGTTTAATCTGTTTATCTCCTTGATCCTAGCATTGCTTTATTATGACAGTGTTAGCATTATAATTGCACTTCAAATAAAGTATCGATCTTTTCTTTTTTCTGGTCTGTTGCCAACTCTGAAATATCAGAACCGCACCACAGCCTCGTATTTCCATTCCCTCTGAAAATGCTCTTTTTCTGAATGGACAAATTAAAATGGTTGTACTGTATTTCCCTTTAAATTAAATACATGTTGAGTTTAGTGAAGCCAAAATGGCCCGACTGGCACCTGTGCAGTGCAATACAAGCATACTGTAACTGTATTCCCCCTTTATTCAATTACATTAGATTGAATGAAGCATACAAGCAGTAGACCAGCTGCTGATGCCAAATCTATTGGAATATATGTCGCCATTTATTTCTTCTCCTCGTAATGGTATCATCCCTGAATAAATACATCATTTCCTCCCTTTATGCTGTTTTGCTTTAATTAAAGGCTTTTATTAGATGCCCACAGACAACGTAGTGAACTGTTTCCCATCTCTGTGCCTCCAATCTCTAATATCTCCCCAGATGCCCCAAACATAATTTTTCTTCACTTGTTATTAGTTTTGCTCATAAAATATTCAATTATAAGTGTTTGCATGCTTGCACACACACACAGTTTGCCAACTTTTCACAGCCAAACCCTTGTTTTCCCAGCCTGTAGATGTCTGATGCCTGATGCCTGAGAACAACTTTATTAGTTTTTTCTTGTACTTTCTATGATTTTGTCCATTGAAATATGCATCTTGAGACATTTATTATAGGCCCTCAGACCCATTATTGGCAACTGCGTAGCAACTCTCTGCCAGTGTATTGGTGCCAGCTGTTTCTGTATGATCTCTAGATACCCATTAAATTATTTGTTTTGCTCCTTCGCTTAACACGATTTTGCCCAAACGAATATTTGCCACTCCGCCCTGCCAATGTATTGCGGTACTCCTATCTGTTCACCCTCCTCTGTAACTATTATAGCTTTCTAAGGGCTTAAATTGGTCAGAATCTTTTTTATTTGATATTGATCTTATGCCTGTAGTTTTGTTCTCCCATATTTCTGTTAGGTTTCATGTTTCAGTCTATGTTTTGATTTTTAACAAGTTCTAGGGAATATTTTGGGTTTGAATAGAAAGCAAACAGTGGGTATTTTCTGTAGTCTTTAAGCTGCACATAAAAGCAGCTCTGCGTGTCTGGGCTGTATGAATTAGTCAGCCTTTCCTCTTAAATCATTCAGATCTTTAAATTGGAAAAGTCACCCAAAGGGTTGCCTTTGTAAATGTCATTAATGTATCAAACCAAACACTGCTTGCTTTATCTCAAAAAAGAAAGCAACCTTTTGAATGGAGCTGTGGGTTTCAGTCCCGAGCCTGCAAAGCTGCTGTTGCTCAGAGTCACTGCAGCATTATGTGGCCTTCAGTCCACAAAATATATGACATAAGATAGAAGACGAACTAAGAGGTGACTAACCAGAAAATATGAAAATAAAGTGATAAGATGGAGCCTGTGGTTTTGCACCATTTGGCCTGTTTCACCCTCCCTTCTCTTCTCCGTCTGACTCATCTGGTTGATATCAGGTCGAGCTTATTTCTTTAACCCAGTTTCACATACAGTGTCTCAAAGGGCTTTATGGGCCCTTTGGAAGAAGACTATAAACTCCCTGAAAATTGGTATGGAGGAGGAAGCTGCAGGAGCATAGGAGAGTAAACGAGAGCTGTCAGGTTTAAAGGTGATTATGACTGAATGTTACTAGTCAGCTGCTAGTCACCCACTTAACTTATGAGTAATTGAAACCTGAATGAAATTGCTGAAATGGCCAATTAGATGATGCAAATGTCGCATCTGGGCTCTGCCTGATGGAACAATGCCCCAGTTGTGCTTCCCACATTCATATTAAACATTCACTTGTATTCTTGTATTCTACTTTGTAACCCATGACGTCCCTTCAATTCTTCCCACTGGATTATTAAGAAGAGAGACTAATAAGCTACGGAGTTCGAGTCTGCACCAAAACTAAAGTAGTGGGGGTGTTATTGTTTATGTAAGGGTCACTTGTAATGATATCATCCAGAGCTTTTTCCTCATCAAACCTGCAATTGCCAGAGAGCAATTGCAGCTCCTACCACGATCCCTTTAAAGCTATTTCACATCCCATTCACAGTGTTAAACTATTGCCAGTTAATTTGCTGGGAAAAGGCCACAAACACTTTACTGCTTAGTGCTTACACTTTGTATTTGCAGTGTTAATGGTGTCTAATAATTTCTGTTTTAGTACTTAGTGGATTTATCTTCATAGTTAAATTATATTTTGCGGACATCGTCACAATGGGGCAATCATTCAGTTACTGTAGAGAGAGAGGGAGAGGGAGAGGGCCAACTGTTAATTCTCCCCAGTATTCCCCCACAACAGCCTGCACTTCCTGTGTTATGCCCACACAAATGAATACGCACACACACTTGCGCACACACACGGCAGAGTGCCAGGGGAAGATCCTGCTTTTGCCAGCTCAGTAACCAGTCAGCTATTGGTCATTCACCGTAGGGTTGTTCCCTTACATGAGGGACAGACATGCCAACCACAGACATCACACCAACCACAGGGTCGTACCAAACGCCACAGGAAGTGCACACACAGAGCACATTTAGTATGCCAGCTCAGAAATCTGAAGATTGCCTGCTTGCCTGCTTGTTGAAATAATCGTGTTCTGTGTACATTATGTTTGTATGCGTAGGTGTGTGTGGTGGGGACACATTATTTTTTTTGCGCTGCAATGCAGTTGTTGTGTCACCAAGATGTGTGTGTGTCTGTGTGTGGGTGGGAATTTATATGCTGTGCTGCCACATTGTACTGTAACTGCGATAATATGCATATTGGAAAGCAGAAGACTTCTCGATAAGAGTGTGTGTTCCTGTGTGTGTGTGTGTGTGTGTGTGTGTGTGTGTGTGTGTTTGTGTGTGTGTGTGTGTGTGTGTGCGTGCGCGCACATTGCCTTCCGCTGATGTAAAACCTCTTCATAGCAGTTTTAAATAAGAGGTAAGTCCAATATAAATATCATCTTCAGTTCTCCCCATCTCTTCAGCAGCAGGAGGTGAAAACAAACAAATAAAAATAAGAGCCAGTGCATCCTAATGTCTGCCCTGAACGCCCAACACACACACACACACACACATACACACACACACACACACACACACACACACACACACACACACACACACACACACACACACACACACGTTCTCTCATTCCCTCATGTCTGCCAGCCTGCCGGCAGAAGTGTTTGTCTGCAACGGAAATGGAATTTGATGATGAAAGTACCCTTGAAGCATTGACGCACGCACACACACACAAACCTCCTAAATTTCACTGACATGGCAATATGACAGAAAATGTGTTTTTGCCTCGGCGTAGTGGAAGGCATCAGTGGCTGTCCTCTCTGCGAGATAAGTGATGGGGGGATAGAACTGCTCGTGGAGGAGAGATAGAGGGAAAAAGGACGGGGGAGTGAGGGAATGAGAAGCAGAGAGATAACGGTACAAGGAAGAGTGCGGGAGAAAGTGCAGGGATCAGGGTAAAAGATGGGAAAGTGCTGAAGAAGAGCGGGTCAAAAGTTTAACGGCCATCTTGAGAGTGAAAGGAAGTGAGAGATGAAGGGTGAAAGATAAACGAGGTGGTTGAAATGAAAGTTAAAGGGGAGGATACAATGGCTTTACTTCAGTGAACTAATAACCAGAAGTTCCATGTTCTTCTCTATGTTAAGCTATTGGTACGTAAAGACATAGCAGCATAATGAAAGTACTCTCAGCATAACGATCTAGCATTGCTTATAGCCAATGAAATGGTTCAATCATTCACAGATTTATTGGCAACCAAATGCATCTGTTGTCTAAGCTGTTACTTACATATTCAGCAGATTCAAACACAAAGAGGAACGACACTAAAGCCTGGTTTCTTCTCCACTGACAGATCCTAATATTAGCTGTTTTTTCACTTTGGTTTCAGTCTCCACTAACTCCCGAGAGGAATATGTGGGCCATTAGCGCACTCGATGCTTGACATACTTCACCAGCTAGTTGTTAACTGTGGTCATTATACGGCTCTTCTGGTCAATTGCAGCATTCTGTTCAGTCAATTATGCTGAACTAGATAATAGTTCGGTCATCCAGGCAACTAGAGCGATCACTGTGTTCCACTGATAATTCCTTATCCCTTACTTGTTTGGTGCTTGACAGATAACTTATCACCAAAACAATGAATTGAACGAAGCTGCAGAGTTGCAGTGCAGGATTTTGATGTTGATGATTTTGTGTTTACCTCTCTACAGACCTAGACTCAGGATAATATTGATAATATCTGTCTGAGGTTACACAGATGGAGCCCTTTGGTGTATAAATCACCGGCAGGTTGTGCCAAAGCAGATTCTTTTCCCTGTAGACGGGATCACACCACCAGCATCTCAAGTGCAAACTGCAGAATATTCCATCTGCGTTTAAGACTTTAAAGCAGCAAGCGTTGTGGGTTTGGGTTGTACGTTGCTTAAAGTTCACTCAGTAGATCCCCTAAACATTTGTCGTAAAGTGCCAGAGCCTTTTTTAGGTTGACGTAATAAAGCAGGACATCGTAGGTAAGTTGCGAGACGTAATGGGATGTAAGTGTTACCAGGAGGAGAGATGAAAAAGCTAGACAAGCACTTCAGAGAAGAATGGGAAGGAGACGCTAACCCGAGAAAATGATAGATGATGAAAGAGAGGACTACACACACACACACACACACACACACAAAAACAAACATTAAGGGGACAGTGGGTGTTATTTTGTACTCGATCATTACCCAGTGTACTGGCCGTCGGCCTGGCCTTACTCTCCACAGACACGTGTTTATCTTCTGTCTCTGTCCCTTTATCCTTCCCCCCCACCTCTCTGTGATCATATGCATATCTTTTATCTACCCTTTCCTGCCTCACGCTGCTCCTCCATCCATCCCCACATCCTCTGCAGCCCCAGCTGACCCCCTCATTAATCAATAACGCTACTTGACCTCATATAAAAATAGCACAAAATGCGGTGAATCCTCTGAATATCCCGTATATATTAACACGCGATGCTCCGGTGCAAATCCACATCCTGTTTTTCTAGCAAATGTAATCCTTACCTACTCGTCTGTATAGTGATCACCTCCTTTCGGACTGAAACATTTTCTTTATGGAGGGAAATCAATAAGGGATAATGGCGTTCACATGGGTTCACCTCATCAAGCAGGGTGACGTACAGTATTGATACAACATCCCCATATTAAAGTGATGACGTTGCGGCTGGTCCTTTCATCAGCCGCTATGTTACCGCTGGCTACCCAAATTATAAGTGTCGGCTTCAATTAGCTGAGACAACACACTTATTGATCAGAGTCCTCTGGTCGTTTGCATTGAAACACCCTCCTTGTCAGAGGTCATTCCACACAGATCAGCAGCAGCCGGGATTAAGTCCTCCCTGAGAACTTGAGACACATTTTGGTTCTGCAGTGTCATTCTGGGGAAGTCCTGCTATTTGTTACATAAAAGGGGATCATACAAAAGGTAAAGTTATTTTGTTTTTTTAAATTGATCAATTAAATACATCTCTTTTGGATGAAACCGACACCTCAGTTTGTTTATGAAAATAACACATCTTCGCTACATCTGATTGTTACACACACCTCCTGAACCCTCACCCTACCCCCTGCCGGATGACACACACCCTCCTGCACACTCCGCTCTCTCTCTCTCTCCAGAGGTCAGTAACATTCTGCAATCCCCTCTCGATCGATAGGTCACGTCATTGTGCTGTCAGTGCCGTTTCAGGCGCGACCCGGCACACAAGTACGGCCCGTCTCTGCACACTAATAAACAGAAATACAATCACTCACACACTCACACAGTCGCACACTAACACACATCAATTCTTTACCAGGCTTTGATTTCATTTTTTTTCCCACTTTTCCCTGTGAGAGTTCACGAGAGGGCACACTAATGACCACACACAGATGCACACACAGGAAATAGGTCAAAATTGTGTTTGGTCAAAGCATTTTCAGGTACTGGACCATTAGAGGAGATCAAGCTAACCTCTTCATGTATGCACGATCTCTGCTCACTCAGGCATGAATAAGTAACTTTAAGTAAATTCGTTCAGTGGAATACTTTTTAAATAATTGATAACTTAGTGTGTTTGCCAGCAGTGATTGAGGAAAAATGGCTGTCCAGTATCTTTAAACCTGCATTTATTGGAATGGAATATTGCCAGTGTATCAGATGACATTTTTACAGAATGGATTCTATTTGTTTAGCAGGAACTGAGCTAGTGAGCACTTATTGTCAGATTGTGGTGGTGTCTGTCAATGTCTGAAATGTTCTTTATCATATTGTTTTTATTACATTTCCCATATAATTAAAGTAGGAGCTTGGATGTGTTTCATGCAACAGTGGAGATGTGTGCTTAACAGGCATAAACAGCTTTATTGCTGTATTGACCCGAGCTGCCGTAATTTGGATATTGAATGAGATGGAGGACGGAAAGATACTGTTGGTTGGTCTTAAGTCATAATGCTTAAAGGTGCTATTTTGATGTTGCACGCTGAGTAGGAGTGAGAAAAGAGTGAGAATAAAATAGACATGAACAGGCGTCCACATAGAGACAGACAGCAAGCAACAACACAGCAGACAGAGAGTTTGTGCGTGATGTGGAGCAGCGTGTTGTGTGCCTGCCAGGGACGCTTTGCTTCTTGAAAGGTGTTCCAGCCCTCTCCCTAGGGTAGAGAGAGGTTAGAGGGGTTTCTGCAGGGGGGGGGGGCATCAGCCAGCCTGAACTAACGGCCCCTGACAGGGAGCAAAGAGCCTGAGAGCAGTTGAGAGGGGCTAAGAAGGTGGTGATGAGAAGCAGAAGGGAACAGAGGTAGGGCTGGGTGGGAAAGGGATGTGTAGGGGCCAGGATGTATGTGGGAGAGAGAGGAAGAGCAGCAGAGGCGGTAAGATTGGCGGCGGCAGCTTTCGTATGAGATGACGGCAAGGCGGCCGCGAAGAAAAGGCAGCAAATTCGGCGATTGAAAATTCCAAAACGCATTTTACATCTTGCAGCAGCGTCATGCCTCAGCGTGCCGCCGAGAGCAGAGCAGGAAGCAGTCCATCCCACTGTGCACTTGACTGCATCTAGACATGTTTATCTACACACGTCTGTATTCCTACAACACGCCCGCTTTCATCGTGCTATGTTTGTTGATGGCACTGTGCCAGTTCGCTCTCAGTCTGTCTCTTTCTTTAACTTCATATGATTCTCTCCGTCTTTCTTCTTCACTGCCTGTCTTGGTACGTCTCTCTCTCTCTCTCTCTCTCTCTCTCTCTCTCTCTCTCTCGCTCGCTCTCTCCTTCTGCCTCAGTTTCTCTGTTATGTGCTGATTCTCTCCTCTCTCGCTGTGTTTGACAGCCAGCTCTGGTGACACAACAACCTCTGATCTGCCTCGAGACCTAGAGGGGCATCCTACTGTATGTTTGTTTGTGTGCTTTGTGTGCCTCTCTGTCTGAACGTCAAGTCTTCTGAAACCTTTGCACGGTTGTTTTCGGTTGCGGTTTCGTGTCACATCAGTCTTCTGCCCTGGTCGCTGGATCAACTGAACCCAGACTGATCGAAAACCTGCTGAAAGAAATACAATGCGGAATCTAGAGTGTGTGTTTTATTATTCACCATTTCAGGCAGTTCTGAGTCTAGCCAGAGATCACCAGACTCTATCAGGTAAGGCCTAATCTAGCACAAATGCAACACTTCACTAAAATCTGTCTGAAATACTTCTACCCATGTCATATTTCAGTTTGTGTGTATGTGCTGTGTGTGCGTAATGTGTGAAGTTGAGATGGCAGCACTTTTTGCATCACGATCTGGCATTAGCATAATAGCTGGATGCCCCAGATAGTCTGGTGGATGATGTGGTAGATGTGGCCGAGCATCCTAGCTGTGTTGTTCAAGTGTGTGTGCAGTGGCTATCACACCATCTATCTATCCATCCATCTATCCATCTCCCCTCTCTCACTTTGTAGGTCACCCTCGATCATTTCCATGTCCTCCTCAATCATAAAACATCTTGATAACCCTCCGTGGTGCTGATCTCAGGAATTCAGACTTCATCGTCACATTGCTATGTGATCTATATTGGCCAATAAAGTCTTGACTCTTGAAAATGATGAAATAATCGCACAGGTGACACACTCGTCCTCCATTTCTGAACGATGCCTCTTATTACAGAGACCCGAGCCAGATTTTAGGTTTACCCCGAATCATTGCCACTGTCCTTCAAAGCTCCATCTGTAAATTGATGGGTGACATCTTATTTGACTTTGAAAAGACGTCTGAATTGAACCAGAGTCACAACATTGGCAATGATATAAGAGCACCATCAAGTTATTGACAGAGATATCTCATGCCAGACTAAATCCTCTGTCAAGCGGCCAATACTGACCTATAAACAGGCAAACGGCCCGAAAATAAGCCCCTCTGTGCTTACAAAACCCGATGGGCTCTAAAATCATTGACCGCTGTTGTTGCTGGAGTGTCCTTGAGTGAAACAGTATCTCCACCAACTCTGTGTACTGGAGATGTACTCTGTAGTTGATGGTGTAGAGCAGTGGTGGCTAACCAATTCCGCTCAAAGAGCCACAACAAAAACCAACACCATTTCGAAGAGCCACACTTACCAGACCATCAATGGCATGATTTGGTTCAATATAACATAAGAGCCACAGAGAAGAGGTGACGGAGAATAAATCACAATACAGAAGAGCAAGGTGGAGGTAAAATATCTAACTCACTCACTCACTCACTCACTCACAGCACTAGCATGACACAGCCTATAGGGGAGACAGAGAGACAATAGCGCAGCTAAACGTCCGGTGTTCATCTTCAGTTTTTTGTTTAGTATTACGCTTTCCTGCAACCATGGCCATTCTGTCAGTAGCTGCTGCTAGTCTGGCTGGTAAAACTCTGCACACATTAGAATGTTTTCATGTTTATTTTACAATATGACGATTCTGTACAGCACACACACACACACACACACACACACACACACACACACACACACGGCCACGTGGAGTGGTGTTTTCTTAGCTATCAGCTGCAGGAACCTGCGAAAATCACCTCGACTACCGACCACAAACTACATTTATAGCTAAGCTGTGACATAGCCGAGAGATGAGCTGATAATTAATCTGCAAAAATAAAGAAGCCTTCCGTCTGTTGTGGAGACACAGATTACATGATTAACTCCAAAACGGTCTTGTCTCTCCTTTCAGTATCAACAACATCTGGTGAATTAGCAGTTTCAACATGACAGCATTGTCATTACAAACGTGCCACCACAGTGATGTATCTGCAAATGCAACCATTCCAAATGTGCCACACGCTTTTGTCTCTCCTTTAAGGAAACCATTAATTCTTCATCATATCTGTGATCAAAGACAATAGACTCTGTGAATTAGAAACTCTTAATTGCCCATAGTTGTGATTGGGAGTGTTTCTCTGCGTCTTAGCCATGCCATATACTGGGGAATAGATAGGATAAGCAGGTATAGAAGATGGATGGATTTCTTTTCCTGTCTGTTTTTGTTTTCTTGTTTATTCCATCATGTTACCACTTTAGCACCTCTACAGCTTCTCCATATTCTTTATTTGTACTTGTTACTTTTGGTCACTTGTATAGTGGTGCAGTAAGTTGATTCTGAGATATATATATATATTTTGTTATGTTATATATATTCTTCACATTAGGGATTAGTAAACACTTTGGGCCATGGATTCCTATGTGATCCTGTCTTGTTTTTGTATTTTCACCATCTGTCTCTCAGGCGTACATCATACAGAATTCCCCCCAGCCCCTATGTCGCCTTCTGAAAGCGGAGGACTTTTGATTAAACAAAATACCATAGTTTGTCGGGAAATAATAAAAACACAACAAGGCCTGTTATTTTTTAGAACTGATGCTGATGAGCTGTAGCCGTGCGTGCGCGCCTGTGTGTGTGTGTGTGTGTGTGTGAACTTGTGCCACAGCATTATTGCATGACCATATGTCGTCCTACAAATGTACTTGTTTGTTTGTTTTGCCAAGTGATAGTGCAGCACAGGGACAGAGCTACTTGGCATTTGTGCAGAAACATGTTGAAGGAGCCGGAACTTTGCATTGGCCTTCATGTAACCTTGTGAGCTCATTGCTGCCTCCCTCTGGCATTCTTACCATCTGCTGTACATAACATTCCATTCCACTTTGCAGAAGCTACAGGTTTCATTATTGTGGACATTCCAACTACTGAAACTGACCGGAACCTCAATAGAGCTGTAGGCTTGGATGTTGGTTTTCACTGAGATCGACTAACACCTTTACCTTTCAAGGAGTACTTGATCCAATGATGATTGAATGTATTGCTCAATCAAGGTGTTAATAACCATTTTTGGCTTTGAATGGTTATGTTAAAAAGTACCGATGCTTTCGTCCACTATCAGAGATGCTTTGTGTGCAGGCCCATCCACCCAGACCACAATAACAATAACGACACGCTAGGTCCTAATTACAAATTAGTTTCATATGAATGCTTCATTGGAGACACTTTTATACATTCATATGGCATCACCCAGGAAAGGATGGGCAGAAAGTTTATAAGAGAATTTGTTTAAGTTTATAACGGGTAATTCTGGGATATTTGGAAGCTGACATGGAAACTATTGACCCATAGAGCACTAAATTAGTAGAGCAGCATCAGTGGAACGAATATGAGCTTTAGTGTGTATATTGTTTACCTCTGAAGGTTAAAGAGGTTTCAGCACGTGTGTGTTTAACTGAGCACACATTACAGCAAATACTAATAGTGATAGCAGTAAGCTAGAGGATTCCAAGTTGGCGAAGTGAAATATTTCCAACTCAAGTATAGCAGGTGGAAATGCAAAACAGGCCTGCTGAGTCGGCACAATATTATAATGAGTACGTTGAGTTTGCCGATGTATTCTCATAAATATGCAGGGGTGAAGGCAGGTGCACAGGAGGAGACACCACAAGGTTTCCGAGTGCCCACTGGAGCCAGGCTGCCCTGCAGCTTCACACTGGGCATAGACCAGTATATTGGGTGGTGAACATGCAATTTGTAATGTCTGCATGTATGAGTTTGGGGGGGGGGGGGGGGGGGTTGACAAACACACATCCAGAGATACTGCACAATACTTAAAATGCATCCAGTACAAGAAAAACCTAGCAGACGTGTAAACCGACATTCCATCCTTGACCTTCTCTCTGCCACACACACACACACACACACACACACACACACACACACACACACACACACACACACACACACACACACACACACACCCACACACACACACACACACACACACATAAAGGTAGACACGCTGTACCCCACCACACTTTACACAATTATACACACTATACACACTACACCACAACTTAAAACTCTGTTTGATGTGATAAAAGGTCAATCTCATAAGTGACTGGCCTCACTTTATCACCATTCGGCAGCTGTATTCAAACACACATACACAGACCAACGCACAGACACACTTATGGATTCCAGGCTACACCTTCTGCTCTATATGTATCTGCTTGTAGAAGTACATAACCTGTCGAGCAGGGAATCATCAATTTGATAAAATACAATGTAAAAGAGGTCAGAATAGCAGACAAACAATTTATCTTAAATTCAACACATATATAGACTGGAATTGCCAGAAAGCATTAAGCACATTTAACGCGAGGCCATCGTTCTTGAGCTCAAGGGGGTCACCTTGGAGTGTTGGGTGTTGGCGGTATGTGTGTGTTTATATGCATGGACTACCTACAGTTTCCACATAGACCCCTAAACACAATTGTTATGTAGATTACCCAGATGACAAAAGACCTTCATCTGTATTTTTTTCTGCCACATGCTTTTATCACCCCACTTGGTAGAAGTGCTACATTCCACAGTCTGTATTCCACTGTCATTGCTCATCTTATTTTCATTTTCCATTCCATTTCTTTTTTTCCTGTCAGGATTTCCATTCAACACAATGTGCTGCCGGGTTTTTTCCACAAACATCTCACTATCACAGGGTATCAGAGTTATACCGCGCCCATTCTAGCAGTAATGGCGGAACACATAATGTACGAATAGGAATTACAAGGCAAATTTCTCTTTGGAAACATTTCCAGCTACGCTATTGCCATGGTCACACACACTATTGTACTGAAGAAATACAGATTTTAATACAGTTTTGTATTTATAAAGCAGTTAAATAATGGAAAAAAGTCATCCTCATCAAAAGAAGAAATTATCTGTAATGTATGTATATTAATGTTTGAGAGGTTGATTTAAATTCACCTGCTGGGATTTGTCGTTTTATCTCCCAAAACCTTAACACAGAACTCCAATAGGTGGAGTGGCTGTGATACATATGCACATGTACGCGTGTACGTCTGCACACCCATCAGTCACACACTCGGGGGCGACTCACACTAGAAACACACAGGCGCTTAAAGCCTCGGAAACGACTCAAACTGTTTTTTCGGTGCTTTCAAGTGAACATGTGTGGCTCTTTTTGCCGGAAGATGTTATCTTGGAGGGAAACACGTACACACACATACACATTAATCTCCCTGACATGTTGGAGTCGTTTTTTCCGGCTGAAATCTTGCTCACCCAAGGACATCTCCCCAACCAGATGTCATGTTTGCGTGACCCCTGGATATTGTCTCTGTGTGCTTGTGTACAGAATGTGTGTGTTCCTCAGAGGCACAGAGATGTTGCCTCTCGCACAGCAGGAATATAAACATTGCAACTCAGAGAAGCAGACATACACACATGCAAACCTTCATTTATGTATTTTGTATCAACTTAATTCAGTTTTCACCTTCAACTCTACACTTAAGGGCATTTGTGGAAGAGTTTGTACTAATCCCCTTTCATCTTCTCAACATCCTCTCCTATGCAGTGTTAACCTGAATTATATATGATCAATCCAATATTCATTGCAAGTGATATTTTGGTAGAACGTCTGTACTTTCTTTTTGCAAGCATATTCCGCATGGACTCACACACATGTCAAATTTCAGCTCTCTCAGCTATCAGGAGTCATTCATTATTTGTGCTCTACTTTAAATATATTTTTTCAATATAAAGGTGGCTAACAAATTAAAGCAAAAGATCCCGACTGGCTGAAATCCATCAAGGTGACAGCAGTTGGGATGGGTATTATCTGTCTCGTCGCTGCATTTCGGATGAGTAGAGCCTTAGGAAACTTCGAAATTCATTCTCAGAGAAGCAATAAAACAGCAGGTTTCCAGTCATTGAATTGTGTCGGAGCAAATGTTTTGGAAAACATTCAATCAAACTGAGAGGAAACCCTGATAAACTGATCGATCAACTCTCTCAGTTTCCCTCTAACTCACTATATATACGTATATATTGTGTTGTGTTTGAGCTGAGCTTGGCAATTGTGAGTGAGTGTGTGTGTGTTAACTGTAAAGTTTCAAGTTAAGCCAACTTGGGCCACAGGGCTCAAATCTACTTAATCGATACATGGCTGGGATCCATGTCCTGGGTCGATGAGGCAGAGATCCATTGATTATGCCTGGATGGCCTGGGGGGGCCTGTCGGTTCAGTCAGGGATGATTGCAACTTTACTAGTCTACTCGTGTGTGCGTGTGTGTGTGTGTGTGTGTGTGTGTGTGTGTGTGTGTCTCTGATCCATCCTATTTTGAGGCGATGCCAGTCTCCACACAGTCGCTTGATCCCTTAGTAGTATAGCAGTTCATTCAATCAATCAGTAAAGCACAAAAATCCTACATGCATGCTTGGTTTGCACATAAATCTGAAGTGAAGAAACCCAACATGTAGAGTAAATGGAGGAGTGCTCCCTCACAGCTTCTGTGATGGTGGGTGAGGTGATGGCTTGTGAGGTGCTTAGGAGCGTTCATTCAGTAAAGGCTGACAAGACAATTGACACATCTACCAAAGTTGCTCACCCTGGATGCTGTGTACTGATAACACAAGATTTACTCAGGGGAAGAACACTAATCTGCAGCATTTGGCCTCCATCTTGTCTATTAGAAGCAGAATTACACACTGTTCCTCTTCACTTTGCTATCCAGATGCACACGCATACACACACACATGCATGCACACACATGCACCAATCAGTCACTTACACTGAAGTGGCGCCCTGTCACTTGCTCTACAATGGTATTACAGTGGCTCTCAGCCTGTTATGATCTCATTCCAAAAGCATTCTGCAGTGCCACAAAGCAATTCCAAACACATTTCCAAACACATTTTGCAGTGCCACAAAGTGTTACATCCATCACTGGGGGAATAAGGCGTAATGACCGACACACACTGTAATAGCCGATTGCCTCGCCAAGGAAATATGTGCGCGGTGTTTGTGGATGTCTTTATATATATATAACAGTGCGTGTGTGTTTATATGGCTCTTGTGTGGATCGTGTGTGATGGGATGTGTGGGGGTTCTAAGCATGTCTTGGTGTGTGTGTGTACCTGTGTTCCTAGCCATTGCACTTGATCCGTTGTGCTCAAGTCCCTCCCTGTTCTAATCTCCATATATTTTTCATGAAATAGTGCTGGAATAAATTATGTATATCTCTTCTTACAAAATCCCCAATCAACCTTTATCCACTTTTCTGTCTCCATCTTCAATCTCTCTTCCTCATGTGTCCACTTAACATGAAATAAAGATTTCTCTTCCTACATTTGTCTTTAGATATCATTATCTCTCCCACTTTCTCTACTTTCACTGTATCCTCAACCACCGCCTGCTTCTGTTACCATAACAGCAGTGAATTCGCTCTTACTGCCTTTTGGCGCGCACACAAATGTGTGTGCGTGTGTAAAACCCTCTATTGCTGGTCCAATTATGTTTGCACCGAGCAACAAAGGAGTGGTGGAGCCTTTGGCTGCCATTTTTTGTAAAGATGATGGGAATACTGCGAGGAGAGCGAGAGAAAAACGTCAAGAGAGAGAAACGCCCAGAGAGACGATGGTAGACAAAAATTACGAGCATGAGCATTTACCTGCATCAAAGTGAGAATGTTGGTGTGTGAATTTTTGTATATTTGTGTGTAATTGGAAGCGAATGATGCAGCAGACAGGAGAGCAGCAGGAGGAGATATTGATGGCGAGGGGAGATGAGCTGCCAGTCAAAGTGCAAACGAAACACCGACTGACTCTCTTCAACCATGCGTGCTCTATTAGTAACACAGTGCCTGCGTTTGTGGGAATGATTTGGAGTACATGGAGCGTGTGGCGAAAGGGTTTGTGCTCTATTTATGTACCAGGTAGTGTGTGTGCGTGTGCGTTGGTGCGCTGGTCTCTCCAAATTCACACAGCAGGCTGCCAACGGGCAGTTTCAAAGTCCTGAGACAGATGTCTCTGAGGAGTCTATGATCACATACACACACACACACACACACACGTTTTTCTCTGATCTTATCTATTTAGAGAAGTACAACAGAAAAGAATAGAAAGCATTTAACACAGTCAGTGCGAACCCAGCATCCACATTCTACTTCCTCCAGGACGCAAATGTAAATGAGAGCACATTGGAATATTGAGTATGTGTTTATGTAACCGATGTTCTATTTTGCCTTGCTGTATGCCATTACCTATCGCTACAACAACCCAATTTCTCTGCGGAGATGATTAAAGTTTTATATAACCATACCTCTGGAGGTGTAGCAGGAGGCAGCAGAAAGTCAATATGGCTGAATAAAGTGAAGCACGTCAGGATGGAAGAAAGTGATAAACTACACGAGGAGCGCACAGTGGAAAGTAGAGGTCGCTTACACTGGGAGGAGAGGGAGACATATTAGATGAAGAGGGGTGTCATCCTGCATGTCATCTCTTCCCTGCCTGTTTTCGTTTGTGTCTTTGTCATTGTGAGCGGGACGTCGTCGTGCATAACTTGTCAGCTGCTCGACTGTTTTTCAATAACGGCACTGAGGAGAGAAATTGCTGTGTCACGGGACGACGCCAGATTGCTGCCACTCACCGAAGCTGACAGGCAGGTAGACGGACAGGCAGGTATGCAGAGAGAAAGGTATTTGTATGGAAATGACTGTGATGAAACATACATTTCCTTTGTCACATCCACAGCCTGCACCCACAGCATGTAAAATGCTGCGGGGGCAGGGACAACTCCGCCCCAGAAATCCATGACCACTGGGTATCCTGGAGCAAAAGACAGAGAGACAGTCAGGGTGATGATGGGAGGGATTTTGTGACCTCGGACGATTCTGTGTCACTGTCCACCTCACAAAAAGAAAGTGACTGACAGATTAAGACTAAGCCTTTAGACGGAGAGACAATGGGTCAATCAAAAATTGCTCTGTCCAATGGTAGAATCAAGTCAGATTGCAGTCCCTCTCAGAGAGAGACTGACAGATTGACTGAGACAGACTGACTAAAACAGAAGTCATCAGACTCAGGGCCAGACGAGAGAGAAGGGAGGGATGACGAAGCGGGACAGGGTTAGAGGGCGCTTCAGGTGCTTTCCGAAGGCGTTTCTCTGCTCTAAATCTACATTGAAGGTGTGTGAATCATCCTCGAGTCTTAGATCATATGCAGCGTAAATTGAATGAAATGAAGAAAACAGGTATTTTTAGAAGTCAGATGATTCTTGATTAATGAACTGCATGTCTCTCTTCCAGTCTTTTTGGCAGTGTTAGTTGTCTCGTCTGTTTGCTTTTGACAGTTTTTTATTTTCCAAAGCGCTACATCACACACACACAACACATTTCACAGATTTCCTCAACTACCAGCGCTAATTCACGTGCCAACTCAGCATCAACAAGGCTTCCGACTTGACAGCGTAACTGTGATTATCCTGCTGACTCTTTACTCGATAAACCTCAACTCATACGGCTTCAACACCGCTTCGGTGTGGTTTTGACAAACCATAAACATTGGGCATGTTTGATTTAATGGCGGTAACTCAGATGAGCTTGTTACAGCGAAAGTTGAAACCCTCAAACTAGTGTGTAATTCCATATTTGTGGATTGGACATCTGGTTTAATGCCTGGTGCTTTTTTTCTCTGTCCTTCCCCTGTGTGTGTGTGTGTGTGTGTGCTGGACTGTATATGTAGTGAGTCCACAGTTTTCTGCCTACTTAAGGAGAGGCTTGTGCTAGTGTCTGTCAGCAGCTCCATCACATTTCATTACTATCATCATTAGGAGTGCTAGATGTGAAACAATGTATCGCGGACAAAAAGCTTTCGAAACACAGTTGGGGTTAAGTAGGAAAAACACACCGGTCTGGCAAATGATGCTGCGTCGAGCTTGTGCAGGGAAACAAGTCTGACCTTTCAAATGCTATTTCAGCCACTGAAACCCAGAATAATCAAAGCACATGGGAGCTAATGCACTGATACAGAAGCTGACCTCATGAATATTAAAGTATCCAATAAGATATTTTTATGTTCAAACGCAACCAAACAGGAACGTCTGCTTCACAAATGTTTACATTATTATAACACTAACAAGGTGGTTTTAAAACCTCAAAACAAAACAGTGAAGTCCCTCTAATAACATTTGAAGCTACAAAACATTTTTGACACCAAGAAATAAATAGGATATAAAATTCCTTATCAGCTTGTCGCCTTGTGTGTTCAAGCCTAAATCTCCTCGACAGCTTACAATTGGCTTTTCGGTGGTGTTTTTTTGCACAGCCAGCCAGGAGCAGAGATCTGCTTTCACAGATTCTCACTATAAATCCCAAGGATGTCATACAACAGCGGCAAGGCCTGTGTGACAGAGAAAGCAGTGTTGGACATGAGCATGATGTTGAGTGGCCATTAGATTTTTCTTTCCATCTGCTTCGTCATCATCTATGGACGGCAATTACTTTAGCGTCAGGTTACATGCCATTTCAAGGTAGACAGCCCATCGAGATGAGTGGCAGTGTTGGAGCTTGAATATGACTGGCTGAGGGCGTGGGAGGTGGAACCATCAAAACACTTCAGTTGCTCACATCAGGAATTTCATTACTGGCTTTAAGTCCATGAAGCAAAGCCAGCGATAACACAATATACTCCGATTGGTACACTAGGTTTCAATGTATGTGACAAATACAGGGTTGGACAAGTAGGGAAGTGTTGAGCTGGCACAGTGGAACAGAACAGCAAGAATGCCCGGGAGAGCGCCGGAGATTAAGGGAGATGTGAACAGAAGGGCAGGGGTAAGAATTGGTGTGAATGGCACAGGGGGTTGGAGCAACATCATGATGGGAGACGCAGATAAGTGAGAGAGAGGGTGAGAGAGGGTGTCAGGCAAGTGGGCCGCTGGCATGTGATGCGGCGCCAACAATCACAACTGTCTTTGAGACACACACAGCCTCAGAAACACAGAATCTCTCTCCAAGGTTCCCTCTTTATCCAAAGACGATGACTGACAGAGGAAAGAATGGGAATGTGAATGCATGAGGACTACAATAATACAGAAAGTGTATCTTTAGCTTAGAACAAGATTCCTTTACAATGTCTCTTCACAAAATGGACGACAAGCTCAGTGTCCCTGAGTTCTATGACAAGGAAGAAGCCAACTGTAACCATTAATTAAATTCTGTCTGCAGTCCTGACTGTCCTCTCCTGTGTCAACTAGTGCCATCAGATATACTGTAGCTTGGAATGTTTTTCTAGGCAACCGATCAAAGTCGCCGGCCTGCCGTGCGGAAATATATGATGAGAAGAGGACGTCCACAGGTGGGTGGGGGTTGGGTGGCTTTGAGGAGAGACACGAAAGAAAAGGACACCACCATGGGTGTTAGAAGGTGTAAATAAGTGAAGAGAAGAATCCAGGTGGGGAGAGATGACAGGGGAACGAGGGAGTGGAGATAAAAGGTCGAGAGTGAGATGCGTCGGGGAATGATACAGAGACAGGGAGGAGGCAGCTTTCTGACATACGCCTGTCTCTGATAGCTGAAAGACAAATGTGAAGGGGGGGAAAAGAGGAGTTCTCATGAGGGACAGCGTGCACTTAAGTCATTGTTAAAAGCTTCCGTGAGACGTGTACTTGTTGACTCTTGAAGATGGGAATAGAGAAGTAGAAGGGCATGAAAGGAGGGGTTTCAGAGGGAATGTGATAAGAAACAAAGGGAGGGCCGCGTGCAGGCAGAGAAAGGATGTGTGACGGAAATCAAGTTATATAGGGCTGAAGCAATTTTAAAGCACAGCATGAAGGAAAGATTAAAAAACAGAGCGGTTGGCCAAACGCTAGAAGCTGAATACAATATGTCAATTGATGTCTGGAAGTAGTTTTCTGATGACAAAGCTTTTCCTGGAGTGAAGAGTGGGTGAGCGCTGAGTAGTTTGCCCGACGGAATGCCTCCTAACAAAGAGCTGGTCACACTGTCAACTTTATAACAGCCGCTGTCTCCCACGTTATTTCTGCATTCCCTTTTAATCAGACTTCTCCTCCAGGGATACGTATGAAGCCGAAGTCAACGTCACATCCAATATCATTCCTGTACGCTGCAGTCTAATTTGCGATGGCAGTGTTTTTCTAAAAGATTCAGAACAACACTTGCGTGGTTTGATTGTTAATGAAGCCCATGGTTTTTGAATTTGTTTTCTTCCTGTACTGAGCCGTGAATCTGCAGCTAATGAGCTGGCCTTTAGGCTTTAAATCATAACTCTTCACTGCTTTTCACTATTATTTTTCTGCAAAATCAAAAGTGATCTTCTCAAGAAAATTGGCTCATTTTTACGAATCTCAATCGTCTCAGAAAGCCAACATGAATAGTTCCCTGTCACCTCTCTAAAAGTCTCAACTTCCTTTACTTTAGTTGCCTGATGGAGCTGCTATGCAATGTGTGATTTCATGCATTTGTTCCAGACATCCATTCATCTCCTTACTGCTTCTATCTACTCGTCCTATCATACATATTTTATGTGGTTCTCAGTATTGGCCTTCTGTACCATCTATCTAACTATCGTTCTATCCCCCTCACTTCCTCCATCCCACATTCCATCTTTCTCCCCCTCTCTTCTTCATCCCCTTCTTCCTCTCATTCTTGCATCAATATTTCCCTACCTAGCCCATTATATTAATATCCATCCATGAATCCATCTGTCCATCTCTCTATCTTCTTGCTCTCCCCCCTCCCTCGTCCATTCTCCCACCCATCCCATTATATTAATAGGCTGTTGAGAGGGTGTGATTTGAGCAGTAGCTCTTTCTATTAGTGCATTAGAGCATTACATCACATCGCTGCCTGTTACTCGGTTGGCCACATTAAAAGCATAATGGCAGACTGCTGGCTGCATTCAGTTACTCTCATGTCCAGATAAACACACACAAACACACACACACACACACACACACACACAATCAGACATGTATGTACGTCCCATGCAAAAACTCACATACATACTCACAAATACACTCACACACACACACACACACACACACACATGATTAGACATGTATGTACATCCCATGCAAATACTCCCATACACACACACACACACACACACACACACACACACACACACACACACACACACACACACACACACATACACACACACACACACATATACACACCATGTGCATTGGTATTCACTGTGACAGTCCAGCACATCAGATGCATTCTAATGCATTAACTGATGAGTCACAGTCCTCACAGAGTTTGTTAAAGAGACAACACAAACTAAAACATACAGTATCTCCAGCTAGAAGGCATTCAGAGAACTCATACCTCCGCCAAGGCTGTGCACTCTTTGCTCAATTATGACTCTGTCTCTGAGATGAAGTGTGATGGGCTTTGCCTATGTGAATTTTGGTTAAAAGGTTATAGCCTGGAATATAAATGTGGCCACCATCAGGCAGGATTGGATTCTACCCTGGATCACCTCTGCTTTCCCACCAAGTTTAAAGGAATCAGTCAATATATTCTTCAGATATCCTGCTGATAGACAAGCACAACCAAAAACATAACCTCCCTGGTTGGCATGATGATGAAGTGCCCCTGTTGCATTTTGAGTTGCACTGATATTGGGTAATGTGAAATGCTGTGCATGAAAGCAAAAAGTGGGAAAAAGAGTGAGAGTAAGAGAGAGAGTAATTTGAGATGGGATCAGGAGAAACATGTTGGAGTTGTGTGTTTGTGTGCAAGAATGTTGCAATGTGCTTGAAAATGGGTGAGTCACTGTGTGTGTGAAAGCGTGTTGAGAGGTGGAGAATTGGAAGACGCGGGGGGTATAGGGAGATGGAATTGCTTCCTCTCAGCGGGTGTGTGCATGAGTGTATCAGTATGTGCGTGTTCTTCCCTAAAAATAAAATGACACCACTTCCCTCGAGACCATATGGTACAGATAACGAGCTGGTCCTCCAGCAATGTAGCCTGTTCCTTTTCCCAGTGGGATGAAAGGATTGACCATGTTTGGAGACGTTTTCAATGGAGTTAGGTCTGCCATGGAAATACCTTAAAGTAGGAAATGGATCTTTAATTGTGTCTTTCTGCATTACCCTGTTTCCAGTATTATATGGCGCCTGTCTCTATTCAAAAATGCAAAGATTGATTGGTTGGTAGACGTTTCAGAAGTTGCAGTGTCTACTGTTTTGTTTTTTACTTTTTCTGCCTCCTAGTGGCTAAAACTGATGAATGCATTTTGAACCAGCTCCAACTTGTTAATTAAACCAAATGTGACATTGTGGTCATTGTGCCTGAGCTTTAGTGGAAATGATTTTGAACTCTTTTGTTGCCGTGACCAGAGTGAGCGCCTACCTACTGTTTTGATTATTTTCGTCTGTCATCTGAATTCACATCCCCCCCTGTTTGGACCACACAGCTATTTGAACTCGTCGCATCGTATTTGCCTTCTCTTAACCTGTTGGTGGGCCTGCCAAGCGTGTTGATGCAGGGGAGAGCACGCGCCTGATGAGTGTAATATCTCGCCATCTGCTGCACTGTTGTTTCAACCCTGGAACAATTGTTGAAATGTCAGAAGAAATGTGTGCTTCTTGCTTCTCCATGAAGGCCCAGGAATCGCTGTGGCAACAAGCTGTTTGACTGTCAGAAACAAATTCACTTTAATCATCAGTGCAATAAGCATTGGAGAGTTGTTTCCAATGCCCAAATAAAATTTTGCCAATACAGGGAAACAACGCATATACTTACATGTTTGATACAGCAACAAATTATGCCTGTACAACATAAATACAAATGCAATACAAATATGCAACAAATGCCCTTAAATCTGTGACCATTGTTAGTGCCTTGTCCTTGGTTCCTGTACTGTATGATGCGTGGAGAATGCAACCAGTGTATCATACAGCATGATACCGCATTATACCGTCCTCTGCCACTGTTTCCATCGCCTTTTCCCCAGGACAGAACACAGACAGAAGGTGACTGTTGATAGCGTTAACACCTTGCTCTCCAGCCCACAAGACAGGGGTCTCCCAGGGCCGCATTGTCTCGTCCAGGTTACTCTCCATGGGCACAATTTCACATCCAATAACAGCTCTGTCAACCTTTACAAGTACACAGGTGATGCAGCTATCATCAGACATCATCTCTAACAATGATGAAATACACCACTGCAAGAGAGATCAACGGAACACGGGCCCCCCAGACAATAATCCCCCACTTAAACATGGAGAATTAAATTCAGCTGTAAATCACATCCCCAAACCCCCATACTCATCTCTGAATATTTCACATTTCTGCACACTTGCTTCTCTGAGTAATAACCTACTAAGCAGTGCAGAAAGGTGGACATCTGATAAGCTTTAGACCAAAACACAGCTAAAGTGATAATGACTTAACGGGACGTGATCAGACACAAACCGATTGTTTTGGTTTGGTGCAGTTAGGTTAATGCATAGCTGTGTTAAATCACTGCAATGTACCCATTGATGTACTGCAACATGTATCGTTTTCTGTGTAATACGGTTATGCTCATGTCGAACATCCTTGTGATATCAGCACGGGTATTGGATGATTTCTCACACACGCACACTTACAAAATATGCAAAACACGACCGATTTGAAGTGCCTCCCTGCTGTGCTGATGATGGGTCTCTTGTGAGGGGTTACAAGCTCATACAAAGAAATAAATTAGAACGTACACATGCACGCACACGCACATTTGCTGCAATTGTGGCAGCGTTGCGGCAAGGGTAGAGGCTCCTACGCAATCAAAGGAAAACACACACTCTCCAGTGCCGGCAATATTTGTGTGTGATTGAGCCATGACGTGCATTGATTTTTGTCCGTCCTCGGGGAAATTTCTCATGCTTGTGTTGTTTCAGAAACGTGTCCTTGCACCAAATTCGGCTGAAAAGGATTTCATAAGCAGAACATGTACGCGCAAATGGCTTTTAAGGACTTTCTGCCCTCTAATTTGCTGCTAAGTTGTTTTTCATTACACAAATTTGAAATGCTTTCTGTGCCGGTCGAATGGCACATTGCATTATGTATGAGGCTCATTTACAAGTGTAACAATGGGAATATTGCCTAATGGGGTTTGATGGCGGGGAATACCTGTTTAAAACCCACAAATACAAGTGTGTGCCTGTCTTGTGTACACATGCACAAGAAGAGTTCTAAATTGTATGTAAATATGGTTTTGTGTGTGTCTGCCTGTGCATGTGTTCGGAGCAATCCGTGACATTTGGAAAAGAGGAATCACACAGCGGGGCCGCAAGAATTCATGCAGGAAAAGCCGAGCGCAAACGCTGTCAGGTGTCAAGCGCTCGTGTCGATTCGCACACCTGCATGAGCACACACAATGATGCACAATCTCACAATGAAGCACTGTTGGGAAGCACTTTTGTGGAACGGCGGGGAAGGACAAAACAGAGAGAAGAAGCTGCAGGTGGCTGGTTTGGATCAAGTAGTCTGGTCCCTTCCTCCTGTGTGCGTGGGTGTGTGTGTGTCTGGGTGTCACTGCACACGAGCTGGAGATAGCTGTTGGTGGAATACATTAGCCAAATATACAAACATACAGTATAGCAACAGGGTTCTCTGAGGCACATACGTTAGAGGAACTGATACGAGGCAATGAAGAGGGAGAAACAACTGATCCAAGATGACAGATGCTCATTCTTATTTATTAACTCAGTAGAACATTTGTCAATCTTCACTTACCAAAACTGTGAAACCAATTATGCAGTACATTTGTGGGTGCAAGACGTGTCTCACTTGCCAAACAAATCTGTCTTGATTGCGCTTTAATGTTAACGGGTGTTTCCCTTCATATTTTCAAAGGGGAGAAACCGGTCAAATTAGATAGAATACTAAACTGATAGCAGCATCGCCGTGATTACAGCATAACGTTAAACTGCCCGGGGAAAACCTTGTAAATTCACTCAACACTGATACCAGATAATGAGCAGAACATAAAAGTCTGTCTTCTTACTGTCATAAATAATAACTGTAATAATTCCCCTTGAGTGTTTGTCCCTCAGTTTAACAGATTAAACCTGCTACATGCCACGGTGAGGCTTTGTAGAAAGTTAGGCAAGTCGCTAACACAACTTTAGATTGTAAATATTTCAGTCTGCGAACGTCATTTTTGGTTGTTTTTCAGCATCATTAAAAACGGTTAGGAAAGCTTTACTTTGTCTCGACTGTCCTGTCAGCATGCCAGAACTGAAAAGAGGATGCACTCAATGCCACTTTACCTGTCAAAATGTCCACAGTGGATAGTGCTCAGTGAAAGTGCTAATTAAAAGTAAGCCAAAACAAAAAGTTGTTTTTCTTGGAAAATTGTGCGTGCATGTGCCGGGTTGTGTTCATCAGTCTGTGATCGAGAATGGAAATTTGTATTCGGGGCACTTGATGTCATGAAAGGACAGATGGCAGTCTCGTCTGTGGGTGAGAAGGCTTGTGCCGGTACCAGAATGTGGGAGTACAGGGCAAAGAGGAGCGAGAGGGGGAGAGAGAGAGAGAAAGAGAGAGAGAGAGAGTGTGTGTGAGTGATAATGTTTTGACAGAGATATATGAAAGCCAGTAGCTTCAGGTCCCTGGCCTCTAGCCGTCTGGCCACCCTCACCTCCCATATTGGCAGCGACTGTGTGTGTGTGTGTGTGTGTGTGTGTGTGTGTGTGTGTGTACATGATCACAGATGTCATCCCAATGAGGAAGTCTGCGCAAGCCCAATCTCATAAATGCTGAAGTCATGTGACCAAAATTGGCACCCAATGTGAATATATTTCTCCCTCACTCTGTGTGTGTGTGTGTGTGTCGTTGTCTGTGTGTGTCGTTGTCTGTGTGTGTCGTTGTCTGTGTATGTGTGTGTTGAGCCTCACTGACTGACACCTGCACCACCACCTCACCTCAATCACCTGTTATACCATAGCCTTGATCCAACTTTCTGATCTCTGTCTCTGTCTCTGTCTCTGTCTCTGTCTCTGTCTCTCTCTCTCTGTCTCTCTCTCTCTCTCTCTCTCTCTCTCTCTCTCTCTCTCTCTCTCTTTCTCTCTCTCCCTCCCTGACCTCCTCTTGGCAGCAGGTGACTGCAATTGTAAATCTTTTTGACATGAGCGCAGCAGCCTTTAATAAATTTCATCATTAAATTTAAATTGACTGAAGCACTGGGTTAGTATTACAGCTCCTGCCCCTCCAATAGAGCGTCGTCTGGCACTCTATGGGTAATTTACTGTCACCCTGAGTGTGTAATACCTGCAGGGGAATGACGGGTTCAGTTTTAGGTCGCATTCTCTGCTTTACATGTCAATGTTTCCACTCTGTAACATGAACACCATACTGCACACACACTGTATCTGAATCTGTATTTATATTGTCTCATACAATGTAGCAAAAGGTCTCTAGAATATGTTGGTAGTAAATCTTAAGTAAAGTGCTAGTCAGTGTGAGGAAAGTGACGCCATGTTGACAGTTTGATGACAGCAATCTAAGCTCAGATTTAAGCTTTGGGAATCCTGTTTATATCGGCTATGAAAAAGATCTATAATCAAACCATGCCTTCAATCTCGGGCCTCATAATCCAGGCCTTCATTCCCCTCATCTTTCATCTTCACCCGTGCCCGGATTTCTGCAAGTCATTCAACCCTATACCTCGGTTCGAAGTCTCCCAAGCACCCAACCTTCAGGATACACATTTCTGAGCCAGTTTCATGGATAAGATCACGTGAACCTGAATGTCTCTTCCATTCTTGCAGACAGATTCTTACATCTACATTCCATACAATTGTGAAAAGTTTTTCCCCTCTTGTCCGTCACACTGTGTCTGTTGGCTGAGGTGCATCAGTTTGGATTTGCGATCCGCCCGTGTCTGCTTCTCTTGTTCTGTCACTTCCCCTAAACCTCATTTTTATTATTTCCTCCCTGTTTTTCCACTCTTGTCTGGATCAATCCCCTCCGTGTCACTCTCCCTGTATTCATTTGCATGCTGTAATAGCTCCTTTCTTTCTGTCCTTGTCATCTTTTCATCCATTTTTTTTATCCCTACCTCTCTTTTTCTTAACCTCCTGTCTATCTCCTTATTAATTTCTCCTGCTCTCTGTTTCTGTTTCATGTCGAGGTTTCGTCTTTTTATATCTGCAGGAATCTGCCTTTCCTCGTTTACCATCTCCCTCCGTCGTTATTGTCTCCATCTTCTTCATTCATCCCGCTCACTCTACAGTACCTTGCTTCCTTATTGCTCTTTCATTTCTCTTTTCCTCCTCCCTTTGTTCTCCCGTGCCCCTAATAAATATTCCCTCTAATAATTTGTCTCTCATCTCTCCTTTGCATTGTTTTTCACTTTCCCAGCCCTCCCTTGCCTCTCACTCCTCATTCTTTCCTCTCCTCGGATTTTCTCTCCTCTCCTCTCCCATCCCTCTATTCCTTGTTTCAATGCTCCTGTGAAGATTCCTGTTACTCACTTCCCTCCTACTTTTCTTCACTGACTCGCTTTTATCTCGTCTACCTGTCTTTGCTTGTCAGCTAACAAATTATAGCCTACTACTATGCTGGATTGGCTGTGCTGTGGGAGCACACAAAGGGAAAAAAGCAAAACAGTAAAGAGAATATCAATGTTGTTTATAGGCAATTAAAGCGGTTTCTGTGATCCACAGAGAAACACAATGAACTGTAATAGAACAAAGTGATATTTCTCCTCTCATCAGTGCTCCTCCTTTTCTCTCTCTCTCTTTCTCTCTCTCACTCTCTATCTCTCGCTCTTGCTCTCTCTCTCTCTCTCTGTCCTTTTGGCTTTGACATTTTTTTGTGTTTGGCTGCAGTAAATGCTAGTTTGATCAATATGTTTTTGGAAGGCTGATATAGTGCTGATATTTTGAGCTGCCGCGGCTCGCATTCAATACGTTTTAAATTTGATGCCGAAAACAGCGAAAATAGTTACAGAATCATCACTGGCTACTTGAGATTTGTTTTCTTGTCAGGGTGTTGAATTCCCAGAAACAGCATTTTGCCATAATGGAACACAATCACTTGATACTAAACCTCACATGGATTCAATCCTGTGGGTGGGTTGGCGGGGCGGCCACACTTAAAAGTTAGACAAGCTCTTAAACGCTACTCATAAAACTGCCCGATAATAGTTGTAGTGAGTACATTGAAGTATACAGTATGTTGTATTTGTCGATATGCTGCTGTAGGGTACAAGTTGAAAGTTAGTTTCTAGAACCACCAACACTGCATTTGCAAAACAGGCAAAAGAGTTGAAGTACAGCTCCCACACACAGACAACACTTACTCATATGATGACACACACACACACACACACACACACACACACACACACACACACACACACACACACACACACACACATAAACCTATAGGCAAAGAAATTGAGTCACACAGACAGATGGAAAGATGCAAGATTCAACATTAAAGTCTGTTTGAACATAGAAGGACGTGATACATGTCACGACGTAGATTGTACCTGTTGGAATGTAGTATAAGAATACTAGTCAAATAATAACTACATGTTATACAACTCTGACAAAGCCTGTTACATCATGAGAAAGTGTTTGCATTGTCTTTTCTCTGGAACCCACTCCTCATTGATTGTACAGTGAGTGAGTGTTTATTTTAAGGACAGATACCCAAACATGTGAGGGTTTCAGTGTTATATATAATGTAATATGTACTGTATATTTTGGTCTACTTTGATTATATTCTCGTGTATCACTGATGAATTGGATAGAAAAACACAGAAAAGGGATGGATGTAATGATTGTTTAGAATTGGTTTCACTTCAGTGTCCAGGTAAACATCATCATTGAAGCTTGACCTGTTCTACTATATTATGGTCTTAATTGCAAGCTAACAGAATGACTGGTGTGTACTAATTCTCCCCAAAAAGCAAGCAGACTGAGGAGAGAAGTGAAAGGAGAGGATTGAGATGATCGATACAGAGGCAGAGAGCAAACCTGTGAGAAGAATGGGAATGATGGAGCCAGACAGGGAGAGACAGAGGGACTGGCAGAGAGAGAATGTGAGCGACTTGGACAGAGCAAGGGGACACCCAGTGCAGTGCAGAGCCCAGCTCATCCCAAACAGTCTTTATCTCGGCAAATGAAGTTGGTGAGGGCCCACTGTGCCAGTCCACTCCTCATTAGACACAGACCACGGCCGGCTATTAGTGGGCTGAGTCAAAATCTCTGCAAGTAAACAACTCACTAGGCTGACTGGAAACACCAGCTCCGGGAGGCAGGGTCAATTTACAGAATATATGCCATCCTTTTCTGTCTCTGTGCTCTGATCTCTTGGTCAAAATAGTTTTAGTGCAATCTGGAGAAATATATTCAGGTCTGATCTTTGTTGTTGTGGTCGCAGGGCTTCTCATTTCTGTCAAATTCTGTAAATAGGCGTTTGGACTTGTGCTCCCTGAAGTGTAAATGTAGAATCATGGTCAGGTCATGTAGGTATGGATATACATATGTGTGCATGTACATGTTCTGTTTTCTTGTGTACTTTAGTCTAATATCCATCATTGACCCTGACATTGATCAGCAGCTAGTACACCATCCTCAGACTGTGTGTGCCACTGTCCTTCAGCACTGTTTGTCCTGACATATCTGCCCAGGCCTGTCCATGGGTTACATGTGCATGTTGTTGTGTGGTACAGAGACATGCTGTGTGTGTGTGTGTATGTTTGTGTGTGTGTACGTGTGCAACACACTGGGGTTAATTAGCTTCAGAGCACTGCCATCTATCAACCTAATGCTCCGACTCTGGCCCCGACAGCTCCATTACCACCAGATAGACACACATGCATGCACTCTCTCTGACGTACACGTGCACATACGTATACACACACGATGCACAACAACAATAGTTTAGCTTGACCACTCTTCATCGATGATCACACATGATTTATGACTTACCAGTTTGGATCATTGTCCCACCATGACACATTTTGAAGATCAAGGTCAAGACTTAGGGAACTTTGTGTTGGGCTCAGTCTTCTTACACAGCATAAACAGCATAAACATTCAAATAGATTATTTATATACATAAATACAGTTCTGCTAGATAAACATACGTCAATAAAACCCC
Organism: Genypterus blacodes; assembly: GCF_046128005.1. Lineage (NCBI taxonomy): Eukaryota > Metazoa > Chordata > Actinopteri > Ophidiiformes > Ophidiidae > Genypterus > Genypterus blacodes. The sequence continues at coordinate 5,180,157 of NW_027466821.1, forward strand.
CTCTAAAAAATGGCTTAATAAAAACTTGATATGGAGAGTTGTTAACCTGTGCAGTTTTCAGTTGGGCTCTCCTGTCAGAATGTAAGAGCTTGTACTCTGGATGGATGGCATGTGATGGGTCAGTCCGATGCTCTGTGTTCTTCTGAGAACCGACTTCATAAATGGACTGGAGAGGCCGGTCTTCACTCCTCCCTGTGATCTTCATGGCAGTTTGAACAAGACGGGGCAACTTAGGTTTTTAACTGCTATGAACTCTCTAAAAATGGCCTGGTAGAGTGGGAACATTACATTACATTACTGCTGACTCCACACAGCCCAGGTCTTTCTCTAAAAAACACCCACTCCCATCTGGATCACAGGTTACCAACATCAAAAGAACGTGAAACACATTAAGCCTTTACACTGCCTCAAAAGGTTCTGAGATTTCAGGTAGATCTTCAGTATGGCATTTCAGAAGGTCAATGTTTAGGTTTTCACGTGTTTAAAGACAAGAGCACAGGTCGTGGACTCTAACCTCTGCTTGCTCTGTGTTAAAAGCATTGCGTGTTTGACAGGGTTCTTCCAACTTTTGCACGTGTTACTCACGACTCCTCAATAGGAATCAGCACGACTCCATAGAATCAATGATTGCAGTTTGGAGAAAGAAAATATGAGCGCTGTAGATCTGTTAATCTTCAAATGTTAGGTTACTGTTCACACCCAGAAAGATTCTGCCTGATCTACTGTTGGGTCTTAAACCATGCTGGGACAGAGCCAACTATCTGTGGGAGACAAAAACCACAAGTGGCTGTTAACTGAAAAATGCTCATTCCACTACATAGAGAAATGAGACTCTATTAGCCTGCTGGTGTGCATTGATTGCTGTCATGGAGTTTAAACATATTAGCTTTGCTCTTTCAATCGTCTATGCTTGGAGGGAATATAACTTGATTAAGGAAGTCTGTTTGAAATATGATCAATTATCTACTGGAGCAGGAGAACCAAGACTTACAATCTGTATGAAATCGGCCAAATAGCCCATATATGGTGTCTGTTAGGTCATTAGAGAGCGTTTGTACAAAGGTGACACACTGTGGACGCTGCAAACGAATGCTTCTGGCGTGACCAAAACGAATAGGGTTCTACGGGGAGCAAGAATGCGCACAGGAAATGTCATGGCTATTTATCCGCTTGTGAGTGTGTACTAGTGTGTGTTTTGGCTGGCGGGTTTGTGCGACAGGAAAGGTCACGGCGAGGATTCACACGCTGCAGTGAATTAAATGGAAATTATGTCTTTTACAAGGGAACTCAAAAACTATCATCCAAAGTGAGACAAACAAAGACTGAGAGGCTGACAAACGGAGCAACACCAGGACATTACCCAGCCATAAAATAAAACACAGAGAGAAAGACGAGAAAAATGATGTGGGCAACCAGAGAGGAAGGTCGATTTGTTTATCGATGTGCATACTGACTGCTAATAGTGTATAGAAGAAATTGAAACGATACATTACCCCATTGGTAAGTGTCTATGCGTGTATGTGTGTGGCACTGTCCTTCTCTCTCTCTCACTCTGTCTCTGTCTCTGTCTCTCGCTCGCTCGCTCACACACACACACACACACACACACACACACACACACACACACACACACACACAAACAAAGATATACAGCGCATATCCTTTATATCAACACTCATACGTTCTTCTCTCACACACACACATGTAGTCATTAGAGCAAATGGAATTAGGGGGATTGAAGGCGTAATCTTCCTCCCCAGCGATGTGGGGGAACCGAGCCGTTAATTTGCCGCCTCTAACTCCAGCTTGAAGTCTGCCGCGTTTGAAAATGGCTGCACTCGCTCGCAACTCGCAGCACATGAATGATTTAGATCACAGACGCCTACACTGGCAGTGTTACATTAGACGTGCTCGGCTGTCCACGCCAGGCTGGCTGTCCTCATCTGTGTAACGTGTGTATCTACAAACGCCGCATGACTTGACTTGGAACTCTTTTTTGACTCAAAATAGAATGTTAGGTCATCAGCATAGAGGGTGTGACCCTGAATGGCATACAGTATGTGTTAAACACGTCCCTTACATGAACATGTATGTTTACATGTATGAAAATGTTATGTACATATTTGGAAATAACAATGTATAATGTATTTAAAATGACATATGTCATAAATGCACACACATCTTTTTCTAGCTCTTATATTAGTCATCAAAACACATTATAATAATAAGCTCAGCGCAGGAATATTTATCGCATAAAGAATAAAGATTCAGTTTATCAGCATGTTAACTGTACAAGACCAAATGCATGATGTAACATGTTTACCTCCCTCTGGTATAGAGGCTGCACCTGCAGTGTACATTGTAAGCCTCTTTTACATGGTGTGTCTGCATGTGTCTGAGCTATCAGAGGCAATGTGTGAATGTAGAGACGCCAGCTGTAATTTCCTCTTTTTTTAAAAACGCTACAGGTGTGCATGCAGCAGGACAATATTGAATCTGTGCCTGCAGCTGACAATATTGGATGTCACTGAAGATTGCATACAGTGTGTACCACAGCTCTCTCTCTCTCTCTCTCTCTCTCTCTCTTTCTCTCTCTCTCTCTCTCTCTCTTTCCTCCTCTTTTTACTTTGCTAAGCTCTTTTAATGACTGGGGAAATATGACAATGCTATAGCTGCATACACGCGTTTGTCGCGTTCGCAGTAGGTTTTAGTTTCGAGTATATCCAGCGGCAGAGCAAAATAACAAAAGATCAAAGTACCAAGCTTGGCTTGGTCACAGGGTTAGTTTCTACTTGCTAGTGTAAACAGAAATCATCTCATATTCTCACAGCATTGCATTAATTTTTCTTTGAAATGGATATTGACCTATATCTTTCCACACTGAGCTTAAAAGGGAAAGTATAACAGAGAAACAACCACAAATCCACACACTCTTTTTTTCTTATATAGTAGTCAGGTGCACACTGTATATACCCGGACTACACACACACACACACACACACACACACACACACACACACATATTCACACAATATTCACACACATCGTTTCCTCAGTTGTACTCCTCTCATGGCCAAGCTTGGATGTTTCCATTCTCTCTCTCTCTCTCCCTCTCCCTCTCTCTATTTAGCTCTATCCTGCATGCATTATACATATCCCTCTTGACGTTAAGAAAAGCTTCCAATTGTGTTTTGCCGGCAGAGAAGGCAAATAACAGGGCACAAGTGTCATGAACATGAACTCATGCAAAGTTCAGACAGAAGATGAATGCAAAGTTAGTATCAGAAAAGGAAGAGTTTAGTCTTAAAATGAGATATTGGCAGCCTGAAAATCCACCTCCTGGTGTCGTCTTGAAACGAAAGTTTTGTAATCCAGAGTTGTGTTACATCACCACCAAAGACAGAATTCTGTGGAACGTCCTCCAAAAATACGTACAGGGACTTGACCTTTGGAAATGGCAAAGACAAGTAAGCATGCATGGTGGCAGGGTCTCGTGTTGGCATGCAGTGGGAATAAAGACAGTGAGTGATGAGCTTTGAAAGGATTTCCGTCACACACACACACGCATTAATGCTTGTCATGCATTGCTGCCTGCATTTTGTTGTATTCAGCAATTGTAGGCATTGTGTGTGTGTGTGTGTGTGTGTGTTTGTTTGCGGTTATATGTGTTTGAGAGTGACAGTTATTTTGGTTTAGACAGGCAGTTTAGTCTTACTTCCAATGAATGCCAAATGAGATGTCTGTCCAACAATCTGTGAGTGTGTGTGTGCGTGTGCGTGTGCGTGTGCGTGTGTGTGTGTGTGTGTGTGTGAGTGTGAGTGTGTGTGTGTGTGTGTGTGTGTGTGTGTGTGTGTGCGCGCGCGCGTAAGTACAGGGTCTTTCCTCGCTGTCCCCCTCTGTCCCAGGGAAAATCAATCTGGCTGTCAGCACTCTAACACCTTCGGCCTGTTACGCTGCGTAACGCTGGGTATACCTTTGCGTGGGTGTGTGTGGGTGTCTGTCTCTGTGTGTGTGTGCTTATCTCCTGTCATTCTGTCAAGCACTTTGGCTCTCCATCCTCCTGTGTGCATGTTGTGCCTTCCGTCTGTGTCCTCTGTCCTTGTCCACTCCTCACCTGTTGTCTCGTGTGTGTCCATCTTCCATCCTGCTCTCATTTGTCGACTGTGACACCAAAATTGATTTTGTTTGTTTTTCTTTTGGTTCTCTCTCTCTCTCTCACTCTCTCCCTCTCATTCAACATTCCACTCGCTCTCCCAATTATATACCCCGTCGGTCTCTCTCCTCCATACCTCCTCTTCATCGTTGGCTTGTTCCCCTCCTTCACATCTCTGTGCTGGCAGTACGTCTACAACGCAGCAGCGTTTCAGCAGCTGTGTTGTCATCTCTCATCTCAGAATTATTAATTACTGATCCTGTGTGACGCAAGAGTGATTTGTAACTTGTCACAACATACATCACAATGAACATGGAGGGGAAGGAATGAAATGGATGATAACAATTAGCGCGGCGTGACTCACTTTTCTCATTCAGTTCAAAGATTGTTTTTTGGCTGTGGGAAGGAAGTCGATTCAGGTGAATGAATCACATCAGCTTGTAAGCAGTTTACAGTATATTGCATTTCCCATAAAGTGGACGACCGCAAAGTCAGTACTACACTAGAATGACTGATAGCCGGAGAGCAAACCGGTCCAAGTTCTCCGCCAGCTCTTGTTTTGCCAAACATTTAATCACTGAGCTGCTGGCCGTCCCTTCGCCTCCTCTCTTTCCATCTTTACCTCAACGTTCTAACTTTCCCTCCTTCTTCTCCTCCTAGATCCCCCAGGTCAGCTATGCCTCCACCGCCCCCGAGCTGAGCGACAACACTCGCTACGACTTCTTCTCCCGCGTGGTGCCGCCCGACTCCTACCAGGCTCAGGCCATGATGGATATTGTGACGGCAATGGAGTGGAACTACGTGTCCACACTCGCCTCTGAGGGCAACTACGGCGAGAGCGGTGTGGAAGCCTTCGTCCAGATCTCGCGAGAAACTGGTAGGAACTGCACTCACTGACCTTTCTGACTTTTGTTCCTTTAATCGAGGTCTGATATGCGATGCAAACTGCCTTCCAAGTCATTAGCATTCATGCTAATCACTCTTTGTCTGAGGTGAGATGTGGGATTGCTGCGTTGTTGTGTCACTGCAGCATAAAGTCTCACTGTTCCTTTACAAGGGACTCGGGGATTCTGCAGTGAAATGAGGAATAGTTTGCTTTATTCATGTATTATAATGAGAATAGCTATAATGTGGAAACAAGCAACGCATTGGGGCAAAAGGGAGGCATGTTCACGTTGCGTCTCCCCTGTGCAGCAGTAATCCTGATCACACGGGAGTGTTTTGGCAGTGAAAGGTGTCTTGCTGTTGCCGCACGAATGTCAATTAGTTCAGAGACAGACACGAAAACAATCACCAGAAGCTACGAGATGATTATAACCGCATCTTATCAGAATTTCTGTCCGATTTTCCAATTCAATAGCTGCAGGTGGTTACCAATAACGCCACATTGTTGCTGACAGGATCACTTGGAAAGCCAACCTCCCCTCCTTGGACAGGAGACAAAGGAGACTGTATTTGCTCTTTCAACACTCTAGCACCACCTGATGCTAAAAACATATCTGTTGTAATCACAGACGAAGACTTTTTGCAAGCAGCAGGAAGGTTTTTGTCCAGGTGTGCTTTAAATTCCTCTTCTGTCTCCTGTTTTTCACATTATTATAGATGTTACACAATCATTTGTCGGTCTATTGTTCTCCTATTGAGATGTGGGATAACCGTAATAACAGTGATTATGTCTTTTCACTGTGTACTTGGAGGTAAGGTGCATGATCACCAGGTTTGGCATTTTACGAGAACTATAGCAGGGACACAGTGGAGGCTGATGTTTAGATCTTCAGGGAAGCGCAATTGAAACAAAATGGAGTCTTCCAGATAAGTTTCGGGCTGCAGATTGAGATAGACAGAGCCATTATGGCAATAATGTGAAATCGACAACAACAGATGCCTTCTCAACTTTGTCATGTGTGTGGTACGAGATGTAGGTCATTGTATAGAAAGGAGGAATTATCTCAATCTATACGAGAGTCATTAGATAGTGCCAGTTACTATATCTTAGGGACGCACTGTAAATCAGTGGCAATCAGTGCAAAATCTATTTAAAGCTGGCTTTGGTTATTAACAGCCAGGCTGCGGCTCTTGGACTGGTGTCGCGTGAAACCGCTTAAAGTGAATTACGCAAGAGTACATTTGATGGCAGCTCTTCTTCATTAGATGGCAAAGTGCAGTAGTGGCAAGAGGGATGACAGTAAATTATGCGGGAGTAAATTAAAAAGACACACACACACGGAGAGAGAGAGATGGATCACTTGTCTGTTTTGATGAAAGCAGGGTCCCTGTGGTCCTGGGAGTGTTGTGATGAAGCGTTTGGGTGAATCCTGTCTCAAATCACTTAATGAAATGCTCCAAATGACACTGACAGATTGTAATGGCTCCTGCGTTCACGTCTTGGATTTTTATTGAAATCACGTCAGGGTGTTGACAAATATTTACGGAGTGACGGGTTAAAGATGTATTAATCCCATCAGCACGTCTCTTCTGTCAATCTGGTGTAATGGTCTGATCTAATGTTTTGCTGCCGGCGTTATTGTGCGTAATGATCTCGAGATGTTGCATGTTCGGAGCCGCTGTCAGTGTTTGCAGCTCTGTGTGTGTGTGTGTGTGTGTGTGTGTGTGTCTCGCTGTAAAGGGTGTGTAACAAAGCAGTCTGCGGGAGTGTGTGTGCTTTGTGATCTCGGTCAGCAGAGGGCTGTGCACCATGCTGCCCTGTGTGTATGTGCACGTGTGTGTGTCCAGGCGAGGATTACACGCTGTGCCAGCAGTTGGTTGTTTGCTCGGTGGCTCTGCAGATGTGAGATCAAAACAACGAGACAGTGGACGAACTGATCATGAAAGTGAGAGAGAGAGAGAGAGAGAGAGGGAGGGAGAGAGGGAGGGAGGGAGAGAGGGAGGGAGAGAGAGAGAGAGAGAGGGAGAGAGAGAGACAGAGGGAGAAAATGAAACAAGTAATAAGCAGCAATGAGAAAGTAATAATAGAAAACCTAATATAGACACACAGACTCGCACTCCTGGTGGTTTTGACCTTAAAGTGTGCGTATTATACAGAGGCATGGGCCGACAGCCTTAGCTTACTATTTCTCACACACACAGAAACACACACACACAAACACACAGGGCCATTGGGAATTGCTGGGTGATTATTTGGTGATTGGTGTGTAATGATTGTAGCTTACAAGGCATTTTGCATGCTGATACCAAGTGTCCATATTAATTGGTGTGTAATCCTGTACTTATGATTCAAGCCTGTGTTTGTGTGTGTGTGTATGTGAGTGAGACCTATTTTCTGGATGGATTCTGATCGTTTCTTTGAGGGAACTTGTGCCCACTCACGCCTCACTTTTGCCTCGCACTCAGTCCTTATATTTCCTTTTCCAGTCCACACTCTTATATACTGCGTTTGTGCGTTCTGCGTGTATGTGTGTATGTGTGTACGTGCGTGCGTGCGTTTGTGTGTGTGTGTGTGTGTGCGCGTGTGTGTGTGTGTGTATATGTCCTACTTTTCTGTAGTTTGCTGCCCTACAGCTGCTGCGTCGCTCCACTCCCAGGACAGCTCATGCAGAGAATCCAGCACGACTAATATCACAGCCACGTCTACAAGGATATCGGCAAATACTGGTACTTTGGCTTTAGGGGGGGAAAACCAGACACACAGGTTTAAAATACATCCAAGAAAGTGACAATCTTGCCATAACGCTGAAAGTTTTCTGCTGATTTATGTTGAGGAAACTTTAAATCCTGCTCTTCTCACCCTCGCACCTCCTTTAAATCACAGGGGTCAGATCCAAGGTATAGTTCTCGTGCTCTGAATCTCGTGAAACTGTCAACAACTGAATTTATTTACATACGTGTGACATACACTCAATATAAGGGCCACAGAGTGTGTTTTTGCCCCCTTAGCTTTGCCCCCCCTCCCCCACTTCTGCAGAACAAGTAACACGCCAAACTTGTTTACTCGTCATTAATAACTCAGCAAACAGGCCGTGCGACGGCACGTTTACGCTTTCGCACCGATAAATCGAAGTAGCCCACTGATCAAAGGTTAATGAAGAAATAATGCTAAGGTCAATGTGAGGGAGATTTATCACAGAGCGCTGCGTAGTGGAACTCGGGGAGGCGACGGCCAATTTGCAGAGGTAAAATGTCCTCGGGTAGCAGCCAAATAGAAATCCTGCTCTTTTCCATTCAACCCTATTCCCTGAAGTGCAAAGTATCTCTGCTATTCCGTCCCCCTTTCCTACAGAGGTCAGAGTCCAGGATCTGCTATAGAGTCCCAGGCTCTAGTCGGGTTTTAGTGTCTTATTCAGTCACGTCAGCCATGTAAGTTTTCCATTTAAAGAACAGTCGCCTTACTCGCTAAACCACCCTGCTGCTGACCCTCCGCTGTGGAAATGGGTAGCGCCTGATGCTGAGTATAACTTTGCAGAGACACCATTACCGCCTCCTCCTCCTCCTCCTATATCTCGCAGCGCTTTGGGGCATATGGATCGCTGCGCCGCAGCACGAGAAGTGGGAGACATCTTTTAAATCAAGTCACGGCCCCTTTCTCCTTCCTGTGGGATTCGTTTGGGATTAAAACCACATCAAGATGCATCACACGTCTGTCAGCGCGTGTGTGTTTATGCCTTGCTTGTGTGTTTGCGCTGTGACTTTTTTGTCAATGATGCAGCCCGGTGTCAATGTGTAAACGGGTTGGTATGCTTAGCGAGTGAGTAAGTGTGTCTGTGTGTGTGTGTGTGCGTGCGTTTGTGTGTGTGTGTGTGTGTGTGTGTGTGTGTGTGTGTGTGTGCGTGTGCGTGTGTGTGTGTGCACGTGAGGGCCGAACGCACTGGCTCAGAACAGTCACCTCTCCCCTGACATGGAGCCTTTTACGGACGAGGCGGAAGGCGGTAATGAAGAAGAGAGGAAAATGAGCAGGGGGGGAAAGGGCAGAGAGAAATAATTGAACATTTATCTCCAGATTCCTTTAATTAGTTGGCTGCCTCTGAACTAATCTTAAGCCTTTTTGCTTAGCTTTGCCTCTTTAGTTCTCTTTCAGTCCACTCTCGCTTCACAATGGAGGTGGTCCTCGTCATTATCCAAAGCTTGATACTGGCTTATGTTGTTTTATTCAGGGAAAGGCAGTCACATTGTAATGCAAAATATTCATATTATAAGTCTATTACTAAGTATGAGTATCCTTAGATGATAGTCATATTGGGAATATTGCTTGCATTATACATTATGATATGTATTGTAATTCAGAAGCCAGCTGGAACTAATTACTCTTCGACGTTACAAGCACCAATCTTATAATATAATGAACTTTTGACATTCAATAGATTATGCTACACTGCAACATGAATTATAAATTGCCGCACTAATTAAAAAACACATCTACTCTTATTGTTCTGAGGCGGATAAAAGCTTTAGATTTGCTTCAGAATGACGCAGAAATGAGGAAGGAGAAGAAGTCGGAGGAAACCTCGGGAGAAGCGGTTCAAACAGAGAGGTGCCAGGTGTGCAGCAGGAGCGGCAGGTGGAGGGAGGAGGAGGTTACAGAGACAAAAAATTAAGATTTGACAAAAGAGGAACATAGAGGAGGAAGAGGAAAGGAGATGTGTTCCATCACACGTGCAATAATACAGAGCAGGTGCACTGATTATAATGTGGAAAATCCAAATCACGTTCCGTTTTTGGCAGAGAGGAAGGCTCCCCCTACCCACACACACACACACAAACACACACACTGTGGCAATTCTGGTCCCTCAAGTTGATTTAGCTTCCCTGATTCTTGTCCTTGATTACGGCCCCGTCACATCTTAAGAAGGATGCCGTTCATTGCCACACACACACAGGGACACACACAAACACATCAAGCCATCCATTCGTAACTAATTACTCTGAGCCTTGGATATCGTCTCAAGGTGAAGCTGGTGTTTTGTCGCGCTCACAAAAGCCTCCAAAACTCTTTTGCTTGGAAGCCTTTTTTATGAATTTAAATGGCCATATACGTATGTTGTTTCTGTGGAAGTTGAGACTACATGCATCAATGTTGTGCCTCCATAAACGATTGGATACAAGTGATCTCGCACAGAACATTAACACGCTCCTGATGCTATTGTAATGTGGCCGATCTTTGCCTTACGATGCCAATTCCTCACCTGGGTGGAATTGACAATATCTATTAGAAGTTAACAGCCCTCTGTGGATGGTGTAAATATTGCTAGAGGACGTCTAAAGATGGTAATTATTACCTCAGGAGCTCTGTGACGGTTATCCCTCCTGAAACAGCCATTCTAGTAATTTTCCCCAGCCTCCCTAAATAAAGTCCAACAGAAAATTACTGAGCGAATTTCAGAAAACCCTGAAAAACCACCTCAGTGTTTCCAGCCGAAGTGATTACTCGTGATTGGGAGCTGAAGGAATAATTAGTCTTGCCTCTTTTGCTGACAGGCGAGCAGGTTTTGAGTCCCTGTAAACAGAAATATGTGTTTGTTATGCAAAGACTTGTTTGTAATGTAGCGTACAGCATAGTGAAGATAAATCTGTCCTCATCCATGTGGTGATGTACCTTGCTCGCCTCTTTCCCTTAGATGTATGGCGTCCCTTCCTGGTCGAGTGGTTTCTTGAGAGAAGTATGTAGGAGACAGACACACACACATACTGCATGAGAAACAATTAGATACAGTATTGGTTTGTGCGCAAGTGTGTGTGTCTGCACGCTCTGCCCTCTGGTCTTTGTCCTGATTTGGCTTCTCTGAGTCCAAGACCAAGAGATCTAAAAAAAATTGGTGATAAAATGTCAGCAGAATTATTGCATCAGTTGGTACACACGTCCATCCATATCCTGTGTGTGTACAGCGGCTTAGAGTGTGTGTGTTACTGCGATTGTGTGATTACGTGTAAGTTTAAGTCGATATTCAACTGCGTTTGCGGTTGTGTGTGTATATCTGCTGCTATCTGTGTGTATGTTTTTGTGAGCAGGTGTGTTCCTTGTTGATGCGTGTATCTGTGTGTGATTTCAGCGAGTATACATTTGCCTGCACGACTTAAAAGCACTTTCAAGCCGCTTTGCTGTTCTGCTCCAGTAACTCCTGTTCTCTCCCCGCCACACCCCCCTCCCCTCTCACATTCCACCCTCATCTTATTTCCTTATTTCTTCTCGGTCTGCAGAAAAGTCTCCTTGGGGAGGGGGCTCCGGGGTTACGGCTAAAATAAATGACAAGTTGTCTGGCGCGCCGCAAAAAAAAAATGTCGCGGCTCCAGAAACTCAAGGTGCTTTGAGAGAACGGCGAGCTAGAATCCACACCAGTGGGGATCGAGAGACATGCACATCACGTGTAACTACACATGTAACCTGCCTGTTGGATGAAGATCACTCGCGATAATTCCATACATTGAAATGATTAAATATGCATCAGTCACAGTCTGTCAACAAATACTCATGTGCGTGTTACCCTCTGTGCTCCTCGGCTCTCACTTTATATTAAGTTTAATTAAGTTTACTTGCTTTTATGTAAATGCAAATCTAATCCACAACTGATGAAAAAAACGAAAACAAAGACACAAACCTGCATGCTGAGGCTTAGTGGAGCTCTGCAGCTGCTTTAAGCTCAAAGTGTCATTCATTCAGCGGAGATTACATTTACAGTCAGTGATCAAAGCAGAATTCAGCTTTGATGTTGTCAGTCAAAGTGTTTCACCGGGCTGCTCTCTCTCTCTTTACTCGGCAACCACTGCCATAAAACCAAAGTTAACGTGGAATTTTGAAAACAAACGCAGAAAAGATGGCACTCTAATATCGTCTTATATCTTTGGATCGCTTTGAAGCATACTGAGGATAAGATTGAATGACATATAAGTGGTGTAAGGTACATGTAATGCTCAATATTCATGCCCCATATGACATAATCCTTCATGTAGAATATCAACAGCATATGTAGCCAATGTAGTATGCACATGGTGGAGAACACATACAGTAAACCGACTGGAGGTGAAGGATTATTATTATGTGACTGGGATTTTGGGTCATGGAGTTCTCCCCCGCCCCTCCCCCTCCTCAGCGTGACCTGTCCAGATTTCCTGTCGCACAACAAGCGAGGCCCGGCTGTCCTTGACTGGCAAGCCTGCCGAATCGATCACAGATGAACTTGTGGTGGATGTCTTTCGTCACTCCATGCGTAGCTGCGTATAAATCAAACTTAGATAACTCCCTCTTCTCACTCACACACACATTCACACTCACACACACAGGCACACACATGCACCAACAGGCTGATGGATGACGAGCTGGCACAGGCTGATTAGCTTGGAGTGAATGGGGCAGAATTACAGCTCTGTCTGCGCTGCAATTGCATTGTTGCTTCGACAACGATCCATGTCGGATTGCTGGAATGTCGGAGATGCGGCAAGAGTAATCGATGCTCTCCATCTGTCTCTTTGTCTGTTTAGTTCTTTCTAACCATTCTGGCTTCCCCCCTCGTTCTTTCTTTCTCCAGTCCTTGGCTTTACCTCCTCTCCTCGCTAGCTTCTTCCCTGTCCCGGCATCCCTCTATGTTGTGCCTTTGCTATTCCGGGGGAAGCCTGGGCTGGCACCAGACAGTCACAGGCCACCCCAGGTCCCCTCTCATCGGGCTATATGTTCTTTAAGTGTAATTTACTGTATATGTTCTCCTCTGAGTCTTCACATTCCCCTGCCTTTTCCCTCTTAACACACATTTCCTTTCTCCTCTCTTGTCTGTCACAGCTCATCCACACTCCTCTCACTTTTATCACCCTGTTCCATCTCTGCCACTTCTCACCCAGCCTTTCATCCGTCTCATCTCTCTGTGCCTCTACACATTTCAGGACAGTCTGACGGAATATAGTTTTCACCCTGACATTTAGAAGGAATTACATCCCCTCATCTGGTTTTCTTGAGATCTAGAAGAAAAAAAATCCTCACCAAGGTTAGTTTAAAGGTTCTCTCACTTGGTATAAATGGAAATCAGAGGAATTCGTTTTTAATTTAGCCCTCAAGCTCTACGTCATTATCTGTGAAACACGTACGCGTCTTTAGGGAACAGCCAGCGAGTCTGACAGAAGAAGAGGTCGAAGAGAACATACGATAAAGACGCAGAGCTTAAATCACATCCGAGAGCAGATGGCACATTTCCCCTCTGGGCCGACAGCCTTTGTTTGCATCTTTTGGAAACTTCCTCTCCCCTTCCCCCCATTAAAGTTCAACTTCTATTTCGCTTTCAATCACCTCAGGAGGATTCTGAGTGAAGACTCTTACACCCGGAAGGAATTATTGAGCGCCTGAAGATGTAAATTCACGTAGACTGTAAGGCACGGAATAAAAAACACAATCTGAAAGTCAAAAAGCCAGGTGACACACACACACACACACACACACACACACCATCGCTGAAAGATTGAGAGGTGGTGAGACGTACAGACAGATGAATGGAAAAGCCTCCAAACATTTCCATCTTCCATTTCTTCGATGGAAACCAAGCTCTCTATATCTGAGGCAACGTGCTAGCTGTGTTTGCCGAATACTTCCAGCAGTCTCAGGCGGTGTAAATTGTTTGACCTCGACGGTGAATAGCATGAACATTACATTAATCTCCCCTCTCAAATGAACATTCCATGCGTTGGGCCCCCCCTTGCGCGTTTATATCCACAGGCCTGTTAAGGGTGACAGAGGTAGCGCAGAGCCAATTGCTCCACGGCGCCAGCGGTGGAATCTTGACAAACAATGAGGTAATGGCTGCTAGTTGAAGGCATTTCCAACACTCCACTTTAACAAACGTGGCCGTGTGGCCGTAGTTTTATCCTGACAGCGTAATTTATTCCCACTCCGCCAGCACAGAAAGGCGGATTTAAAAGTTTTCCCCACTTACGCGCGCCCTCCCTATTTTTCACTCCAGAATGAAACTGTTATTATTCAAAAGAGAGACAAGAATTTATGCAGGCTTAGACATGGCCTTATATCTTCACTTACTCTATCTGTGTTCCCTCCTTTTTGCAATCCTCCCCCTTTCCCTGTTTGCTGCTTTTGTATGCTTCACGATTCGCGCTTAATATTATTCTGCTGCTGCAAACCATTTTTTTGAATTTGTCCTTGTTTTCCGCCTGTTATGTTTGTATCTGCGCTTCGTGTTTGTGCCTCCATTACCGAAAAATCGTACTCTGCGGACGTGTTAGGAACTGTTAATTAACATAACGTACGCTAGGACAAGGCTTGTGCACATTTTTAAATTTGGCTCTTTCACTGAACAGGGTTGATTATACAAGGATAAAGCAGAATCAGTGGGTATTTCTAGAGGAAGAGGTTTTTATTCACTAACCAGATTTTACTTTTTTCCCTCTACTGCTGGTTTTCATTGAAGCGCCTTCAGTTTCTCTTACTTTGCTGGGAACATCTTGTGCTCTGTGTAACTCCAGCTTCATTTATAAGTGAATTTAGCTCACGAAAGCATTACATTTTAATTCCACATCTTAGAGCGACGCTACATACAGCGACTCTATCTGTTAATGTAGAGCGCTGTTGAGGTGTTGAATGTATTTCAAAATTTCCAGTGGATCCATGAAAACACACAGTAGGTATTCTGCACACACACACTCACTGTGCTGATTTTTACATACACACATCACGCATGTATTTCATTGTCATATTAAGCACCACCACGTTCAGATCATATGCAGAATCATTCACCTGTGGTTCACACACACACACACACACACACACACACACACACACACACACACACCCGCGCGGATATGCATACATATGAACTATTTAGAATGGGTGAAAACTGAATCACAGGTGGAAAAGTTAGGAAAAGATATAGTTGACACTGTGATCTGAGATAGAAAAACACACCGCATGGCATTCTGGGATGTTAGTTTCAGCGCCAAAATGGCCCCCTGATGCTGTTTGTTGCTTTTGATTCACAAGAGCCTTTGATTCCATTGATAAATGTAACTGCAATTCCCTCCTATTCTCTGAATGACAGGATTCCATTTGCATCACTGTGTCCTGTATGTTGTAAAGAGTAAAGAGAGATGGCAAGAGTAACACCACCTTCTTTTTCCATTTTCTTTTCTCTAACTTTCTTTAGCTCTCTTTTTTCTGTATGTAAGTCTTATTTTCTATCTCAAGCTCTCCTCCCACATCTCTCTCTCTCTCACACACACACACGCATGCACGCACACACGCATGCACGCACACACGCATGCACGCACACACACAGTCTCTCTCCTTTGATGTGAAATGTTAAGGTTGATATATTAATTTATGCAGTAATCCAATTAACAGAATACATGATTCATGGTTTTTAAGCTTCTTTAAAGTAATTTTATGCAGTGAAGGAAGCTGTATGGAAACATACACTGCAGGGATTTTCATGAAACGGTTGTAGCTATGTTGTGGTATATAACAGGCATATGGCCAACAAACATCCGGTGCAACAGCCAGGTAAACATGGAAGGGTGTGAGAATGACTCAAGCATTGATCTTTAAGGGAAATACAATCATTCCACACAAATCATTTATTTAGCTGTTTGCTTGAATTGATTATTTGAATGCTTTTGGATTTTGCCGCTGTGTTGCTATGGTAACAGAGACTGGGAGATGTAGGGATGAAGGCAGAGAGGCGAGGATGGGGCGGAGTTCCTGCCTGTGGAGGAGAAAGTTTACGATGTCAGATTTGCTCTCCAACAGACTGTTCAATGTTTTGTCCATGTACGCTTCAGCTTTACTTCCCACACACAGCAACATACTGTCAGTGCAGTGTGTGTGTGCGCCTGTGTGAACCCAGTATGAGGTTTCAGCCGTCAGACGGAGGGAAATGTGGTGCCATCTCATTTTATTCTTCATAAATTTTAGTGTGGTGATAGGACTTGGGTATTGAATCACGTCTATGTGCCGAAAGTCCTCGCAAGTACAGCAAGACTCTCCTATAAGTGTCACTGTCCACCAGGATCATACCATCCTGTTTTAAATTCATGAAGAAGATAACACAAAGAAATATGCTGCTCAACAAGCAGCTGTTCATGTTTATGTTAACTCCAAGTGTGTATGTGTGTGTATGCGTATGCGTGTGTTTCTGGCGGTCGATTTTTGCTTGGTGGACTCACAATCACGCCTCCGGCTGTTCTAACTGCAAACCACAATGCAGGAAGCTTTCAGTAAAAGAGAAAAATATATGTCTTTGTCTCGCTCTCTCTCTCTCTCTCTCTCTCTCTCTCTCTCTCTCTCTCTCTCTCTCTCTCTGCAGTCATACTTTTTGCGTCTGTCTCGCCCTCCGTTGTTTTGCTGCTCTGCAAGTCATTCTCTCTCTCCTGCAGGCAGCTTCTGTCTGTCTTCGATCTGCTTTCCCTTCTCCCTTTCTCCTGCGCGTGCACAAACACACACACACACACATGCACAGTCACACACACTGGTACATGCATCTTAATCTAATGATAGTATCTGTAGGCTATTATGTGTGATGATGAGATCTCATCTCTACGGGTCACATTATTAACTCACTCCTGTCGAGTACCTCAGGCAAGGTGTGTGTGTGTGTGTGTGTGTGTGTGTGTGTGTATCTATGTCCTTCCCTGTTCATACTGTGTATGCATGGTTTACTGTGTGTACCTGAATTGAAAAGTATGTCGATAACCATTTGTCAAGATTTGGTGTCAAATCAACAGCCTGGAACCATTTCCTCTTCTCATTGTTGTTTACAGTTCAGATCACATCTATAGTTGGAGCTTGTGTGTTGCTGCTTAGGTTGTTTAGTTTGAATTTATAATCCTATTAGAAAGGAGGAGATACGGATGGCTGGTTTGTTTTGAAAACCCTGTGTTTTCCAACCTCAAACTTGTTTGCAGGGCCTGAAAGATGAAAAAGATGGAGATGACAGAATGTCACAGATGCGAGGCAATGCTGCGGTCATGCATGTTTGTGTCGGCGTTAGGAGTGTGCATGTGCATAAACTGTATGTGTGTGTGTGTGTGTGTGTGTGTGTGTGTGTGTGTGTGTGTTTAGGATCCCTCTGCTTATTTTTGATGTCCTGATTAGTCAGTGTTTATATTTAGATCATGTTAATCTGCTCAAACTCTGCATTTCCCGAGGCGCTGTCAGACACACATATTACATACATACACACATACATACATACACACATACATACATAAGGGCGCACACACCTCTGTCCTGCTAATCAAGCTTAGGTTTGAATGAGAGATGGGGTGAGGGGTTCATATAGCTAAAGAGCCACCAGTGAGAGTGGCTTAAAGCGCGGCATGTAATCAGAAACTCATGCATAGCAAAGCACGCACGGCAAAATACTGCTGAAGCCTATTACTCCTTCAGTTCACCGCAACTAATGACAAAAACGACCCAACAACCTCAAAATAAACAGGACTGATAATCAATCAGCGAAGTGAAAACTGCGAGCGCACAGCCACGGATTTGTCAACTCAGAGCGAGTTTCTGAGCAAACAATCTGACACAATTTGTGCGGGGTTTTACATTTGTCTTCATTGTTTTTGCTCACTTGTTTAGCAAAGAGGAGATTACCAAACTATTTAGTTTTGGGGTGATTTTTCTTTGAGACAGTCTGCAGATGGTGATGGCTTTTGTGACACAAGGCAACGGAAAAAGAGAGCAAATTGCAAATTGAAAGATGATGAGCTCAATCTAATCTCACAACTGCATCAAAAATTGGTTGGATTTCAAAATCTGTCCGTGGGAGCACATGAATACTGGCTTGAGCATTGTCACGGCTCCATCTGAACTCTTGTGAGATACAGGGCTTCGAACCCATTGCTTATCCATAACCACAAGAACATGTCATCACAGTATATCTATCAACATGTCTGTGTGTGTGTGTGTGTGTGTGTGTGTGCCTGTCGACGTATATGTGCAACAAATCCCTCCAGTGTTATGGTCTTAAGCCCCGTGTTGCCTCAGAGCTGCTGTGGAGATGCAAATCCAGAGGCTTAGGCAAATTACACACACTTACACCTGCACCTACACACACACACACACACGCACACACTCACAGACAAACACACAAACGCAGACGCACACAGGCTGTCATAGCCACGTAGCATCACACTTCCTGACACCCACGCACAGCTGAATCTCTCCTCTCCTCTCCTCTTTTCTACCTCCTTCCTCCTCTCTCTCTCCCTCTCTCTCTCTCTTCACTGTTTGGCAGTCATGGGTTCGCCGAAGCGTAAAAGCAAAATGGCCTCCTCATGGAATGGGAGGCGCAGTGATATCGGAAACACCACACTGAGCAATGAACACACACGCGCATGAACATACACACACGCACATGCACGCACACACACACACACACACACACACACACACACACACACACACACACACACACACGATGAGTCAACTGCCAAAGCTGTTCTGGCTCATATATTTCCTCCTCCGTGGTGGGAATGACCATATGTGTTCATGTGTGTGCGTGTGTGCGCTCCATGTTTAGCCTGTGCGCTTGCCTGGCCGTCTGCGCGTTTCATGCTGCCGCGCAATGTGTTACATCCCAGTGTGTGCACGCGTGCGTTCAGGCGGGAAGAAGCTGCTGCTGGCACGTTCGGTCACCGGAACCGAAGACTTGTTCTTGCCCAGGCGCCGGCGGCTACTCTGCCCTCCACGGACAACCAAAACGTCATTCCAAACTGAAATATTCACAGAGCTAAAAAAAAAATGTAAGAGCTCTCCAAAATGATACCTTGTGTGACTGTATGTGTCCTGATAAAGGAACACCCAGGGGATGAGATGTTCCTGCAGATATTCTTGCAGATAATTCAGGTTTACAAAATGGCTTAATTCTTAGAGGAGGTAATCAGAAAAATATTGAGCAATTAACATAAGGTAATTATTGTTTTTCACCGATACGTTTTTAAAATGAGACCCTTCACCACTATCCTTCAACTAATTAAACTGCCTACTTTTGAATGAGCTTAATTGGGAGCGCAGCTGTCTGTCCGACTGCCAGGCACCGACAACTTCGATAATCACCCTGACTGGGAGCCATAGGGATGTAAAGCCGAGAATCATTATCCCGCTCCAGTGTGCGGCTCCTCTCCGCTCTGCTCTCACTCTGGCGGCTGCCGGTGGTAGATTTGGGGGCTCTCAAAAGGAAACATTGCAGTAAATTATCTCGTAAAGTCAAAAACTTTGAGAGTCTGCTTGGCAGAAACCAGGGAGATTAGTCTGTGGGTAATGATTGTAGTTTGTAGGTGAACTATATGCGGCGCTCCGCGCTTTAAATCTTCATCCAGACTCGGAGTCTTTGCCGGTGCAGTTTGACAGGGAAAGACAAACGTGCGTCGGTGCTGCAGATGACCCGGTCTGATCTGTTTTAGGTGAAACCTGAAATCTCAAATACAACACAGAAGCTTCAGTGTGTAAGCGAGACACCTATTAATTCCATTCTGCGGCATTTGTTCCTCGGTCTTGCATGTTCTTGATGTAAAAGTCCCAAATCTTTCCGTCTTAAAGAGCAGACGCTGCAATATCAGTAACACTACACCGCATTCTTTGCAGCTGTAGTGACCCAGTTTTTCCACGGGGACGCTTGAAGTTTCATCTTATCACAAAAACAACAAAGCAGACTCAGAAGCACAATTCAGGCAGGCAATGGTGTGTACCCCCACCCCCCACCCCCCTCAGCCCAATTAATCACCACAGCAGCCCTGGCACACAAATGGAGCCCAAGGAGTCTGATCTATTAGCAGGAGCAGTGGGATGTGGTGGGCGTTTGGTTTGAAACGCCAGTGGTTTGACTGCGGAGACTCTTGCGGGCTGCTGCTGATGCTGCTGCATTTTGTCTTACTAAACCTGGAACTGCAACCATGAAACAGACTTGGAACAGTCAGAGAGGGAGAGGGCGAGAGAGAGAAAGAGAGAGGGGAAAAGACAGATGACGACTGAGAGGTGAGAGATGTGTGGAAGGAACTGAAATCTCATCAACCCGTCTCGTTCTGTCTGTTTGCCTGGAGTGGAGACAGCTTAGCCCTGCAGTCAATTGCTGGTGTGAGTCAGGCTATGAATGGAATAAGGATGTTATGTTACCTTTCCACCCAGTTACAATTTCAATATTATTTTTAACTCGCCATTTTGTCGCACAGCCAGGAACTGCAGTTTGTCTCGCCTCCAGTCTGCCAGAAGACATATCTGAACTCAGTGACAATTTGTCTCGTTCCCCCAGAATGAATCATTGTTCATTTCAGTCGCAATGGGGCACAAGTTTCGTCAGCAAGTGTAAGGGAAGCAGACGCACATAAGGGAAGAGAAAAAGCAAGAGAGAGATTTGACGTGGATTGTGCAAAAGTGAGGGCAAATTGATATGAAAGCTATCCCATCATTTCATACATCCTGGCTAAAATGTTATTGAAATAGAGGTGCTACCCTCGCCTCTCTGCCTCTGAGACTACAGGTGTGAACGGGTCTATATATGGCACCAGTGCAGCGAGCTGAGAGAACATGACGTCATGTTGGTAGCACCCGCTCAGCTGCTTGCACAGAATGGCACATTTCCTTTCCTGTTTCAACTCTCATCTCCCAAATATCGAAGCAGTCTATTATCTCCATTTCTCTCTGTCTTTCTGTCCTTCAAAGACTGAAGACATATGAAATGTATTTTAAATGTGTGTGAGAGAGAGAGAGAGAGAGAGAGAGAGAGAGAGAGAGAGAGAGAGAGAGAGAACTTATGTGTCTGTTGAAAAAAAAGCTCCTTTTCTCGAGCTGTCAAGTCTAGCAAATTACATAAACCCACAGCACCTGAAGGTACCTCAGCACAGTGACAAGTGTATGGTTTGCAAACAGAGTAGAGTGCAGCACGCATTTAAACCACACGGGAGAAACCTTAGAAAAACAACTGAATGCTGTTTAAGCACCTTTATAAAAGATGCATGAGTGAAGAGGGGAAAAGCGTTCCATGTCAGAGTGGCTTTGTGTAACACAACGTACAGCACTTTGCTTCTATACACTAAGCTCCGCATAAGAGCAACAGTTTAACACGTAATCGTGCAGGCTGTTTCACCACGCCATAGATGGGGGTCTCTGAGGCTCCAGTCACTCCAATCACCGCTCGAGCATGTGCGCTTATTCATTGTAAGAGCTTGTACGCACTGTCGAGGGGAGGGAGAGAATCATTTCAAAGCCATTGTGTGACGGCAGCAACGCATCAGTGAAGTGTGCCCACTGTGGCGTCGTGACAGCTTGGTGAGAAGGCGGTTTCCCACCGCTTTTGGACCACACCGCCGGCAGTTTCCTCCCCGCCATAACTCAGGGCGCATGGTTTCTCTCTGTGTTTTCATTTAATAGAATTCTCTTTTATTGCTGTTCTTCCTGAGGTTGCAGTGATCTCAAATAGTTGCCTTGAAGCGTGCACGGCGGAGTGAGCGGCTACCCGAGCGAGATGATAACCAGCTGCATCCTCAAGGAATCCTTCTAGAGACACCGACAGAGGCGGAGAGATGGCGGCAGTGGCGGGGGGGCAGGGGGGAAAATGGGGACGTAAGGAAATGAACAGGTCAGAAGGAAGCTTTCATCTGTACAACAGGGCGACGCCATTCTCCTGTGCTGGCTTGTAGGGTCGCATCAAGGTCCTGGGTCTTTATTGCGAGGTGGACGTGACGCTACGGGTCACCACATTTGACAGACTTCATAAACAAATGTGTCACCGCGGGGCATTTGATTTGACAGGGCACATAAAGAGTCATAACACCGCTCCGATACCTGCAGGCTGTCTGCGCTTAGCCTGCCCGTCATCTGAATCATTTGTTAACATCATGGTATATAAATTGCAGACACACACACATACAGCAGCAGCCAGCAGCTGCCATGGAGCGTTAGACCTTTCTGTCACTCAAATTTCTCTTCAGTTATATATTTCTGAGCAGTGAGAAACCCGACATGACAGTCCATATTTCTGGGACTTGTTTGTTTGACCTGCATTGGGTCGAACACAGTAAACACTTTGGCACTGCTTTGCTTACTTCTATATTTCCAAAGGCCGGCCGAATTAGGTTCCCAATGGGGCGACTTCATGCTGACATAGGGAGGAATCGTGGACACTTTTCGCTCTGTGGGATCTATTGAGCAAATCCTGCTGTACTGTAATATATGACAAACTGATTCAGTCTGTGATTGTCTGGATATCAGAATGGCGATAATGGAATGATGGCGTTTTGGAGCACTTGAACAACAC
>NW_027466821.1:5207500-5250000 GCF_046128005.1 Genypterus blacodes
GGGAGCGATAAAGAGGAGGGAGGGAGGTTTAGATGTAGTAAATCGGAGCTGGGAAAAGATGCATGGAGGACTGGGAGGGAGGATTGGTGCAACAGAGAGGGAAAGAGATCAAGGGATTGACAGTAGGAGGGGGTGAGTGTAAAGGATGGAGAGGAGGAAGAAAAAGAAGAATGAGCAGCACTGACAGCAAAGCGATAAATTGATTCGGAGAGTCCGTAGAATTGAGTCAGATCAGCCGAGGGACGGAGAGGAATAGGAAGGGGGACGTTTCTCCTCATAACTATATCTCATTACATGAAATTGTGATTTAACTCGCCACTCAGCCGGTCGCCTCGCTGCAATTACTCTACTGAAACATGCACAGCCACAAGGTAGCACATGGCTTTTCCTCAAGGGAAAGTAAGAAATAACAAACGAAATAAGATGAAATAACGGGATAATAAGATGGCACTTGCTTCTAATGAATCTACTGGGTCCCTCTGCTAGTATGAAGACGTGTGACAAATGACACCTAATTAGAGAAGAAAGGAGATAACTAACATGGCGTTGAAAAAAGTGAGATGATTCTAAATCCAGATTTAAATGTCAGTAACCCACTTTTTGATGACGCAGTAATTGTAGCTGAGGTACTGAACGGAAATTTCATGTTCAAGTTGTAATCTGTAGTTTTGGGGGTTTAATGTCAACAAACTGAGTCTAGATGTAATAAAAACTCAATATAATACAAATTCAGAACCAGATCCAGTTAAAAAGATCTCATATTCTCTGTATTTTTGGGTGTTTGGGGCCATTTTTGAAGTTGCAACTCCATTGGGTGACATTGACAGCACTTTCTGACATTGCTGCCACCAACTGGGCTGGAGGACCCTTCGCAACGCCTCCTTGTATGCCTCTAAACGTCGACGTTGTTGTCATTTTCCCAGGAATGTTAGTTCCCCCAAGGTCTATGAAAAATCCTATATGTGTGAAAATAAGAGGACAATGGCATGAAGGAAAACACGCAGAGGAAAATGTGTGTTAAAGTTTGATCCTCATCCTTGACATGGGCAGAGAGATTGCCGAGGAGAAATTAAGGAAAGACTTCATTAGGCAAGACAGTTAATCTGTTTGAAATAAGGCGGGAAGTGTGTATGTGTGTGTATGTGTGTGTGTGTGTGTGGATGTGTAGGTTTGTGTGTGAGAGAGAGATAGGGAAGAAAGTGTGTATGTGATCGTGAAGGCGACCGTGTAAGAGCAAGTAAGAAAGCTAAGTAGAGTGTATGTGTGGGTGTGTGTGTGTTTGCTTGAGAGGTGCAGTCCATCACCTCAGAGTTAAGACCAACCTTATTAAGATAAGACAGAATGAAACAGACCTAAAGCCTGTGGGAACCGCTGATAAGACCAAGCAGTGTCAGTCATCAGGTGTGTACATTCACGTGTGCGTGTGTGTGTGTTTATGTGCCAGTGGCTTTTTTGTGCGCTCGCATTATTACACTTGATCACTACGTTTGTCAGTGTGAAGGAATCGGGTGATTAGTGACTAAGTGGCCTCACGTCTTCCCTTGTGAGGTTTCTTATTGGTTCGCTGCACTAAATCTTATCTGTGTACTTAAAATGTCACTGCGGATGAGTAAGTGATTTCATATTTTTCCTGGGTGAGGTGAGTGTTCTTCAAGTAATTATGCACCAAGTAGCAATATGCTGCTGTAGCTGGATGCCTGAGAGGAAGAGCTGAGCTAATCTCAACCTGCCCAGGGAGGTAAAGTAACACTCTAACAACCTGGTTAACAGGAAAACACAGATTTCGGTTCCAGGGGAGAATCCATGAAATGTGTGTCCCGGTCCAGCCTGATGGTGGCGCTGCATTAACCAACGTCAAACCGTACAGGCCACGCCCACTTGCACCAAACTACATTTCTTGATTTTGCCGCCAAGTGTGTCATAAAATGTTAAGTGTAGAATCTTGAGTGAATGAAGTATTCTACTGTAGCTGAAGCTGGTGGTCATGTGCGCTCACTACTTATGCAAAAATCAAACAAAGATCAGTCGACCTGATGGTGGCGCTGTAACAACAACAGTTTGGACCCTGACATGGTTCACAATGGTGTTCTACCACACAGGTGTCATGTGAGTTGTGTGTTCATTTGTACCCTCAGGCTTTATGATTCCAAAGGGTAGAACTCATATTAAAAACTCAGCTTGATAGGGAACGTGGCCAGGCATAATACACACAGACACACACACACACATTAGACGCACACATTAGTGCATGCCAAAAGACACACTCATGCACACAAGTCGCCAGTAAATGTTGCAGTCGCTAGCAACCCCTAGCTCATAAAGACCTGTGGAGGAGATCCAAGTAATCAGTGAACATGCTGTAAAATGGGTGGAGGATTGTGTGTGTGTGTGTGTGTGTGTGTGTTTGCATATGTGTGTGTGTGTCTGTGTGTGTGTGTGTCAGGTAGCAGACACAGTGATAACTCAAACAGTGCAGTGATGAGAGGGGAGAGACTGCAGTGGCATACAGCTGGCATTTTATGGTTCCCCCGCTCTCTCAAGACTCTCTCTCTCTCTCTCTCTCTCTTTTTCTCTCTCTTTCCTCCACTTTCTTCCCTTTTGTTTTCGCTTTCATCCCTTTTGTGTCTCCCCATCCGCCATCTTCCACACACACACGCTCACCCACTCCATCTTGCTCCCTCTCTTCGTTTGATGTCTCTCAGCTCTGTCCTCTTCTTATCCGTCATTTGCCGTCTTGCACAAACTCTCTCTCTCTCTCTCTCTCTCTCTCTCTCTCTCTCTCTCTCTCTCTCTCTCTCTCTCTCTCTCTCTCTTTCATGCTTTCACACACTCACTCTCTCTCTCTCTCTTTTTCTTATTCTCATTCTCTCTCCCATGCTTTCTCTTCCCAGTTCACCCTCTTGCCATCTTGCCTTCTGCTTTGCGTCCCATTTTCCCTTTTTACCCTTTCATTGTCCAACTCTTCCTCCCCCCATCTATAATCTAATCCTCTCTCTCTCTCTCTCTCTCTCTCTCTCTCTCTCTCTCTCCCTCTCTCTCTCTCTCTCTCTCTCTCCCTCTCCCTCTCCCTCTCCCTCTCTCTCTTTTACTGTGAGGCATCTGGGTTCTCCTGTGCACCGTGTGAATGCCTAATGAATCTCATGTCGTTTTACAAGCCTCCATCGTCACCCGTCCACCTCCCCCCCCCCCCATCACTCTATCACTCTGTCACTCTCCCGTATCTGTCTTTCAAACCTTATCTCCCTCTGCCTGTGTTTACTAGCCTGGAGCTGCCCAGGGGAGACAGATTTTACGCTTTCTCTGAAGAATCGGAAATCACCCTCTGTCTTTCTCTCTCTCTCTCCCTCTCTCTCCCCCTTTCTTTCTTTCTTTCTTTCTTTCTCTCTCTCTCTCTCTCTCTCCCTGACCTCAAGCCAATTGATTTGTGGCCCGCCCGTGTAATCCTAGACAAAGTTGGACTCGCAGTTCCATTGACTCCAGTGGTTAATGTCTTAACTTAGGTATCAGCGTTGCGGATCTGTGTGTGTCGTATTACAGTATGTACACATTTTACATTAGCAGTGTTTTTGAGTGTGTGTGTGTCTCATGTGCGTTTCATCACCAGGCTTATGATGCCGCTTCCCTGACCAGATGTCTGTGATTAACTTGTATCCTGGCATTTGATGAGCTTCTAAACCGGACATGCTTGATTTGTATTTTGTCTTATTTAACCGTGCGTGATGCACGAGCAAGCAGCCATTGTTTTGTGAAAGCCCCATAAAAGTACATCTGAGCACAGGTGGCTGTAATGTGGATGTGCTCACCTCTTAATTTTTTCGTCTGGCTGTGTTGTATCTCACAATACACCTTTGTGTGTGTGTGTGTGCAAGTGTCTGTCTCTAGGCTGTAGCCGAGATAGATTGCCTATCAATTGTTTTGTGCTGAGGAGAGTATTGCTCATCTTGCTCTCATGTTGCCAATATCTCCCCTGATCATCCTCCCATTGATTCAGGCTGTTGCAGAAATGGCCCGGTCATGTGTTTTCCTGTACCTCAGACCTCAGATAAACAACCTGCACCCAGACCACCAATAACCCCCAAAATGACTTTCTGATCAAGTTATTGATTTGTCTTGTGGTGGGAATCAGTTGACCGGCTGTTTAGACCACCATCATGTAATGAATCCCGAGCCGGCATCACAGCCCTCAGCCATCATGTATCTTCTATCTAACCTCCATTAGTTGCAAAGTGATAACTGCAGCCTGATCCGTCTCAAATGTGCAAGCAACAGTGACATATCGTATCTCAATACTGGCCTCAAGAGGATTTGGCATGTTTCATGTCAGCTGAGGACAAAGCAGTTCAGGCGCTCTTAAAGGAGGTGAAAGGCAAAATAGCACAATACGGTCCGCAGCAAAAACGGATGGATTTCTCTTCACAATATATGTCTAATACCTGTTCTGCTCTTTGAAATATTTATTTTTCAGAGAAGAGTGGTTTTATCAGAATTCCATCCTTCATGACACACCGAATCAATGCCTGTCAGGTTTCTTTAAGCAGAGTTGCAGTTAGTACTTCCTCAGGACACTCCTATAGTCGTCCAATCAATAGATCAGCCTCTGTCATGCAGGACATCTACTTTGGCGATCTGACTTTTAAAAGTTGTTACTTACCGATACAACACTGCTGACCCGCTGAAAAGAGAACATAGCTTCTTATTTGTTCCTGAGCACAGTTTGATAGAGAGTCTTGAATTCTCGACTGACTGGCGGGTGAAAAAAGCACAACCCAAAACTGCTGTCTTCTCTTGTTGTTTCGGGGCATTGTGCTTTTTAAATGTTCCTTGAAATGTTGCGCTCTCTGCGTTTTGAGGCACATAATGAGCACTCGTTCCCTAAATTTCAATTATTCACAGCAATTCTTTAATTTCTGACAAAGTGACAGTAGTATTGATTGTTTTCCACTGTTCTCATATAATGAACTGAGAAAATTCAAACTCATTTTCTCGCCCAATTGGGCCGCCTGCTAGCTGATCTGTTATAGCTCCCACTCAGATTGCCTGCGAGACCTCCTCACAGGACCCCTTGTGGCTGTCCAGCTAAATTGCCCGTGGTTTCTCTGTCATCTTCGTAATTGAAAGAGAAACATTTGATATCCAGCCATGTCGAGCTGTCAGACACGTCTCTGTTAATGTAATGTTAATAGATGGTTAGCCTCTGCAGGGAACGCCTTCCAGCTCTGCCTTATATTAGTCATGGTGGCATGCTAATGTGTGTGCTTTGTGTGTGCTTTGTGTCCATCTCTCTCTCTCTCTCTGTCGCTCTCTCTCTCTCTCTCTCTCTCTCAAAATATGAATATATACTTACAGCATTTGTACATTGGCTCTGCTTGTATGTTTCCTAAAATTGATGCTTTACGTTGTGTTGACCATTGTGGGTGTTGTTGACATCCTTGGTCCATAATAAATCCCATTTGGTCTTTCATTGACTAAATTTGAAGATAATCTGGTCGGTGCTGACATATGGAGCACATTTCCAATTTGTCAACAGTTATGTATGTGTCAGTAATCATTAAACAGTTATGTATTAGTCAGTATGCCTTTGTGTGTTATTTTCATATTCAATATAGCGAACCTGTGTTGCTGGAATGGTGAGTTTAGACGAAACATGGAGTAAATGTTGTACATTTATTCAGAACCGCACGACTGAGTAAAAATATAGGCGTCTGTTCTGGGGTACTGGAGGAACCCTCTGGTGATATTTTCTGTATTATTTGATTTATAAAACCATATAGTACCCCACACTTCCCTTCCTCCACTGAATCATATCGTCTCTGCCATATCATGCTGCTCTGGTGGCTCTAATGTGCTCTTATCGTCAAGTTGAAATTCTCTCCTACCTCCTTTGTTAGCCGCTGCTGTTTCTCTCCCAGACCCATTTGCGTTCTTCGCCTGAACTCCCCCCGGCATTTTGTTAGACAGCTGTTGCTTTGACTTTTGGACTCATTTTAGGATGGCGGTCTGAGCATCATGTTTGGGCCTTCCTGTTGAAACCCACTGAGGAGGACCAAACATAATGTCTGAAACGTAAGTGTAAGCTGACAGCCACAGTCTAACTATTCATCCATTTCTTGGGTTTTATATTAGCTTGTTCTTTTTGTAAATTTTGTTTTTGACAGCTGAGTGTAGTTTGTGTCCCTGATCATGTGCAGATGAATGATGCGTGATGGCAGTAGAACGGCGGCGTGCCATTACGTTAAAAAAAGAAATCACAAATGAATTCATTGCATATTCACAGCACAATGGCATAAACAGTGACATACGCAACAGTGCATGTGGACATTCTAATTTATTATAATGTACCAATATCGTAATGTAAACAATATATTCTACAGCAGATTAAACAGCTCCAGGGGATCAGCTTCAGAGGCAGATCTGATTTGACAGAATTACATTAAGTTGAGGTCAGGAGGCCACTGAACATATCTTGCCATGCATCTTGCCTTCCTACAAAAACATGGCGTGTGTGGAAAGAAAGAAAGGTTGACTAAACAGTAACTGGAACAACGGCTTTGGAAAACATTGAGCCCTGGTTTTCCCCTGTTGCCAGCTGTATTTTCCTCTCGTAGCCCCTTTCTGACAGCTTTAATCAACACAATAAGGCTCGCAGAGATTTCATTATGGAGTCCTGGCCGCAAGGGCCTTTGAGGAAGGGATGGATGGATGCAGCGTTAGAGAGAGAGGAGAGGAGAGGAGCGTTTGGTGGATGGAGGTAGAGATATAGTGAAATGGTCAGTGTTGATAGCAGGAGAGAGGGGGAGAGGGAGGGACGAGGGAGGAAGAATGAGCAAATGAGACAGCAGGGAGCAGAGAGTGGGAGAGTAAAGATGAATATAGAGAGGTGGTATTAAGGAAAGGACGGGATCGATAGCTGGGCACTGACACCCCCGCGGAGGAGAGGAGAGGGCTGAAATAATAGTGTGATGTGGTCACTTGATTGGCCCTGAGCTGCACGGGGGCCCGCGGAGGAGCAGCTCCGTCTCTCACGTCCCGGATCACAAGGTCAGAGGACACCCAGCAGAGACCGGGGGTGACATTTATCGCTGGGTTAATGGAAACCGGAGAGAAAATAAAACGACAAAAGGAAAAGAAAACACATTAATTCCCATTGCCCAATGCCCGCAGCTCATGTATACGCAGTCACAGAAATAGACAGATCTTACTCATTGAAATTGATGTTGTCACTATAATGAAACCAAGGCCTCATTTATCAGCAGGCTAAACATTTCAGCGAACTGTAACCATGCACACTCCGAGCACGCACGTATACGCACCAGCGAGGAATCCACGGGGAGAAATTACCAGTAACCCTGGACAAGAGCCGGTTTGATCTATGGGTTCTCTCCCTCAAATCTGAATCTAATTGCGCACGTTGCAGGTACAAGTCATTCCAGGGATTCCGTCTTCTGCGAGTCTCCACGAATGCCTGCTCAATATCCAAACACAAAAGGAGGACTCTTCTTTCTTCGTCTTCTTTTTACAACCACATACTGTAATTGGAATATTCATTTCCATGACAACATTATTCAAATTCTGTGAAAGAGGCTCCGAATCTACCCCAAGAGACTGGTGATAATGATGCTCTTCTCTCTCTTCTCTTCTCTTCTCTTCTCTTCTCTTCTCTTCTCTTCTCTTCTCTTCTCTTCTCTTCTCTTCTCTTCTCTTCTCTTCTCTCCTCTCCTCTCCTCTCCTCTTCTCTTCTCTTCTCTTCTCTTCTCTTCTCTCCTCTCCTCTTCTCTTCTCTTCTCTTCTCTTCTCTTCTCTTCTCTTCTCTTCTCTTCTCTTCTCAGTGATCCCTCAGTAATCTCTAGTCAGGGATCGGTCGAGCTCTCTAAGGGGTTTGTCCCCGCCGACACGCTCGACCGGCAGGAGTTGAAAGTGTGTTTGTGTGTCCATGTGTGTGTGTTTATTGTCTATTACCTCTGTCTGTTTATGTCTCCATCTGGCATTTGTTTGTCCATTGATATTTCCTCGTGTGTGCCCATGTGTGTGCAGGATTTGCCCATTCGGAGTGTATTGCTGTCTGCTCCCTCTGTTTGTCTGTGACACACACACCTTATTAAGTACTAGGTAAATGCCAGTACACTCCACTCTGTCTCCCTGCCCTTTTGCTACACTGCTCTCTGTCCGTCTCCACAATTCGGTGCAGCGCACACACACACACATACAGCATGTACACACACATAACATACATTAAGTAAATAAACATCATTGTCTCTCTGTTTTCTCTGTCTAATTGGTCCAAATTGGCTCTAGGCTTTCCACTAAAGACTGATTTACAGTGGCACTATACAATTTTTGGTGCCCTATAATCATTGTTATTGTCACTTGTTTTCGAGGAAAATCCTGCTTAATTTGCATTTAAGCCATAGAAGTATTCACACAGACACCATTTCACCCTTTGCTGTATAATGCATATAGGTTTATGCACAATGGTGCTGTTTTAACTGCTGTCTTACTCTCACACTAATAGGCAGAGTGTGTGCAAGTGCATGTTCTGACTGTGGAGTCCACTGCCCAGTAAAGAGACAGCCAATGTTATGTACATGGCAGCAAAGACAGATTAGACGGATCAACCAGATGGTGAGGATTCTTCTTTGTTGTTCTTTTGAATGCAGCGAGTGTAATTGAGAGAAGAGGGAAATAGAACGACCCTACTTATTTTACTTCCTGGGAGAGACGGTGAGGCTAACAATGCCGCCTGCAAGCTAGCTAAGATAGGAGGGAGGCGAAGTTGGAGTGCAGACAGACAGATGCAGGCAGACAGCATGACTGGATACCTGGCAGCGGTGGGAAGGAGAAAGGATGCGTGTTGGAGGCAGGGATGAGTCAGAGCTGCGGCGGCGACGGCGGCGTGTAAGCGGCGCGCTGACATGTGATAAAACTAGGAAGAGACGGAGGCGAGGGGTCAATGCAGGGGAGGCGGCGGGAAAAGAGTGGCCATTATGATGAAGACAAATATAGAGTGACAATCAAAGCGGCTGCAAAAGGACAGAAGAGAGCTTTGATTGCGAAAAAAGGCCCCTGTGACAAAACTGGTAAGGATGGGGAAAGTAGAAAACAGCAAGTGACTAAAACAGCTTGGAAAATGTGTGTTAAAATTTGATATTAAACAAGAATTGTCACTTGTCACCATGACAGAGCAAAGAGCAAAGAGTTTCAGACGAAAGAAAGCCAGCCATGTTTGCACCTGTAATCCAAAATAAACCCCTGTGAGCTGCAGAAATGAGCTGAGCATTCAGGACCTTAACTGAAAGAATTATAGGCACAACAACCCCCTCCCCCCTGCCGCCCCGCCTCTTGTCTGGAATATTAATAGCCCCACTGCTCGGAACACAATTAAAGGTGAGCACACAAAGCGGTGTGGGAAGTTTTTGTTGTGTCATTTCCAGATTCGGCTGTGTCGCAGTCGGACGTTGCATTAGACTAATGAAACCCACATCGTCAGGAGGTCTCTGCGGAATCGGGGCTGCAACCAGGAGTAATCACCTCATTCCTTTACCTTCCCTCTGCACTTCACACCACATCATCTTACACCTAACACCTAAATTGGCCTGTGCTGAGTTGCCATTGCTCTCTTGCATTCGCAAGGAGCCACTTCCCTAAGAGAGCACTCCGGTTCACGGCCAAGACACACTGATATCAAATGGTTGCAGATTAGAGGAAAACATAGGAATATGTCGTGAAAAGAGAGCTCCTCCCGACTCACCCACACGCCGCCGCTTTTACAGTTTCACCTTGTTGCCAAAGCCTTTGACACCGTGCACTCAATACACAGACGCTGAAAGGAACAGGGGGGGGACGTCGATACATAAAGAATACTTCATGCGCAAGACGTATTGATCCGACGAAATCTATGCATGGAGCAGCATTAGCCACGGCAATACTGCAATCACAGCACCCGGGCCAAAGAATGAGCCATTCAACGTGACCAAAACAGCACACGCCAGCACACGCCGCTGAAGAAGACCATCACGGCGATTCAATTTGATTACACACTAAGTTCACTGTAGCACATGATGTAGAGAAATAGAAGGTGAACACACACATTGTAGTAATGAGGCTGTGTACAGTCATAAAGAATGAAATGCATACAGATGCAGCAATTTATGTCAGTCAGTGTGACAGTGTGTTTCATGTGTCGATGGTTGATTCATCCAGCCGTCCTGCTCTGACTCTGTGTGTGTGTGTGTGTGTGTGTGTGTGTGTGTGTGTGTGTAACACAACATCAGGGCAAATGAATGTTACAGTGCGACATGATAGTTACTCCAAGATGTCTGCAATCAAAAACAACACAACAAATCACTCATCCTCTCACACTCCCTTACCTCCTCTTCACTCTCTGTCCCCCTGCAGCTTAATGCTCCCCCTTACCCATCCATCCATCCATCCATCCATCCATCCATTTTTTTGACACAAAGGGTGACAGAGAGTAGGGAGGGAAAGAGGGAGAGCTTGCCAATGTTGTTACCATCCCAGCCCATCTCGCTGTGGCGACACATTAGCATAGCACACAATAGCCCTCTGCCAGTGTCAGGTGCGAGGGGTCCTCAAGTGCACACGTACACACACACGCGCATGCACAAGCAGAATGCCTAATGCATTCACAGGCAGCCACTCACTTTCTTTCCATTCCAATTCAGGCGTCATGTTTACCCACGCAGATGCTATCAGCAGCAATAAGCCTGTGCGGTCATCTCTATTCAAAAACCATAATGTCGGCCGTATATTCTGTTCATTGGCACATTCTAATAGGAACAAATTACTCGCCTGGGTATCTATGGGCTCCATGATTGGCCGCCTGCGTCTGCACGGCGTGTTGACTTATCAATGAATTTCCTCCTGGACAGTTAATGTGCGTTTGTCCATTTAGTGACACTGTGACTGCCACTTAACATTAAATACATTAACTGGCCCATGCACAATTTTCATTTCACATGCCATTCTTTGTGCCCCGCCAAGTGACTGATTGTGTCTATATGGCATTGATAAACTGTTAGAATGTGTGTGTGTGTGTAGATGTGTACTTGTGCACTGCTATCCAGCTCCATTTACAGCAGTTTTACGGCCCAGCTGAGAAACTGTCTGGCTCACTGCTGCTGTGATAGTGGTTATTGCTGTCAGGTGTGTATGATGTGTATGAAATGTGTCTGTGTGTGTGTGGTTGTGGAGATTGCTCGAGCCATTGTGAAGTGTGATGCTTCCTTATAGGTACAACTGTTTATCTTTGTCAGTATTCACTGTGAATTATGAATAATTTATGAAACTGAATAGAACATTTGGAGCCTTGTGTTTTTTTTAGGACATGCTTGTGCCGTTTTTGAAAGATGAAAAAGGAA
Organism: Genypterus blacodes; assembly: GCF_046128005.1. NCBI lineage: Eukaryota > Metazoa > Chordata > Actinopteri > Ophidiiformes > Ophidiidae > Genypterus > Genypterus blacodes. The sequence goes on from NW_027466821.1 coordinate 5,218,876, forward strand.
ACCTGCTTCTCGCTTTTAAAAATGGAGTTGTGCTCGGCTAGCTGTAGCGGAAAGGTCACAGGAAAGATCAGCTGTTTAATGACATTTCATCCGTCGCTTTCCCTGCGCGGAATGTGACGCACGACAGGAAAGATAGAACATCATATCCCTGCAGCAATGCTTGTTTATCCTAAGGGGTGTGTGTGTATGTATGTGTCGGTGTGTATATGTGTGTATCTGTGTGTCTATCCCGTCAGGTTTGTCACCTGTTGTACTATATGTGTGTTGTACTGTATACAAATCTTACCTGCCTCCACAACTTGTTTTAGTACATAAACCCTTTTCTCTCTCTCTCTCTCTCTCTCTCTCTCTCTCTCTCTCTCCCTCTCTCTCTCTCTCTCTCTCTCTCTCTCTCTGTGTTTGTGTTCCTTCATGTAAGCTCCGTTATCCTCAGATAAGACATGGACTGGAGGACAGCAGGGTAACCTGGCCTGGGGAGAAACCTGCTTCTGACAGGATCAGAGAGTGTGTGTGGGTGTGTGTGTGTCTGTGCATGCCCCACAACACATATTCACACAAGCACACACATTGCCCTCGTCTGAGTTTACTGCTGTAATTGGATGTCTGATTACTCTAAGATTGCGTGTGTTTGTTTGTTTGTGGTTGTGCGTGTGTATGTGTGTGTAGGAAAGAGAGAAACAGAGGAGAGAGGAGGGGATGATGGAGAGAGAGAAAAATAAGAGAAAACTCCGCCGTCAGAGGGAGGAGAATCTTAGCTGCGGGGTCGGAGCACGAAGGGAGATTGACAGTGAGAAGTCAGAGATAGGGAGAGAGAGAGAAAGAGCGAGAGAGATAGCTGCAGAGAGAGAGAGAGAGAAGTGGACATGTTCTCTCTTTGTGATCTCTGAGCTTAGCGTTGACCTTGTGCTTTTTATCTGCGATCTGACATCCAATCATCCCTTGCTTATCTCCCTCCTCCCTCGCCTCCTATCCCCATCTTTCCTCGCCTCCATCCCTCCATCCTTCCCCTCCGTCTCCCCTTCATCTCTCCATATCTGCTCCCCAATTCCATCCTTTTTCATGCCGCAAATTTCACATTCCCTCCATGTTGCCTTATCTGCCCCCACCCCCCCTTCTGTAGCAGGATTAATCGGATTAATCGGAGGTATTGGTGATGTGTGACAGGCGGCAGGAGGTCAGGCGACTCGATGGAGACATGAACTCACCAGTCTCCTGTCTCCAGTGAAGTCAATGAAGTAGTCTCCTGTTACACTTATCAACACTTTATAGGAGCTCTTAGTGAAGAAAGTATACAATGGTAAAATACAGAAAATACTCGTGATAATATTGATTTTTGCAGTAAATGTTGTAGTTTAGTAGTGCTGCTGTGCTTTTGAGGGATGTTGAGATCCTCATGATGTTCCTTTTTTGGCCACAAGGTGGAAAAGATGGAAATGCTAGATTGAATTTTGTGTATTCTCCATGCGGTCATTCACTGGTTTCTCCTCCTTCCCCTCTGACCCCCCCTCCCCCCACACACACACAAGCAGGTGCTCTCTCTTTCTCTCTCTCTCTCTCTCTCTCTCTCTCTCTCTCTCTCTCTCTCTCTCTCTCTCTCTCTCACTCTCACTCTCACTCTCTTTCTCTCTCTCTCTGTCTCAAACACACACACACACAGAGAGGCATTGTGCGCCATGGGTGTCCACTCGTCTCCCCTCAGACCCAGATAAGTGCTGACTTCAGCTAGACTGCCAGGCTCCTGTGGTGAAGACAGACCTGGCCTGCCACTGCTGGTCCCCGCCCCCTCACTCACTCACAGACACAGACACACAGACACACAGACACACACACACACACACACACACACACACACACACACACACACACACACACACACACACACACACCACAGGCACACGACAGGCACATCCACATTTTCCCCACACACACACACAGACACACACACACACACACACACACACACTGGGTTGGTGGTAGATGGACACAGATGTTAAAAGGCCAGGATCCTCCCTCACTCTCACACAGATGCTTGCTCACATTCTGTTTCCCTTGTGTTTGTTTCTCCTTGTTCACTCCTCCGCCCAGTCCCAAAGCCTTTACTCCCAGTATGTGTTCTTTTCTCTTGTTCTCTTTCACACCTACACACACATACAGAAAGGAGAATGTGTTCATGGTTCAGTCTGTGCTTTGGCCTGTACAGCACAAGTGGTTTTCCACATCAGCATCAGACCCCAGAGGAGATCAACATTTGCTTTTTGTGATTTTTGCATTCAAAAACAGGTCTTGCTGCAATCCTGAATTTTGCAATTTCTTTTCCATTAATCACAACAGCAACACATTGATAATGAGCTTATATAGGACGTGGTCGGATCTAAAATCTTTAAACATACAGTACATACACGACAGCTGTGAATGAAAATCCACTACCACTACCAATACTACTGCTACTACACTAGGGTTACTGCAATATTCATGTGAAAGAATGGGGCCATCACGTGCCACGATGTTCACTTCCACCTTTCCTTCATATTCACACGCCACTGCTTCTTCCCTACAGCCAGTAGTACCACAGTACTCCTGTAGGATGCAACTTGCATGTACAACAACAACAAGTACAAACAAGTAGATGCAGAATGAAGGATAACTCCAGCAGATACAACAGTATTACAACATTTTACTAGAATATACTGGGGCTAGATTGTGAATTAGGTTTTAAAATAATCCCACAAATTAATGTATTTTACCCGAGCCCCATTTGGAAACCTTTTATTATGTGCACAGTAGATCATCGTGAATATCCAATACCCACAAGCTGATGCAAACTGCTGCCTCAATTGACACTGTGATATAACACAGTCCTGTGGAGGCATGACTCACAGCTTTATCTCGCCCTGCCTTCACTGCTTAAGGAAACCACCTCGTAAGAGGAGATGTCATTTATTATCAAATTATAAATTAAGATGTTTGCCTGTTTTGCCCGGTAACCTTATCAGTGTTTCACTATCAGTGGATTAACAACAATTTCACGCTTAATTTGCCCTGCTCGGTTTAGGTTTTGGCAGGATCTTTACAGGTTTCGGCTTTAAATTGTCAAGCCCAGTTGCGTCGGTAAGGCCTGTGTCCTTTCAGGCAAATTTTAATGGGAGGATGTAAATTTCTCAGGACAGCGTTTCTGTGGGTGTCGTCAATGATTCATTACAAGGCCCGAGGAAAGTTTCAACTCACAGCAAAAAGACACAACAGAATATTTACCGCTCCGCTTAATCCACACACGCACGCAGTTAGGGAAGTACACACAAACACATGCAAATGCTAATGTTAATTGGCAAGCATACATGCACACACGCACATGTGCACACACACACACACACACACACTCACATACACATCTCTGACTTCAAAGCCCAACGCCCTAAGCCACGAACAAAGCATAATAAAGCAGAGGGCAACTTTTAATTTTAAAGCAGTGCTAATGAGGTTTGAAAAGAAAGAAAGAAGTCAAAAACACTGTGTGTGTGCGCTCGTGTGTGTGTATTTGTGAGAATCCTCCCATAGTAACGGTATATTTGCAGGTATTTATGTGGGGGTGAGAACAGTAGGCGGCTTTCTCAAACAAATGCTCACTTAACTGGATTAAGAAATTAATTTTCTCAGCAGACTTTGATTTCGCCTTTTCCCTTAATTTTGTTAAATGCTTAAGCTGGTGATGCCTTGTAAGCATTTGTGTGCGACTGGATACACGATGAAGCGACATGCAGCGATTGCTGCACACCATTAAAATGACTGTAAAGAGAGAGCAGGGGAGCGAGGAAGAGAGACAGAGATAAATCAATTAATTCAGTAAGAAGACATGAAACAGGAGGCGCATGTAAAGATTTTGTCTCTTTTCTTGTGGTTTGATGTCATGCTTGATGTTTTTATGTACTATTACTAAAAATACTGCAGTATTGTACAGACATTTCCAGTGCTGGGGTGAATTCTTAATGTACTTTTATACTTTTGGAGAAGCAGGAGCAAAAGCGAGCCTGAGAGAGGTGAGAGGGAAATGACAGAGGCCACACACTCAAACACGGAGAGAGAGAGAGGAGCCATTTCTCCCCGTTCACGTGTGTGTTGTTGGGTGGATGAAGTGGTGCAGAGAGTGTCGAGTGGGAGGAGATCAGATCAGTTAATTAAACGTCCAGACGGTCACGTTTTGCATCCTGAAACAGAATGAATATAATCTCCAAACAGAACAGTTCATTTCCAACTGTAAGTGTTTCATTAAGAGAAGCACTGAACACACGCATCATTAAATTTATCACTGTGTGCTCTCTTTACCAAATGCAGATTGTTCCCACACACACACACACAGACACACACACAGACACACACACGTCTACAATCCTATGCAGGGACTACTACGAATATTCTTGAATTCCATCTCATCGTTTGACACACCTGCACCTATATATACACCGGCACCTCCAGACACACACATAGACTGTTCTAATCACACACACGCACTTCCAATCACACACACACAGACACAATGAGTTTGGTCTCAGTCACGTTCCACGTAGCAGCAATAATCAGGTTATTACAGATATCTGAGAGCTCTGTGTTTTGTAGAGACCGTAATTCAATCTGCTCATTGAGGATGATTGTAGCACAATTTCTAAATTATGCAATAAAGAGACTATTACTGTGATCCAATACGGCGGAGACAGTTCTTTTATCCGTCCCAGACAAAGACCATCCCCGGCTTCTCTCATATCATTTTGCCCGGCGCGTGATGTGACGTTTCCCTCGTAATTATGCTGTTTTTACGCCACAGGCCAAATTAGAAAGATTTTGTGGACTCGCATGAACTCGCTCCTACACTTGAGCGCACACGTTCCCGCCTACAGTGTGGGTGTGATTTAGACTGCAACATGCACAAGGGTTGATTGATAACTTCTGAGCCTGATCTATGCAAAACATGAACAAGGCTTTTGCTGGAACCCATTTAGCCTATCTTTACTGAAAAGAAAATGACTTCTCTATTCAGGTCTTTCATAAATTACCCTGGAACACATCAGTCAACCCTCGTGCTGTGTGTATCTGTGAATAAACTGACATACAATAACATTATCCAGTTCTTGGATTTGGCAGCAAAGTAGTTGTTTGATTGTATCGCACAGTAATCTTTAACCTTCTCAATGGTAGTTTTTTTTTTTACCCAGTTCCTCAGCTTATTCAATACCGGAATTTGTAGTTCACAGCTACACTCTTTGATATTGACAATCTCGTCGGAGGAAGCGTCTTTATCTCGGTGTCGAAACCTTCTAGAGAATCAACAGCAATGGAAATGTCTTCGCTATTCTCATCTGGGATTTTTGTCATCTGTCTTTCTCCCTTTCAAACTGACATCCTTTCGTCTCTGTGCAGCAGCGCACGCTGGCATGTGATGGTTTTGACGTTATATCATCCCTCCGTCTCTCTTCCGAAACGCCTTTTTATTTTTACAAACGCTACTTTCAGCAAGACGTTCTGTGAGTGATTAAGAAAAGAAGTTGTTTCTCCCGAGCAAACCGCACAGCCTGCTTCCACTTTAATAGGCTCTTCTTCTTCTTTTTTTTTTTTGGAACATCAAAGACAGAAGTAGCAGTGAATCTGGCTACGACACTGACTTGTAAGGGTTGCGTATGAGTGCGTGTGAGTGCGAGTGTGTACGCGAGCATTCACGTAGACATACAGACATTCAATATTGTCTTTCTATGGGAAGTCTGTTCTCGGCAGGGACAGTTATTGATGATGGCAGGCAGGCTATAAAACACAAGATGATTTAATCACTTTTACACTGCAACAAGGGCAATGGGGAGAGAGGATGCCACCATCAGTGCTGAGTGAGTACAGTACACCATATGCTCCTTCTCCTGCTGTTCTGACATACATGTGTGTGTCTACGTACAGAAGCGTGCCAACGTGGTGATTATCCTTGAGCTTGTATATGAGCTCTTTATCATCTCAGGGGTGTGTGTGCATGTGTGTGTATGTGGGAAGGGGGCTGCAAGTGCCGAAAACTTGCCCATTTTGTCACTTTGGTGATTATCCTTGAGAGACTATTAATTTCAGGCTAATGAGTATTTGTTTTAACAGTCACATGCGCTGATGTGTTTGTGTCTGCGTGGGTATGAATGCAAGTGTGGGTGATTAAGGGGAGTGATATAATGAAGGCAACAGACTGTACAGATGTTCAATAAATGGGCTGGAACAGCCAAAGAGGAAAGGGGACATCATTCACGCACTTGGTCTTTCATACACAGCAACACACACACACACACACACACACACACACACACACACACACACACACACACACACACACACACACACACACACACAGAGATAGATAGATAGAGATTAGACAACAGAACACAAGGAAGAAATACGAAAAAGGCATAGAGACATATGATGAGTCATACTATCTGCACTGGATGTAACAGATGTACTATATGACAATGACAAACTCTCACACACACACACACAGACACACCCACACACAGATCCAGGTGTGCTGTTAAGCAGCTGGTACAATAAGCTGAACAAACAGTGAGCACTGAAATCCAGGTACACCTCAATATGGTGTGTGTGTGCGTGCGTGCGTGCGTGCGTGCGTGCGTGCGTGCGTGCGTGCGTGCGTGCGTGCGTGCGTGCGTGCGTGCGTGCGTGCGTGCGTGCGTGCGTGCGTGCGTGCGTGCGTGAGAGTGTGTGAGAGAGAGAGAGAGTGAGTCATTATTGTCATTATCACTGACACATTGTGAATGATAACCAATGTTATTAGTGTGGCCGTCTTCCTGTTATTTTCAACAATGGGAAATGAAAGAGCATAGAATGTGCACAGTGTTTCAGATTTCTCCTGCTACACAGTGAATTATTATAATAATGTTTCCTCGCTCTTCCAGAGTTCCTTGTTATTCCTGTTTTTTCCATCATTATCCCTGACTAATCACCTTCGTCATTTCCTGCTACTATATTCTCCACAAACCCGAGCTTACACCATTAATTTATTCGCTCTTGTCCCCAACTGCCTCCGCTCCACTTTATACATCCTTATGCTTCTCTGTTCTCTCCTCGACACCTCGCTCTTTAACTCTATGAGGTCCTTGCTTATTTTAAACACGTCTTACCTGATGCTGGTTGCTCACTGCAGTGGCGCATTTAACCTGAAGGCCAGAGATGAGAAGTGAAGAAGAACCTTTTGCCTGTTGTGAATACAGCGATTAATTGTGATTTTGAGACAAATGTAAATCAATCACTAAAGACATGAATTCCATCTCTCCTTGTGGCACAGGTGGTGTGTGCATTGCCCAGTCCTTGAAGATCCCGAGGGAGCCCAATCCGGGGGAGTTTGACAAGATCATTAGACGGCTGCTGGAGACCTCCAATGCCAGGGCCATCATTATGTTTGCTAATGAGGACGACATTCGGTACGTGCTGTGCACTTCAACAACTACCTGTCTGCCTGTTCTCCATGTTGTTAAGTTTGTCCGCTTTGGTTTAGTTAAGGTTACTATATATCCGCTTACCTCTGTGCAGAAAGAGTAACAACGGGGATTGTGGATGGAAGTTTCTGTTGTACTGTAGTAGATTCCAGGCGACAGATTGTATGACAGGAGTAGAAATCGCATTAGTGCTGAATTGCCTTTTGGCTAATCAGAAGGCACGGCTGGAGCTATTTCATTATGTAGTTATAGCCTTCATTTAATCAAGTGTTTCTTCCTTCTTTACATTTTTATCATCTAGCTGAGGCTGTTATCCCATAGCAGTTTACTTTTAGTGTGGAGGGAGGCTCTCACTGTCTTGATCAAGGACACCTCAAAAGGTCACAAAGCCTCAGCAGCAGCAGCACCAGTGTTGTTCCTCTAACTCCTCTCAATAACGTTCACTTTTTCGCTTCACGTTCTTCCTCAGACGAGTTCTGGATGCGGCCAGAAAAAACAACCAGACGGGTCACTTTCTGTGGGTGGGCTCAGACAGCTGGGGGTCCAAGATCTCTCCTGTGATTGGCCAGGAGAGAGTGGCAGAAGGAGCGATCACCATTCTTCCCAAACGAGCATCTGTGGATGGTAAGAGAATGTGTGTGTGTGTGTGTGTGAAGAAAACAAAGAGTTAGCTAGTTACCTATCTGTGATGTAGTTACAGATGCAGGCAGTGAGTGATGGCATGTGTTTGAGAAATTTGTGTATGTGTGTAATCAAATTGTATTGATTACACACATACATTACATACGTACATCAAGTTAAAGATAAGGCGAGAGGAAGAACAGATAGGGAACATTTCCTGGCGCCAGCAATTTGACTGACAGCTGTTGTAGCCAATAGAAAAGTGCCTGAGCTCCAGAGCAGTCTTTCCACTTTCGGTATGGATTTCTCTCTTTCAAGCAAGCAAATCACACTTCACGGTTTAGTTTTCACCTTCTAATTCAAAACTTTACGCAGGTCTTTCTGAAGTTCTAAAGCCTTTAAATTAAATAGCGAATTGGACGAATTCTCCACGCTTGTAAACAGGATTGAATGGCGCTTCCTTTATCTCTCTCCATGGTGCTGAAACCTCCAGTGCCAGTTCTCATTTCCATGCCTGTCTTTGGTGCTGAATCTCGCAACGACAGTCCACATATGTGTCTCTCTCCATGGTGCTGAACCACTCAGGCCCTCGCCATCTTTTCATTGCCTTGTTTACATTTTTTAAAAGTCCTTCCAGTGTCACAAGTGCCTACATTTTTATACGGGGTGATCACAGTTGGAGCCCTCTGGAGCCTTGCTTGGTGATTTCATGCTCTACCTGTTGAGTTACATACAGTACGTAATGAAACAACCTGTCCCCGAGCTACCCCTCCGCAAACATGGTCTACGTCCCTGACAGCAGAGGAGATTAATCAATGCTGCCACACGTCAGCTTTACAGTGAGTCAGGCAGGGCACAGGCTCCATGAGTCACTGTGATAGTCTTAAGCCAACGTCCAACCCTCCATGTCTATTTGTTCAGTTGCAATGTTTTGCTCAGTGTTAGATTCCCAGTAGGGTCAAAAATGACTTAGTGAAGTGTAAATTCTTCTTTATAGCCTTCCCGTGGCATATCTGAGACCCAGAGGAACAACAGAGTGTGTGAGTGTGACAGTGTTCTGTCAGAGCAGGGACATACAGCAGGCTCCTAGAAGTTCAGTTGTAGACGTCTTTGCCTCGCTCAATACGCTTACACACACTCAATACCGAGATTAAAGGCAAAAATGCGATTAAGCTGCCCTCCCGACAAAACATGACGTGTTGTGTAATCGCACTATGAGGCGAGTCTTTCCATTGGTGCCAACAGCCTCAGTTGAATTCAAGTCCTTAACCCCTACGGCACCCGTGTCCTATCAGCTCACAACCAGGACGCTCCTGGCTTCCTCACATTATGGAGACTAAATGTCCCTTTTTTATATTCTAAGTTTAACTTTTTTTTTCTCCTCTCCGCAGCATTCGATCGCTATTTCCGAAGCCGCTCGCTGTCCAACAACAGGAGAAATGTTTGGTTTGCTGAGTTCTGGGAGGAGAATTTCAACTGTAAGCTGGGGATGCACGGGAAACGACCTGGCAGCCTGAAGAAATGCACAGGTACGACTCCTTCTCTGAATGAATAATGTATAATTCAAAAAGGCTGATAACCTAAACTTTGTAGATCTTGGCCTGAGTGCTTGGTTCCTGTTTTCATTTGATTCCAAACATAAATTCAACAGCTTTCAGCTTTTCTCATGAGGTGAAACGCTCTTAAGAAACAAGTTCAGCATATAAAGCACCCTTTGTTTTGGATTATGTTTGTTTAGCTCACAGTGTTTGTGCACACTTGCCAAATCGTGACCCAAGTATTGTAAGGTTTCTTTCTGGCATATTGGTCAAAAATTAGTAAAGCACACGGACTTCAAAAACTCATATATAAGAGAGGAGCCAGTAGTAAAAACCTTGTATCTCCAGATCTAGTGGCAGTGAAAGCCTAAGGTCACAACAAGTATTTCCTCAGGCTTCCTTGGAGCGTTCCTGGCCTGTCTGGACAAACACATTTAATGAGTATGTATCTATGTTAGAGAGCATCTGCTGCCTTGTAGTCTAAAAGTCAAGTGCAGTCAAATGTGTTTGTATAGCCCAATATCACATACAGTGTCTCAAAGGGCTTTACAGGCCACAGCCTCTAGGAAGACAAGGAAAAGCTCCCAAAACCTTAATGTATAAGGAAAAGGAAGAAGCCTTGGTAGACGAAATTTAAATTGAGATTCCCTCTCCTGGAAGAGCCAGGAAGTATGTAAGATATACAAAAGTACCTATCACAATATTTGTTTGGCTCAAAAGAGCAATCTTCCGTCTTCAACAAGACCAATCTGTGTGATGGAAACTAAGAGAGGAATCAAGCTTCCTCTACCGGAGCCGAGGTCGTAAATATTGCATTTGCATATATGTGTGTATTTGTGCTATCATAGCCATTTCCTGCTGTCATCTTGCCCCTGTGTGGCCTTGTGCATGTGTGTGTGGGATTGTAATTCATGACAAAATGCTTGAAGCGTTATATCTCTTACAGATAGGCAAGTGCTGCCATTGAAGTGTAACACGTGTGTGTGGTGTATTTTGCTTTGCATACAAGTTTGACACGGGAGCTGCGTATTTCAGTGTCACAGGACCTTTACCTGATGCTGACCGGACTCATCTTTGCCTTTATGTTCATCTAGGATCAAAAACACCTAACTTTTCCTTTTTAGTGGCTGTATGAACTCTGCTGCACTGAGTGAGTCCATATGTTTGTGTGTGCGTGTGTCTAAGTGTGTAGTCCCCAGCTGACGATGCCATTAGTTCACATAATTAGGTTTGTAAGGCTGTGACTCCCATTGACCGTCTATTACCAGCAGTGGCATCTGTGTATGTGGGCGTGCATGTGTCGGGCGCCCTGTAGTCTCACGACAGAGTCCATTAATTCCAAGAGCTGGGGTTCGCAACCTCCAAATCATCAACAGAGAAGCCAATCAGCAGCCTGCTGCTCAAGGTCGCCTTGGTGACACAGCTGATGGGTGGCTTTGGAAATGGGTGATTATTGTGTGTGATTGGGCTGAGAGGGAGGGATGAATGGGGAAAGTGAGAGAGAGAGAGAGAGAGAGAGAGGGAGAGGGAGAAGAGATGGAGAAAGTCAACTAGTGCATATAAGAGCATGAACACCAGGAGAGACAAAAAAGAAAAGTGAGCGGGTCCACAGTACGATGAATCAGTACCACTGGGTTCTGTCAAGCAACCATTTCACCGCTCTGGGCCTCCACACAAACACACCAGGACAGGCGTGGGTGGACAACACACGCACACACTTTCAAACACAAGTATGGGAACACACATCAAGGCACTGTATATAGACACACACACACACACACGCACACACACACACACACACACACACACACACACACACACACACACACACATTCTGTCCACCCTGTTTCCCGCCCGGGCCCCATCAGTGGATCCATTCCACCGGTGAGTAGCATATAAGCCGTAGGTACACACGGCGGGATTGAAGTGCGAGCCGAACAGGAAACAAGGTTGTTACATGGTTGCCTGTTGTCTTTTTTCTTCATCTTCACCTCCTCAACTCTTCTTCTCTGTGGGTTGCGACTTCTGTCACTCTCGAGGGAACAACATTTCCTTTTTATATTAATTTTTCATGGCTTTTGTGGACTTTGTTTTGGTTTGTTTTTGTTTGCAGAATTTGTCTTTTTTTTCCAGCTCTCCCTCTCTCTCTCTCTCTCTCTCTCTCTCTCTCTCTCTCTCTCTCTCTCTCTCCATCTCTCTCTATCCTTTCCCCTTTCTTGCTCATATTTTCATACACACTACCCTTCACTTTCCTTGTTTTTTTGAAAAAAATGATTGAATTTGTATCGTTCTTTGGGAATGATTGTATATGAATTTCACTCACCTTGATGAATATGACTGATTCTAGTGTGGAATGGATCCAGTAACGGTCATTCAGGGGTCGTTCCACTATGCTGCATGACTTTACTTCCACTTTACTTCCACTTGAACTTCCTTCATATACAAAATTGTAAGAATATATGTTTTTTTGGTTCAAACTGAGATCCCACCATGGCTTCACATCCTACTGTGCTGTGTACCGAGAGTGAGTCCAGAACAGATGTTGAGGTGAAAATGAGACTGTAGATGACGCGTGGAACAGAATGAGCGCCGTGGGCGTCGAAACAAAAGCTTATGATCACATATTTTTAGCTCTCTGTTCCTTTTTGATTGTAAAGACCACTGACAATCACGTTTTTTTTTCATCTGCTTAATGAATGTTGTGTCTCTCCATCAAAAATAAACTAATTAGCGGGGAAGTGCGGATTATAATCAAATGCTTACACACCACAAACGTGTTTCACTCTCCCCTAAAAGATAAATTATTAATAGCTTTTTTAGTAATGGGCTAACGATCATCTAAAGGCTACTAGATGACAGTCTGCCGCAAAGTCATTATCCCACACCAGTGATGTGTTTGCGTATGTGTGTGTGTATTTGCAAGACGGCACTCTACAGTTCCAGGAATTAATTAGATCACGACTTTGCCAAACATTCGACACACACACACGTAGCCGCACACAAACACATGTTCGCAGCAGACGCAAATAGACCATATCCTAACGAGGTCGACGGGGAAGGAGAGTTATTAAGCGAGCAGGCTGTGATAAACTGTTTCTTCCTCCTGCGAAAGGGCCTCGGGGCCCCACACGCTGAAACTTGCCGACAAACGCAGATGGAGAGCTTGATGGACAATTAGAGGAGACAGACAGGCAGACAGAGACAGTCGCGTTGCAGGCTTGTGAGACAGAGAGAGTGACAGACAGACAGACAGACCTCTATCTCTAATGACTCTTCTTCTTCTGCTGCTTCGCTTTCCAGCAGGTGAAATGAAGTGGCAGTTAACAACAGTGGAATGATTGTTTGTCCAATTCCTCGCACAAGACACAGTGTTCAAACTGCTGTCATAGATGTTTGTGTGTGTGTGTGTTCTGTGTCACAAAGTGTTTTCTCGCCATCATGTGTAGTACGCGGTTGAATGCGTCAGTGATGAGCCGCCTATCGGCCACCGTTTACACAGTGTGTGCGCGTCCGTGCGTTCTTGAGTGTATAACTGCAACACTGACTCCATTGGTTCAGGAAACACACTCGTACGCACACGTAGACACACACAGGTGCAAGGGTAACAGTTTGGAGAGACCCGGCGCTGCTTTACAAATGGGTTTTCATGGTGGGTCTTCTCCTCAACAATACGTCTACTTCTACCTTCATCATGTTCCTAGTTTCTTCTTCTCTCTTTCTGATTCTGATGTATTCATCCTCGTTTCTATCATTTATCATAACATCAACTTGCATTCTGCTCGCTCTAATCGCTCTTTTTCCTCCTGTTCTTCCAGCGTCTCTCAGCTCTCCTTTGCCTTCGCCATTTGCTCCATCTCTCTCCTCCCTTCTGTCCGCTGACTGATCCAAGTAATCGCCTGACGAGGGCGGGAGGGCTGAAGCCGAAGATGCCCGTCTCGTCTGGGCGTGGAAGATAAACTACATATTCCTTCAGTGGTGCAGACAAAGACTTGTTTATTTGTTTGCACGACAGCTGTGCAGGAGAGAGATTAAGAGAAGAAGAGAGTGACAAAGGGAAATTGAAAAAAAACAGGAAGACGAGGAGATGTGAGGACGAGGAGAAGAGAGACGAGAGCGAGAGCTAGCGAGCAGAACCGCGCTGTGCCAGGACAGTGATTCAGCACAATGTGAATAACGACTCATGAATAATTTATACTCACTTTGTGTACCATCAGGCGTAATACATAGCAGTGATAATGCAGGGGGGTGATATGTATTAGCGGCATATGTTGGTCGTCAGTGAGAAGGAGCCACGGAACATTGCAGAGGAGCGAAGAAGGAGGCAGATTCTCCGTCATTAGACGGTCCGGCCAGGCGTTCAGCAGAAACGTCCGGCAGACCCGTCAGTTAGCCGTCGGTGCCAACTTCTAATCAAAACCTCCGCTGATGCTTTTCCGTGTTTTCTCGTTTAAACCCCAAATTTGATTCTCCTGCAGCGAAATTGTCAGAAAGCCGATGCTTGACTTTGCCACTTCTTCTCCGGCTGCACCAGAATCGTGTTTGAAATGAAATCGATCATTTTGAAGGCACGTGTAGACGCACACACGGACACACACACGGTTAAATTTGTGCTGCAACGTATTGCAACGACCCTTGGCTCCGCCGCTCTCTTGTCAAGCCGTGTAGAGCAGAATATCCGTCTGATGTTCATTTCCTATTCCCTCGTATTGATTATTGATCACCGGCTTGGCTGATTAGCACTTTAGCTACCTCAGAGAAGCGACACAACGGGTTATAACTACAGGTAATGCCTCTGTGTGTGTGTGTCTGTGTCGTAACTCGTGATAACCATCATTAAAGAGTCGGTGTGTGTATATATACATGCAGTGTGATCTCACTGATGAGATGTTTGATAAATGAGAGAAGAGCTCATTAAGAAGCCTTTATGCAAATCACTTCATTACCACCTGAGCTCACTGTAAATAATTTGAAGGTTTATAAATACATTTCAGAACTTAATTGCTTGCAGATCTGCCGTATACCCTCGTACACGCGTGAGGAAACAGGAAGGAGGGGACGAGAGAGAAAGACAGAAATACACACACACACACACACACACACACACACACACACACATATATCCTCGTGCCGAGCACAGTGGAGGAAGAGTAAATCAAACGCGCATCGCTAATTGATGTTTAATTAAGGAGCTCGTCCGAATCATTAGTCCGTCTGTCATCCGCGCCGCCATCAATCACCCTCTCTGTTAAACCTTTGCCGGCACATCGAGCAGCGAAGGCGTCTATCAAGCAAAACATTAGGTTTTTTCCTTGAACTGCTAATTATAAGGTTGAAAATCATTTTTGCTGCGCGTTTTTTTTTATAATATTTGACAATTTTGTTTACTCAAGTATGCATATTCCACTCCATACTTCTGTGTGTCTTCTGAAATGTTTCTCTTTGAGCCTTTTTTGTAAATTGCTCAACTCAACACCTCAGGTGACGTTAAGTCTGATATTATCTGCAGTAACCCTGATGATGTTAACAATAGGTTCCCTGATGTCGACACGTTGGTGTTAAATTGCCAGATGAGACCATTGTATCATTGTAGCGTAATGAGTCGGTTGAAAGATAGCCGCCACGTTTCATCTACAAAAGCGCCCTTTGATTTAATGAATCCCATGTGTCAGGCCGCTGTCTTTGGTCAATCAAAGACGGCAAAGCCTTTTTAATTGCTGCTGTCTTGTCGGTGTCAGGTGTCAGGTGCAGGCGCCACCCTCGTCAAACAGCCAATATCACATTTTCAAAGACACCTTCATCGTGAAACAGCCCCTGGAACAAGTTTTGTCACACCCGTTGGCTTTTGATGAAACAGAACCAAGATTAGTCAGGCGCTTGTAGCGCATCACAGCACCCAGGCCTGCATGTCGACAGGCAGAGAAGAAATAATCAACCGGGGGAACATTAGAACGTCTCGGTGGCAGAGATGATTTTGACTTCGCAGTTCAAACAACTTGTATAAGACTGAAGTTATTTTTTTATCACCAGACTTTATATGTTGTTGAATGTTGAATGCAAAGCCTTGCTCACCAGCAAGTCAGCTAACCCCAGGGTTTCTGTGATCTCCGACGTCGTTAAACACTCACGGAGAGGCCGGGTTTAATTTAGCAGCTGCCGTCTGGAAAATGGAACGGAGTGTAATGTGGGCAAGGCATATTAAGGCAGCGGATTCTGTCCATCAATCTTTGTAAGCCTCCACCTTTATCTTACATTTGATCCCCGCTTTCCTTCCTCATTTCCACACAGACGGCCCCGATCCATAATGAATTAAAGACTCGGCGAAGGATGTCTTTTTATTTTACACCTGCAAACCTGATGAGATTTGTGGAACATTTTGCTGGTAGTGACAGATCCCATGAAAACTTCATTGCGTCGTGCTTGTCACACACACACACTCGCACACACACAAACACACACACACACACACACAGCCTCGCACACGCCCTTACGCTCTTGCTCTGACTTTTTTCTTCAATTACAACAACTGATGCAATCGTAGGAAACAGTCGCAGCAGTCTTCTTCCCTTTTAGCGCTGCCCGTGAGTAGCAGCCGTTTAACCGTCTCAAGGTGCGATTGCGTTGTCTTGCGATATGCTGATTAATGATGCATCGTGTCCTCTCACATCTCATCGGCGCGGCGAAGAGAAATTCTCATTATCTCCTGAAGGGCAGATCTTCAGCGCAAAAGTACCACACTGTGCAGGACGTGTTCTGCCGGATGCAGAATACGCACAAACGGCGAACGCAAATGAGGGCGGACACATGCAGATGGCCGAGACACCTTTACGCTCAGAAACACACGGAGAGACATTTCTTTAACTGCTGCTAACAATGCTTTGAGTCTGTAAATGTAGAAATGGCAAGGCTGACTTTTGTATGGTATGAGTGATCAAACACTGCTCAACAGATTGATTAGTTTGTAAGTAAGTAATTAAAATAGTGGCAAGACATGACAACATGTTGTCTATACAGATATTCAGCATGTTTGGAATGCGGCCTTTCCTCTTTTTAAGTCTTGTACTCGAGGAGCTTGCCAAGTTTTGGCTTGAAACCATCCTTTTCTGCCTGTTTGGCTCGGCCAGCAGCTTGTTACCTTCATTAACACAGCGATGTTTGGCTTTTTTGAACGGCTAGAACACACACACACGTCTCACCAGCTGGTACAAGACATAAAGGAAGAGCAGCAGTAGAGTTGATTGAAACTGTGATTGGTGTTTTTTCCCGCTAATGGTCTGAAATGTGCCGCTTTTCCTGATAGAGATCATAAACAGAGTTATCATTAATGCATCCTTCTGCTGTATGAAACCATGTTCCCATTTTTTGACACTGTATGTTTGCGTATTAATGTCTTGGTTGTCCTACTTCATAACCAAATGGTCATAAGCATGTGATATCAGGAGACCAGGCAGCTTAAGACAGGCTGAGTCTAATCGTCTGAGATGCTGCAAGATATACAGTACCTCACACAGAGCACCGTCCTCGGTTGTGTATAGAATTGACCAATTTGCCGGCTTTATGAATGCATATTATTCTTTTCTGTATTACATCCCGGTGATCCAGTGTGATAACACTACACTGTATTGTCATTTTAGTGGGTTTAGGCGAGATTGCAGCTCTTAATGTGGACTCTTCTGTTCTCTGATGCACTGGGAGCAGCGTAGCAGAGGATATACATTTGCTCCATAATGTGCCTGAAAGTGTGTGTGTGTAAGTGCATCTGTGTGTGTGTGTGTGTGTGTGTGTGTGAGTAGAGGGACGTGTTTCTGTGCCTGCATGCATGTGGACGAGCGTGTAATGACCGTAAGCCATCAGGCTCCATGTGCAAGAATGTCAATTGGCATTCCCATATAAACATTCATATTGGCCGTTAAAGAGGCCCAATGGAGGAAGCGGGAACAAAGGCAATCAGACGTCAGGCAGAACCTTTGACACCGGGCAATAAAATATTTATAAAAAGGATTTTACTTCTAATTGGCCGAGCGCACTCAAAGCCCAAGTAAAAATGACAAAAACATATTTCACCTAAGTCTGAGCACAAGAAGCGGCACTCAGGCTACAGCTTTGTCCGGCTATTATTCATATCTTGGCATGAAAAACCGATTATGATTTGTTATGTCTTGCCGTCTCTTTACCAAACTCAATTCAAAGCATTCAGCGCCATAGTTTATGCTTGTACATCAGCACCGAGGTACTGTAGGTAGAATCTGGGTTCATTTTTCAAGCTGGAGCACCTTGATGACTAGCGGCCCAGGCCCTTTCTTTTACGGCTCACCTGCACTGTGAGCAAACGGCAGACGGCTTCTGTAGAAGGACAAGAGTCACGATCTGTTGAGCTGAAGCCAGGACGTCCAACGATGATAAATCCTGCAATAACAAAGCCGACTTTCTTTTCTTTCTGCACCGAATAAAACCTCTGACAGGAATTCTAAAAACAGTCATAAAACATTATTATTCACGTATAAATATGATAATGAACAGAATGTAAGGGCTGTTGTTTACCTGCACAGAGCTTTCAGACGCGTGTGTTTGTGTGTGAGTGTGTGAGTGAGGATTACAGCTCGACTATTAACTGTGACAAAAGGGGGATTAAGCCTTGACAGCACAGTGCTGGTGGTGTGAATGGGTCAAACATCGGTCAAGCACAAATGGTGTAACAAAAACACGAGTATTTAGTTTGATGTTTTTGAGTCAGCACTCATAAGCAAACACATAAATGCACTCATCTAACTTGTCTCCAGTGAACAAAGGGGATTTCACACTCATAAGGTGAAAAGGGAGGCACATTTTTAAAAAAGGCTAATCAACATGGAACAGAATTCAATTTGAGTTTAATCCTGTGGCTTTAATGTTCTATATTAAATTTGCACTATTATATATACTACAATTGGTTGCTCTGCATGCATGAAAGTACCGCTACACATCCGATTAACTGCTCGGTGTTAAATCGACAATCGCTGCGCCGGAGTGCAGGTGGCATTCGTCCTACCTTTGGTGTCACTTCGCTCACCGCCCTGCTGTGCGCTGCGGGCACAGGATTGGCCCGAGGGTCGTCAATCACAGAGCTGAAACTGTCACCAAAACTATTTGAGGGCATAAGACTTTTAAACCTCTAACTTACTCTCACAGCCGTTTATAGCTTTATACCATCAATACTGTCAAAGATGTATCACATCTTTGCAGATCCAAATTGAAACATTTTGTGTGCCATGTGACATTTTGCAGTTAAGTGACAGGAAATAAAGACATAATATTCAGTATATACAGTGTAATTTAAGATCGGAAGAGCTTGCGGATGACACTCAACTCACTACAAATAAAGTAAGTATGAGTTACATCGTAGTTGTGTTTGTTGCCAAAAACAGCCTGATTTGCTGTCAGTTTTGACTCGTGATTCTTGTTGTTGGATCACCACCCCATGTTTACTCATAAAATCAATACCGCATTGCCTCAAAGCAACCAGTTAGAGGTATGATGCACAGTCACGGCTCGCGGGGTCAAGGGTTTGAATCCCTTGCCTGGCTAGGGAAGAGTTGCACTTTGGCCCGTGAGAATGTGATTACGCCGCTCCGGTGTTGTGTGTAGGAGTGTGTCAACCTGAATGAAAAACAAGGCAACCGTGCTCTGTTTAACCTTCCCTGCATGAATAAAGGGAAAGGCATCAACGCAGAGAAGGGAGGAAGCAGACAGGTAGAGGAGGGAGTGTGTGTGTGTCTGTCTGTGTGTGTGTGTGTGTGTTTGTTTGACAGAGAACTTTAGCGTGGCACTTTTTGCTTTAGTTGCACTTAAAACAAGATGCAGCAACTATCTTCTGTCAGGTGGCAGTGTGAGGGTCAGACTGAATAAGAGCTGACCATGGAATAAAACACACACACACACACCCCCACACACTATTCTCCTCTCACATGCATACACAAAGGCGCACATACACATATGGGTCGACACACCGGACAGCTTTATATAACTGTAGATTGGATTTCGTTCTCAGGACCCCATTAATTCCTTATGGATGCTCGTATTGATTGAAGGGCCTCTGCTCTCGTTAATTCAACTCGGCCCCAACGGGGTTTCATTCAGTTTGTGTTGCCTGAAGGTGACTGCTACTTCTAAAAAAAAAGAAAGAGGGTGAATTAAGTAGGTATGTATGTGTGTGTGTGTGTGTGTGTGTGTGAAAGAGAGAGAGAGAAAGTGAAGATGGGGAAAAACATGCGAGAGGAACAAATATAAATTCTTCTGCACTTCCTCTCCTCAAACAGCAGGAAATGATCTTTCTAATCAGTCAGTCGTGGCTGTCAACACACAGCGGTGTGACATGGGTCGGAATGAGGACAGAGTGTGTTGCCGCCTCACTTCCTTAGCCTCCCCAGTATGAGAAAACTCAATTATCGGTGGTTCAGAACATGCAAAGGAGGAACAGGTTGTTCCTTATTCTGTAACTTTTTTTGTATGAGCATGTGAGTGGACGAGTGGAGTCATTTGTCAGTGTCAGGCTGAGAGCTCGGTCTGACCGATGCTCTACCTGTCTCAAACACCTTCTCCCTCCTCCTCTACCTTTCTCTCTTCAACACATCAATTTTTCTTGCTTCACCCCACTTGCTGTTCTTTCTTTCATTCTTTCTTTCTTTTTTCTTTCTCTATTGAACACACCAATTTTTCTTGCTTCACCCTAGAGAATCGGAATCATCCAATGGATTTTCATTGAAGGAAAAAGTTGTTTGTGAACAGCTTCTATAAGAGAACCACAGCATCCAGTTTATATACTTCCTTTTTCTTCCCTGCAGGTTTAGAGAAAGTGGGCCGCGACTCCAGCTACGAGCAGGAGGGGAAGGTGCAGTTTGTGATGGACGCCGTGTACGCCATGGCCCACGCACTGCACCACATGCACCGGGAGCTCTGCTACGGCACGCCGGGCCTGTGCCCCACCATGGCCAACAGCATCGATGGCAAAGAACTGCTCAACCACATCCGGGCTGTCAACTTCAACGGTGAGCTTTCGGTTTATATGGATGCAATATGATGATGATGATGATGATGTGTAAGTTGATGACAAATATAGGATATCCAGCACCAACCTCTACTAGTTCATTATATCTGTCTAAGTTAAACTTGTTGACATTCCCCAAACACAACACTAATTGGTACGTTCCTTTTTACAAATGGTAATTTATTCTTATTTTCAGTTGCTCATCGTTTTCCATTCCATTTTTTTCATTTTTTTTCCATTATTATAAGTCCATATTCCCTTCCATCTCTGCTTCCCTGACAATTTCAGCCGGAAAAAAACACCTATTCATTTCTTTCTAAGTCATATCCAAAACCCAATCTAAATACCGTCTCATTAATCCCTTTCGGCCCTGATGGGCCTGTACCTGTTTCTCTTTCGCTCTTTCATTTCCCATGTTCCCCCCGTCAGTATTGTGCGGAATGCAAAATGCCGGTGAGCTACAAAGCAAGACGGAGACGGATATAGTGAGTCGGTGTTGTTGTGTGAAATTGAAAAATGCTTGTCTGATTTAGTGTTAGTGGTGAAATTGAAATGGTAGCGGCATAAGTGTGTGTGTGTGTGTGTGTGTGTGTGTGTGTGTGTGTGTGTGTGTGTGTGTGTGTGTGTGTATCCGTGGGGGAGTTTGTGTGCGTTACGTGACAGCGTTCGTTGTTTCCTCTGCCATCTGTGTCTGTCATCGCCGCGAGTGTCAAAAACCAGTTCGCAGCCTGTCACTGATTGCTCCTTCATATTGATGCAGCAGGTGTGTGAGCACTGGTGTGTTTCTGCATTATTGCGTGGGTGTGCGGGTGTGTGATGGCCTCGTGAGGGGGAAAATTCATTCTATAAGGAGAAGGTCACAACTTTGTGCTCTGATGAATCACTCGTCTAACTTCTTACGAGTTGTTTTTGTTGCACATTGCAGGTTGAAATTAAATGTGTGTTCATGTTAAGTTTCTTACTTTTGTCGCTGGTAAGTTTTGCCATAATGTTGAGCAGTAATTTGAGAAACACTCACTCAGGGGAGTCATTAGTCAGCTTGTCGTCACATTAAAGTTCAGATGTTAGATCCCATGTGCAGAATGTGGCTCAGAAATCAAGTGTTTGAAAGACCAAAGTCTTTTCTGAGCGATGAGGGCTGCTGGTTGTCTGTTGTCGTC
The DNA here is from genome assembly GCF_046128005.1 of Genypterus blacodes. NCBI lineage: Eukaryota > Metazoa > Chordata > Actinopteri > Ophidiiformes > Ophidiidae > Genypterus > Genypterus blacodes. The sequence continues at coordinate 5,240,681 of NW_027466821.1, forward strand.
GCTCTTCTCTGGGTTATTTACATAAGGCTCTTAAGCTGACTACGTTGTTTGGAACACTCTGTGCGTATGTGTGATGCGCGTTCTCCAATTAAAGGTATATTTGTTATCGATTTCTTTCGCGTCGACATGACATTGATAAAACTCTATGTGTTTGTGATTGTGTGTGTGTGGCACATAAAGGCAGAATGAGCGGATAAGTGGATTGTGGATTCTCGCACTCTCCCTGCTCACTGGACGCATGCCAATTCACCTTTCCAGCCGCCGCACAAGGTGAACGAGAGAGCGCAGGAGGGAGGGGAAGATCTCAAGTTGTTAGGGCAGCAATTGTTCTCCTCTTGGATCCATACCAAATCACCTTAACACGCAAAATTAAACCTTGGAGGCATGAGTGGCAGGAAAGGGAGAGAGGGGAGGGGAAGGAGGAGGAAAGGAAGAGGAGACAAAAGATGTGACAAAGAGTTAATTATTTCGACATGGATATTCCCACCAAGACGGTGGATCTCCCCAGGCCTCCTCCTATTAATGCAGCCTGGTTGACACACGTTGATGGAGCACCTTGGTTAAAGCCTCCTACCAAGTTCAAATACCTTCAATTCATCACCGAAATAGGATCCTTCACTAGTGGCAGCTTGGTCTGATGGTTAGAAAAGTTTAATGCCCGTGACGGCGAGACAGATCTGCCCGGCTGGAGTGTCACACAGCAGACGGTGGAGCCTCTCACCTGGAAGGCTCCTCTGCACACGGTTGAGCTGTGTGTGCGACTTCATGTAGACGTAACAATCATTGCCCACTGGAAAATGAATGTGAAAAATTGAAAGAATCAACCAATTATAATTTCTGGAAGTGCCGTTTGTCCAGAAAGCATCTAAATGGGACACACAGAGAGGCACACACACACATTTACACACACACCATGCCAAGCCTTTATATGGCAGTTTGTTAATTAGCTTATGCACACACATGCTGAGTCAGAACACAGCAAAGAAGATGCATAAATCTACACACCCCTGCACCAGTGCTATTACAGGAGACTGGAACTAATATTTAGGCATACAAGAGCTTTCAATTTGGCTCCAAAACATTCCCACTGATTTTCAATGTAACACTACTGATACAGGTGTTTACATAACGCTCAATGATAATCGATTTAGCTTTTTCTGTTAGTTTGTTCAATGAATAGATGGATTAATAAGCCCAATAAAACCATCCCACTAAAGCAAACACACTATTAACCAATACTAAAATATAACATACCATAAAGTGTTCCATCCACTTAATGTTGTCAAAGCAGTGAAGATTATTAGAACATACATTCTTACATTGGAGTTAAATGCGCCATAACAAATTGTGATTCTGTTCCAATGCGTGTGTTATGTGCTCGCCCACACAGATTACCTTGGTTTATTCACATTCACTCGCTTTTGTTAGTCTTGAGGACACAACAAAGAGTTCTTTTTAAACCTTCCTGATGGTTCTTGCGCCATCACTCATATTCCTTTGCTTTTTGCTGTTTCTCCATTCCACTGTAATATTTGTCCTTCAATTGCCTCCTCCTGCAGCATCTCATATTCCTCTACTTCATATCTCACTTCTCCTCCTTTAGAAAGAGAGGCCAGGCCTTAAACCTCTCATTAGATCTCACTTTTAGCCCCTAAAACACCATTATTGAATTATTTTGAACCCTACTTAAGAACAAAACTTATTTGTTTCAAACTCCGTCAGCAACAGCCTGAGCAAACTATTCCTGTGTGGTATGAGCATTATTTGGGAGAGAAAAGTAGTGAGCTTTGGCAGAAGTTACTGCAGTAATAGGAAGGTCATTTCACCACTGGGAAGCCCAGAAAGAGCAGCAATGAAGGTCGGGAGAGGCGATGACCAGGTTTCTGCAGGGAGGAAAGACAGCTAATGGTGGTATGGAGCGCTCTGTGGAGAGTTCTGCACCCATCCTGCCCTCGCGTAACAAGATTTTCAATTAGATTCGAGCAGCTGCGGGCAGTGACTGCATGCAGTGTCGAAACGTGGAAGAATTTGTGGTGCATGACAACAGATTTGGGGGAAGTTGAGCCCTGTCGCACTTTAAGCTGTGATATATGTCCAATCAAGAACCGGGCCATTAATCCTGAAATGTTCAAGCCTCTTTAACCAAGATGTATAGTCTTTATAATCACCTTAATTCAGCAAATAATGTATAGTTTATCTTCAGAGAGACACTAAATACTGCTGTAATCAAAACGCATCAGCAACATGCCCTGGTTCCATTGCTGTGTGGATAAAAGTCCCTTAGCAAGAAACTTTAAATTGGGACTTGGAAGGACTGAACGAAGGCACAAATCAAACAAGACAGCCTCTTCCCATTGCTGCCTGCAGCCAAAAATGGGACACGGCTTACACGTGTGTCACATTAAGAGTTTTTTAAAGGTTGCACATTTTCAAAGCAACAACGTGTGAAATTGGCTTTGCATAGCTCAAAGCATCTACGCTGGTTCACTAATGGAGGGCAGATTTGGTGCTTTTGTGCGCTGTGCTCACCACCAAAGGGGCAGCAGAAGCTTCAAGCAGCGACAATGCCATTCTGCCGGTGTTTGTGTGTATAGTTGTAGGGTTTGCAATTTGGCTGTCTTGTTGGGCCCAGTGAGTATTTGCCAGAAAACTCTTAGAATCTCATCTCTCCTGCTGAGAGACAAGATGGGCATCGCCATGGGAAACAACGAGCACTAATTAGAACAAGATATTCTTTGAGATGGAGAACTTCACGCCTGGATGAGACAACCTTGGAGGGAGAGACAGCTAGAGGTAGTGGTGAGGGGTATTTTGGGGCCGGAGCCGGTGGAGGAACCATCTGGGGGATGATGAAGCTTACTCGCTGATAATGACCTCAGAGAGACAGGGGGCAGATCGACAGGACTGGAAGACTAACTCGCCTGGTTATGATGATCTTGGGGAGAGACGGAGGGAGCAGAGATGGCGTGAGGGTTATTGCGTGTGGAGATGAATTCTGCCTGGGCTTGAAGACCTCACAGAGAGACAGAGCGATGGACACATACGCAGCAAATGAGGTAGAAGTGAGCGGGAACCAGAAGACAGAGAGATCTAGTAATTTGACCCGAAAAACATTGAGCCATTGGCTGGGAAAGAAAACCTTTTCGATCCTCATAACTTTGGAGTCAGAGCCAGATAGAACGGGGCGATTGGCAGAATTGACAAAGTAAGCGAAAAAGACGGTGAGAAACCGAATGGCGGCGAAGAGAGGGATGAACTTTTCTCTGCCAGTAACACCCTTAGATTGAGATAAATCAAGAGAGATGTGAGTCATCTGTGGTATCCATTTGGCAAGGGAAGAGAAACTGAGAGGATGCTCGCTCCAAAGTGAAGGCACGTAGGTAATATTTGCAGTCCAGCTCGAGTGAAATGCTTCAAAAGGATCACAAGGGCACGTTGACCTTTGTGAAGGAAGAATATGAGGCACAAAGACTAAAAGCAACGATAACTGCGACTTTAACACCCTGATATATTGCAGACGAGGAGAGGCAGGGCCCAGATTGGCAATTGATCAAACATTAAGCAAGCGGTGGAGACAGACAGGTAAGTGGGAGGACGAAGTGGTGAAGCAGTGGACGTTGGAGCAGAGAGATAGTGAAAGTTTCTCGGGTCAGGGCGAACTCGGGAAGGAAAGGTTAGTGAGAGCAGATCGACATCTGTTTGAGAACCTTCCTGTGAGAGACGATCTTGGCCTCGATTTGTGCAACAGGGAATTGGCAGAAGAGTTTAGATGGAGGATTAGATACAACCACGCACATTTAAGGTCTATCACAGCATCAGAATCAATCAAATCTCTCATTATTCCGCATCTTGAACTAGAATATTGTATAGACATAATCGTAATATAGGTGTGCAGGCGTGTGTGTGAGTTGCTGTTGAACTTTACTTACTTGCTTACTTTACAGTCGCTTCACCTCACAAACTCTGTGCCGTGAGAGAGGATTTACATCCGCTGCAAACTGAAGTGGTGCAATCGATACTCCATAGGAAGTATGTGTGTGTGTGTGTGTGTGTGTGTGTGTGTGTGTGTATGTGTGTGTGTGTAGGTTGTGGTCGGAAAGAGACAAAAAAAAGGAGGAGGAGGAGGAGGCAGACAGGGGAAAATGAGAAACTGGCAGACCGGATAGACAGACAGAAGAGGTGCAACAAGAATGGCAGAACATATAAATAGACTGACACATTGACTGACAGCTTCTTTTTTCAGCACCACACATATAGCCTGAACATCTTCATGTGAGCTATACGAGCTTATTGGGCTCAGATGCCGTGGCGACAATGTCACAGAGGTCTGGATTCTGCCTCTATGGTTGTTTTTGGAGGCAGTACATTGTTATTTTGTTGTATTTCCGTGTATACATAATGGGGCGAAGAGAACAGTCAGGTGTATATAAAGGCAATCATACAGCTGGCAGGCAGACACACACTGAACACAGAGTTGGAGCTGAAATGACACCGTGGGGATGGGAGACAACTAGTTATTCGGTATCCATAGAGGCCAACGAATCTCACATTTGTACCTAATTCACCCCAAAAATCTCAAACGTTTTGTCAGGAATGCTTTGTTTATGAAGATCCCAATTAACCAGACAGCGAGCGATTCTGTCAAGCTGAGACGGGAGGAATGCAAAAGTTCTAGTCCTCTCTCTCTCTCTCACACACGCACACACACACAAACACACAACACACACACACACACACACACACACACACACACACACACACACACACACACACACACACACACACACACACACACACACACACCACATCTAAGTCTGTTGCTGCTGATCTGCTTGACTTACTACATGTCAGGATGGATGGATGGATGGATTAGAGGCAGGGACAAACAGAAGGGTAAAGATGGATGGATACAGCTTGCATGCAGGAATACCGGCATGCATAGTTGCCTGTGCTCTGTATACTGTGTGTGTGTGTGTGTGTGTGTGTGTGCTTGTGCTTGTGCATGTTTGTGTGTTTCCTTCATGCCAACATAGGGAAATAAATGTCAGCTTTTTGAACCTTTTGAGTATTGATTGACCTTTTAAAAGTCAGTGCAAATTATACATTCTTGAATACACACATACTCACACACACACACACACACACACACACACACACACGCGTGAAGTGAACCTCACATAGGACTCTCTGTACCGGTTGTGTAAGACCATGTGTCGGTATGTTTCACATGTAAGACAGCGGCGTAATTCATGTATTTTGGAATATAGTCTCTCTCTCTCACTGTCTCTCTGTTGCTGTCTCTCTCTCTCTCTCCCTCCCTCACCTTCCTCTCCTCTCTGCCATGCTCGGTAATGTAATTCCTTGTTCCTCCTTTTGTTTAAGTCCTCCCCTCCCGCGCTCTCATTCTCCACTAAATCGTATTTCTGTCCCCCGCTCGAGCCGCTTTGTCTCTTTTGATCAGTTTAACGGCGTCCCGCTCTCCAACACCCCCCGCCCCCCCCCCTGGCTCCCCTTTCCGTCGTTCCTATTCGCTCATAAGGCTGCTGCGGTGGAGAATTTAGATCATGACACAAATGGAGGTTCCCTAAATTGAGTTTTTTTTTTAATCAGTGGAGAGTGGCACACAAATCTCTCTGGTGTACTGAAGCTGTGTGTGTGTGTGTGAGTTTGCGAGTTTCAACATTTCTGGCTCTCTATAATTTCTTCTCCTGGCCCTCCCTCTCAATCTCTCTCTCCATCCCATTCTTTATCCTCTCTGTTTTGCTCATCAGTTCAATAGGCGACACCTAGCCATGATGTAGCATTCTCGCTCACCATGAGAGCCACTTAGATCTGGGTCCACTCTAAACCTGTATTGCTTTTTTTTCCCCCTCTTGCCTCGTCTGTGCCACTGTCTGCTGCTGCCATCACCTCCCCCCAGCCTGTTTTGCTTTAGCTCAGGCGAGGTACGGTGGAGGCTCGGCAAGGAGAAATGGGTGTAGTTTGGGAGATAACGAGGTTTGGAATTAAGTAAAGCTTGGAGGTAAACGGGAAGAGGAGCGAGTGGAGAGAGGCAGAAGATGCTTTGAAGTACAGGTGAGAGGGAGAGAGAAAGAGGGGGGGGGGGGGGGGGGGGGGGGGGGCTGGGGGGAGGAGGGGAGAAAACAGCTGCTGTGGAAGGAGGAAAGTTTGGCCATGGGGATAGATTTACTGCGAGGAGTTAAGAAACTCTCTGGGAAGAGGAATGCAAACAGAAAAGTCCACTTATGCGATAGTGGATGCTGAAAAAGAACGGGAGAGGCACAGAGGAGAAAGAATGAGGACGGGAGTGAACCAGCTGTGCAGTTTGGCTCACCTCTCTCCTCTGGAGCGTTTGCACGCGCAGAGAAACAGTTTGTTATTGCTCTTCTTCTGTCGCCTTTTTTTGTGCACATCTCTCGCTGTCCGTTTGTGTCTCTGCTGCTTCTGCCCCTATTAGTGCTGCCGCTGCACGCCGCACACAGATGGGAGAGCCTGCTGGCGAAACCTCAGCAGGCACATACACACAAACACACACACACACACACACACACACACACACACAGACCCATGTTTTATTAATGCGCGACGCAGTGTCGTCTTTGCATCTCTCCCTCACAAACATTTAGTCTCTGGTATGCAGGCTTGCTGTTCATGTTTAGAGTTTCTAAAGTAAATCAGGCAGCACTGAGGGCTTCTTCTTACTTTTGTTTTCTTGTTTCTTCCATCACCCCCCTCTTTCTTTCACTCAGTCCTCTTTTTTTATGTCATCATTTCTCTTTCTCTGTCCACAAGCTCCATCTGAGTGTTTTCATCTCTGACCTATGGAAATCCAACTGCTTTTTTGCTAATTGAAATTCTCCAACCTTCTGTCTCGGTCTATTTCTTCTTCTCTTCCTTCGTTCTTTCAGCTGCCTCGCTATGGGATATTTGCATATATTCCACCTTCTTCGTCCCCGTTTCCCTCTCTTCTTTCTCTCTCCCATCAGTCCACTTGTCTCTGCATCTGTCTGTCAGATAGACAGGTCTGATACCTCCCCCTCCACCTATTTTATCTCCATCCTCCCATCACTCACTTTCTCCCCGCCACGTCCCAATGCCGTCATTCTCTCCTGTTGCCTTCCTGTGGCTGTTATAGTGGCTGAAACTTGAGACATTTCTGCTATGTTTTACTCGCAGATTCTTTGCTCCTCAGCTCTCTGGTGGTGGATTGATTCAGATGGGTGTGACCGGCATTGAACGTCTTAGTGGCAAAGCAAATCAATTCATCATCTAGTTGCCAGTGCCTGTGTAACTGTTCCACGCTTTCACTCTTCTTACTCTTCAAGTTTCGTCTCTGAGTCTGCAAGTCCATTCCACTTTGCTTCATCGCGTGACATCACATTACATTTCTCTAATGTATTATTGAAGCAGCGGGTCATGACACCAGGGCTCTCATTGCAGATCTAGAGGGAAGGTGTCGACGCGCAGCTTTCCTCTGATATTCCATAGCTAATCCCTGAGGGGAAAGCGTTGTACTGTGCAAGCAACACAGCAGCGCCTCTGGTACTGAGAAATAGATTGTTGCTGGAGGACACTTCAGTGTGAGCCTCGCTTCAATACCCCGCTGCTCCTAATGGTAAAAAACGCTGGAGATCACACACAGGCACACACACTTTGTCCATGCCCTCCAGCAGACATATAAATTAACCCTTATCATCAGCGTGAAGCCATCCAATCTGAGCTCCCAGCATCCCCCCAAAATAAGTAAAGCGCAGTTATTTAGCACATTGTGGCGAAGATTGAGTAACTTCTCTGCTCGCTCTAGGTTATGCGTGTTACTGTGACAGAACATTTGACTTCAGTGAAGACAAATTGCAGAGCACAGAGGAAAATCAGGGTTAGAGCTGGCAGCAGTGGTGGGTTTTGTTGAAGGTATAACAAAGATAATTAGTTTGATTGGGATTAGGGTTAGTCAAGGATTAGTCAATTCCAGTCAGTCAGTCAGTCAGTCAGTCAGACAACCAAGAATTACAAAATTGAAATGTATGGTTCTGTTTGACTTATTCAATTATCATGATTGCTGCCTCTTTCTTAAAGATTTAAATAGTGTACATCTGGAAGAGCAAACCAAACACAGCCTGAGTGAGAGATCAAAAGCCCAGGTCATATGACTGTGGGAAGCCAAAACATTCATCAGAGCTGATGAATGGTTGGGCAGCGAGCTCCTTTTCCAAAATATGGGTTGGCTGCTTCCAGCTGCTGTCACAGCTAATATGTAGGTATATGTTTTTGCAGTAATTGCGGCTGCTTTTAAAAGTGAGCCGTCTTTATCCTCCTTACACTGAAATTACTAACAAATAGCACAAACAGCATCATTTTCTACTCAAGGTAACCGACGCTGTCACAACAAGCTGCCTCCGCATAATTTGAAGTATCTTGCCAGCATGTCCTCTTACGCACAATGCTATTTTATCCGCCGGCACGCCTAACTAATTCTGGCGAGGTGTCAGCGCTGATTGGTTTAAATTAAATAAAAGTAGACGAGAGGCAACCAATGGCGGAGGGAGTGAGGCTGAGATGACAGGCTCATTTCTGGGTGAGTCGGAGCGGAAAGTTGTTGTTTCACCTTATTTTTCTTACATTTTACGCTCCGGGACACTTTATTCGTCTTTGATGAGTATTCCATTAACCAAAACATTTTGCAGCGTTGAAATATTTTAGCTCACTGGCTTGAAGATAAACAAGGGAAAAGGACTGGGTAGAGAGAGAGGAGGGGGGGGGGGGGGAGGAGGTGTTGAGAGGGTAGATGGAGGGAGGAGGGAGAGACGAAATGGAAGGATGGAGCAAGAATTAAAGTGTAGATAAGAACAATGTCCGTGCATTCAGTGTGTGTGTGTGTGTGTGTGTGAGTGTATCCGAGTGCTTTGTGAGTGGGTGGAGGAGGGATAATGGGTACAGACGGAGGTAAATCCGCTCCAACAGAAATGGACCTCATTTATAACATCTGCTAACAATGAGAGATTGAGACCTCTGCCTCCTTCTCCATCGATTCCTTCCTTCCTCCCTTTATCGTTCTCTCTCTCTCTCTCTCTCTCTCTCTCTCTCTCGAAGATACTGCATGTTCACTTTTCCTCCTCCTCTCCCCATCTATGCAAATCTCTCATTGCATCTCGTCCCAGTGAGACTCTCGGCTTTGGTCTCGCTCCTCTTTCTTTTTCCTCGCCTGCTTCTTTTCTCTCTATTCTCTCCTTCTGCGCAATCTTTTCGTCATCCTGTTGTTTATCTACACTCTCTGCTTGCTTTTTCGTTTCATATTAAACTTTTTTTCCCTGTGTTTTCCC
>NW_027466821.1:5255000-5432500 GCF_046128005.1 Genypterus blacodes
ACGCCGCCCAGCTGGAGGCGGTGAGTTGTTTACGTACCCTGCTATTACTCGGCCGTGTCTGGAGATACGGGTGAAGTTTGTTTTTTCTGTAGTGTCTTGCTATTGTTGTTACTTATTGTGTGTGAAGATGCAGAAAGGTAATTACAGCACATAAACAAACTATTAATAAACTGCAGCGCAACTGGGGTAAGAGCGTGATAAGATGCGATAGGAAGCAGTCAACATATGGTGCTTTTACACTCAGCGAGAGCATTTGTCAGGCTCCAGTGTGTGTGTGTGTGTGTGTGTGTGTGCGTGCGTGCGTGCGTGTGCGTGTGTGTGTGTGTGTGTGTGTGTGTGTGAGCGCCCACGGTTATTCAGAAACTGGGAATTCCTGTAAGCCTGGGAGCTTGGAGGAGCTGCCTCTGTATATCTGAGATTGTCTGTGTGACAGTATTGCTTTTGTTTCCACATATTGTTGCTCCCCCAAGTTTATCTCCCTGGCATCCGACATGATCTTCACCTGCCCCCATCCAATAGTGTGTGTGTGTGTGTGTGTGTGTGTGTGTGTGTGTGTAACTGTCCCTCAATACAGTGATTCTGTTGTTCCTTCTCATGTTAAACCGTGTCCAATGTAGGTGTGTGTAGCCCGTTTATCGCTGAGTTCCATTTCCACAAACTCGCACTCAAAGTGGGATTTGTAACCTTGGAGATTATTACCTCCTCACGCCTCTGATCTTTCTCCCCCCCACCCCATCTCTCCCAGGTTCATCTCTCCTGCCTCCCAGCTCGTCATCACCTTCTCCCTCATCTCCGTCCAGCTGCTGGGCGTCTTCATTTGGTTCGCCGTGGACCCGCCGCACACCGTGGTGGACTACGGCGAGCAGCGGACCCAGGACCCCTCGTCGGCCCGCGGCGTCCTCAAGTGCGACATCTCGGACCTGTCGCTCATCTGCTCCCTGGGTTACTCCATCCTGCTGATGGTGACGTGCACGGTCTACGCCATCAAGACGCGCGGTGTGCCCGAGACCTTCAACGAAGCCAAGCCCATTGGATTTACCATGTACACCACCTGCATCATCTGGCTGGCGTTCATCCCCATCTTCTTCGGCACATCGCAGTCAGCAGAGAGGGTAAGTGTGTCCTTGTGTGTGTGTGTTTGTATGTTATTCATGGGGTGTGTGTATGTGTGTGTGTGTGTGTTACTGTTCTTATCTGTAGGATCTCTCTGCATATGACCTACCGGGTGTTTCAATATCACTGTCCATAAAAATGAGCTGCGTGGTGAATCTGTCCTATCGGTGTGACATAGGTGTTTGTGTGTGTGTGTGTGTATTTCTGTATGTGGACTACTCATTATGTGTGTGTGTACAGTCCTCATAGAGGAGGCCAGAGGGCAGAGAAGACAGCCGGTTTCCTGGGCCTTTTAAATATGTGACTAAACTTTGAGGCTTTTTCGCAGCTTTATCATGTTTTGGAATCACCTATTTATAAATGTGCTTGCTGTGCGTTCTCTGCCTCGCTGAAAACATTTTGGAGATTGAAAAGTGAAAAATGTTTCTCCAGGCAGAGCGAGAGTGAGATTCTTTCTTCTTCCTTTTTAACCAAAATCTTTTCCAAGGCACTAATGGGTCCAGGAAGATCATCTATCCAGTTAGTTTACCGATTCTGTTTGTAGAGAATAATTAACTTTTTTTCGCATTGACAGACTGACAAAATCCAGGTGAAGTTAATATTTCTGTCAGTAATTGAGTTGAAGATTCTATTCTGGAACTGTCTTAGACAATAGACAGTATTGAGAGATTTGAGCGGTTTTGTGAACGTGTTCGCGATTTCATTAGTCTAAGGCTTTAAGAGATTCTCCTCAGGTGTGTAGGTTTGAAACTAGGGGAAAGATAAAACTCCTCTTTATAATAAATTGACAAAAACCAGGCAGGCTTTTACAACACAAATGGACTTCTATAAAAAGCAGAAAGTGAGGAAAGGCTTAAAAGAAGCTTGACAGCGTGGAATAACATTTGTAATAATTGCTTTCCTTCCTTGAGGCCTATAACCTCAACTTGTATATTTGTGTTTTTTATGTGTTGGGTAAAATTTTGCTTTGAAATCCCTCTTTTAGTTGTGCAGGTACCTTGAGTTATATATCTCCTCAGATCAGTTTAGAAACAGGACATTTACATTCAGGGGACGTGGACTGATTTACACACTGCACACTCACACACTCACACACACAGCAAACTGTTGCTATGACCGGAGCTACGCTTTATCGGGTCCAGTCCCTGATAGTGTGAGTGTTCTGGGTTTTTGACTGTAAAACGCTCCACACGCTCATTGGGATTCAGGCTGGATCATTGGTCGCATATATTAAAGAATGTACATCGCAATTTTACATCGACGGCTACTGTAAACATGTACAGATAGATAAGAGACACACAGGCGCGCTCCTGTTAAGAGAAGTAGATAACAAAACACATGGCCCAGCTTTGAACGTTCTCAACTCTCAGATATGACATCAGATGCACCGACTGACCACACCGCAGCTATCAGATATGAGTGGGAGTTGAGGTAATGCACAGCTCCTTTATGTCTGAATGTGTGTGTGTGTGTGTGTGTGTGTGTGCGTGCGTGCGTGCGTGTGTGTGTGTGTGTGTGTGTGTGTGTGTGTGTGTGTGCGCGTGTGTGTGTGTGCATGTGTGTGCGCGCGCGTTTGTATGAAAGAGAAATCCTACGAGTCCGACCCCAGACTTCCATTTACTCATGCTCTGCTCATGTAATCCTCAGAAGAAGAAGCCCATCGGTTGTTTGCTCTTTCTACCCTTCTCTCCCTTCCTACCTCCCTCCTCTTCCTCTGATTCTTCAAAAGTTCCTGTTTTGCAGCGTCATCCTTTGCAATTTTGATTTGAGCCTATTTTCCCCCTCAAGGTGCGGCGGCCGCCATCAAAGTGATCCCATCTGATTGCACGGCGGGGGAAATCGCACTCTTGCTGGATATATTTGTGCGTGTGTGTGTGTGTGCGTGCGTGCGTGCGTGCGTGTGTGTGTGTGTGTGTGTGTGTGTGTGTGTGTGTCCCATGGCTTGCTCTCATGGGGTTGGTATTGACGCTGTAACAGGTTTTCCTTCTTGTTATTGATTAGTTTTGCCCTCTACGCTACAGTTTGTTTGTAGTGCCGGCAACATTTTCCTCATCACCACATTTGCACAAATAGGACCTGGTGAGTGTATTTACAGCTGTTATCCTCTGAGGGCAGCATACTGAATGTATATACAAGGTCCCCCCCAGACTATATGTAATGCAAAATAATTCTTAGTAGTGTGTCAGATATCTTCAATACGAGAGCGCTACTAACAATCTATAACCACATTTAAGCGTGTTAAACATCTACCACGTGTGCACAAACAAAGTTGTAACTGTAAGTAGCCAACTTCTCAAAAATTTATCCACTGTTCATGCCGGTGTGATCCCAAGTGTGTGTGTGTGTGTGTGTGTGTGCGAGTCTTTCCGGATGGACTCAGCAGCTTCTTAGATGTATTTGTTTAGCTAATTGGAATGTCCACCAGCCAGTGTGTGTGTGTGTGTGTGTGTGTGTGTGTGTGTGTGTGTGTGTGTGTGTGTGTGTGTGTGTGTGCGTGCATTTTTGCGTGCGAATGTGGTTGTCTGTGGCGTGTTGTGTTTAATTGGAATATCCACCAGTGCACGCTTGTGTGTCTGGGTGTATTGCTTCTAATTGGAATATCCTCTGGAGTGTGTGGCAGCTGGCTCGCTCACACAGAACACAGAGAGAGAGGGGGAGAGAGGGAGACATAGAGAGACAGAGAGAGAGAGAGAAATAAACAGGTAATGTGACTCACTGATGGGACTTTAATGAGGAGAAGTCTAGCAAAGGCATAGGTTGAGATGCAGAAGTGTGTGTGTGCGTGTGCCATTATGCTCTGCCTAATCATTCTTCCATAATAGTGGTAGATGAATCTAAGAATTAGAAATGCTGTGTTAGTTTTCGTGTGTGCCTAATGGCGCTCCACCAGGAACAGTGCGGCCACACACTGAATTTTTCAAACTGCCAAGTCTGCTGCAGCCTTTGTGACCCACACACACACACACTCACTCCTGCCTGGAGATGAACGCGGCTCCGTGGTTCACATATTGAAGTTGTCGCCGTTGATTATTGTGAGAGATGCCGGATCTTTGCTCGCCTCACCCCCTGCCTGCCTGCCTGTAGTGGGAGGCCGGGCAGGGGGCGGGTCTCTCATCTGCTAGCATTGGCTGGTTTCGTGGAGGCAGACTTGGGTGACGGCGGCCATGTATGCAGCCAGTACGCAGAGTCTGGCAGGCATCGTCCTGCTCCGCCAATTAGTACCTGCAAGTGCTGTGCTTTGCAGAGGAGAGACGCCCAGCTTATAAATCTTTGTGGGCTGTGCTGGTGCTCACATAACAAGAGTTATAGAGTGTGACTTTCTAGAAACAGATAATCCTCACATTGCGTTTCTCTCATCCACAACCTCGTCGCCAATCCTGCTGTTTCTCCTCTCTCCCTTTGCCCTCCGCCGTTGCTGCTCCTCTCTCGCTCCCCGTGACCTCTCTCAACATGGCCGCGAGTCACCACGCACGGGGGGAGGGAAGCGCGCAGTGGAAACGCAGAGATAACAATTGGAAGGGACAGACGCAGAGAGAGAGAGAGTTTGACATGCAGGCAGATGCTAAGACAGAAAGAGAGAGTGAGAAATAAAGGAAGAGAAAGATACTGAAAGAGAGCGAGAGAGAAAGAGACAAGGATGGCCGCAGAGAGATTCTAACCATCACTAACCAGGGAAGTATTGTTTTGAAATAGGTCATGGCACCTAGCAGGGGTTGCTGGCTCCAAACAGCTTCTGCTGCACCCTGCAAATTTGTGTGTGTGTGTGTGTGTGCGTGCGTGCGTGCGTGCGTGCGTGCGTGCGTGCGTGCGTGCGTGCGTGCGTGCGTGCGTGCGTGCGTGCGTGCGTGCGCGCGTGCGCGTTTGTGTTCCCGTTTGTGTTCCCGTCTGTCTTCCTCTGCTTGTTGTATGTCCTAACGGCAGGGTGCAGCATCTTCCCTACCATCTCTTGCTGCATCTTCCTTACATTACTTCACCTGCCACAGCGGGGGGTCCTTCTTTCTCAGCTTGTTCACTCTTGTGTTTGTTTTTCGAAAGACCTCAGGCTTTTGTGTGTAGTTATTAGTACATTTCTATCCTCACTCATCTTCTCCAGGTGTCTGAAGTATGATCAGCCTTTTATCTCCATACTGCAGCAGAGTTACATGCAGCCACGCTGTCGCTCCTCCACAGCCACGCTCACTGTGTGTGTGTGTGTGTGTGTGTGTGTGTGTGTTATTTACGTGGTTACCAATCGTGTGTGTGTGCGTCCACTCCCGTCTTTACTTCTTATGGAAATGTGCTGTTTTTCATCAATCTGGGCGTGTGCTACACAGTGAAACAAGGCGTGCAGTACAAACCCAGCTGGGAACAGAGAGAGAATTCTGCAGTGCAGTAATGGAGGATGGAGCTGCTCCTTCAGTGTGGCTCCACAAGTTGAAGCACTTAAGCTGCTATTCAAACACACCTACAAACTTTTTGTCTTTCAAGGCCTCGCATTCACATTTTCTCTCTGACACATTTTCTCTCTCCCTCAAATGCTGTACACAAAAGTGAACACACACACATTTGTACAACCATACTATACTATACCAACTCAACCGTGTGTGTGCCAGATATCTACTATATGAGTCTTTGCAGTGTTGTGATGCGAGGGCTGACCATATAATTAAAAGTGGATTTTTGAAAAGAACAAAACAGAAGAAAATCGAATCCAATAAATGAAGACATTGTGATAAGGATGAAGAGACCCCATAGCATGACTCAGACAGACAGTTATATAAAAAATAAAATTGCATCTTTTGTTGAAGTTACGTAAAGTGAAAGGTTACAGATGCAGACCGGCAGATGGGTGAAGCAGTTATTTGGAAAGGGATCAGGCAGAGGTAGAAAAAGGGGGTCAGGCTAATGGGCAATACAAGAGCAGACGAGGTTCAGAAACAGAACAGGCACGGCAAAAAACAGGAATCCAACAAAACGAGTTAGATCTAAATAAACTGAGTAATAAGACTGATGAGGGAACGGGAATTAGGTGACAGGCTGGGAATGGGAACTCATCGGGGGAGAGATATGAGTGACGCTACTTAGTTAGAGTTCTGTAGACCGAAGCCGACACCTATGACGTTTGATTTTAAGGAGGAATTGGACTGGACGCTGCAAGGCCCTTTGAAAAACATCAAACATCCTAAGTTTGAATAATATTCCTTTGTTTTTTATCCTGCTTCCCATAATTGCATTTGGACCTCAGGACTATAAAGAATAATACACAGACTCACAATCCATCCTTCTCCCCCTCATCCTGTGACCCGTACTGATGTACGCACAAAACAGTAGTCCGCCGTTTTTCATCGTCCTCAGACAGATTTATAGACGTCACCACGCTCCGAACGGAAAACCGGTGACCGCTCAGAATCGTTGGTAATCAATCTACAATAATCTGATGAGGTTGAGAGAAGGACACGGGCTAACAGAGAAGAAGAGATAACAGGAGGCTGGGGACTGGGAGGGCGGTAACGCTGAGGAAGGAGGGAGGGAAGGAGTTAAAGGGAAGGAAGAAGAGTCAGAGGGGCAATCAAATGCTGAATTTGGAGAAGGAAAGGCAGAGAAAAAAAGCAAATGTTACACAGCGAGGTGGAGATAAAACAGAGTATAGAGGAGGAATTGTGAGATCAAAAAAAGGCTGATGGTGCAATACAAACACAAAGCCAGAGCGAGGGAGGACCCAGAGCTGTGTGTGAGCCCCACACACTCACACACACACACACACACACACACACGCACAGTTACCCAGAATTGATAAAAACACATCTTTTAGTAGCTAAGGGAAGATCTCAGTGCAGAGTTTATTGTTTTAATGTCTTTAAGTGCCGCTGGAAGCTTTCTTCCAGGGAACCTATGTGTTAAATGAGCAAAACCTTCACAGAGGAAATGTTACATTCTTGCAACCTACACCCACACACTCATATCTCCTAAAGTAGCAATGCACAGAGATCAGAACATCCCGAGCCCATCATGTCTGAGCAATGTTCCTTTCTACTGCTGAATTTAGACCTCATGTCGTCTTTATTCTGGCAGAATTTAGCGATTCCTGATCCTTTCCTGATCCGTAGGGTGATTATCTGCAACAGGCTGTGTGGGGGGTGGGAGGAATTCTTTCATTTATTTTTGAAGTGGTTGGTTTTGCAATCTTTTGCAGGGTTCTGGTGGGATTTGGTGGGTTGGCTGGAAATAGGGAGCGACAGACAGCTCTTGTCAGATCCTGACATCAAACAGTGACACCCAAGGGGAACCTCACGCTGAGACACTCACACACACGCACACACATGCACACAATGTATGTTCAACCATTTATACAGAACACAGATGCATACCAGAATACACACAAACTCTCACAAAGACAGATTCACTTTCAAGGCAACGGGCAGCAGTCATTTCCATCTCTGGTCCCTCGTTCACACTAAGCCTTCCCTCTGTAAATGTACCTGCAAATGGGGGGATAAGTGTGTGTGGATGCAAGCCAGAGCGGGAACGCCAGAGGGTTTGACTCTGGAATGAGAACCGAGTACCATTGCCTGTACTGTTGCTGGCACATGCTGTAAGGGTTGGTGGTGTCGAGTGGGAAAAGGAAGATTAGATTGGTGTACATGGGTCGACACCCCGGTGGCAATATATATATTTCTCCTGCTATGGCCAAGGCTTTTTGTAGAAATATGTCCGTGTAGTAGCAAGTGAGCAGTGAGTAGCAGTGACATATTTGAAGGTGGTGACATACTAAAACTGGCCTTAATTAAAGGAACACAAGGATAATGTAGGTCAGTCAAGGCAAAATGAGAATCCTAGCTGAAGTCCAGCTTTAATTAGTGCTGCACTGCTCCTCCTAACCCAAGAGGAATTCAAATGTGTCTCCCTCTCTGGCTGTTGTTCAGTGAGGAGACACTAATCTGGAATCCATTTGTTGGCAACGGGCAGAAAATACTTTTCTGAGCTCAGTCAGACTCAAAGCCTCTAGAGGCATTCAGGTGTAAATGAAGGATAAAATAGACAAGTGGTTGAAGAGGCGGACAGAGAGATATTTTACTCAAGAACACAAAACAAAAGTGAAAAGCTTGAAGCCTGCGATGCATGAGCCTGCCTCATGCACAATCATCCGCCACTTGCAAGAGGGTTTTGATTCCAGTTAACATTGATGCGATACCGCTCATTGAACATTTGATTGAAAGAGGAGTGACAGTGAGATTCACAGAGGAAGTGAGAGTGAGAGAGAGAGGGAGACATAACACCAGCTCAGTGGGATGTGCTAATTGTTTGTTAGGATGCAAATGTTTGTGGTGCCAGTCGGGTTAATTACCCGTCACCCTCTGTGTGAGGGCGTTTGCGTGTTTGTAATGTAGAAGTTTACCATAACTTTTGTTCCAGTTTTTTTGCCTGTGTATATGCAAATACTTACACTTTCCCCAAGTCCACTCTGCAAGTTTGACTTTATGTTACATCTCCACAAACACTGTAATTTAATCATTTTGCTAAGAAAATATTTTGCTGCCCTTGCTGTCCATTGAAACCTCAATTTCCAACACCGGAAGAAAATTTGATTAGTGTTGATTACTGCTCTCAGGGGCCCGTCTCACCTATTGCTGTTGCTGCAATCTTTCTTAATCTCAATTAGCAGAAATGTTCGCGCGGATGTGTCGCTACGAGACAAAAGCTTCTTCATTATTAGCGAGGAGCGACATTGTAAGGAGGAAACTGTTAAGGCAAATCTATGTTAGTGACTCTGTGAGGCCAATTCCTTCACCAACAGCTGCAAGTGGAGAGGGAGGTTAATTTAGAGGAGTTAGTGGACTGTAATATGCATAAATGACAATGCACACTTAAAAGAGGGAGCAGTAGTTTACCTAAATGATCCCAAAGTGTGTTGTGTAATTCCTTGCAAGATTGCTCATCAACATTCCACACTCAGCTACACAAACTCCCTCATTTAACATCCAGGCTGGGTTTTTTTTTTACACATGTCCCTGACCAATGATGCGCCGTATGAGTCCAGACCGGATCTTTTAATTGGCTGGAGTTGTGCACAGTGGGAACGTAATGGTGACTGTAAGGCGACGGGGGCAATATCACGCTGTTCATTACGACGGACAGCGTGACACATGACCGGAGATCCGCTCAACCGCAGATCAGGAATTGTACAGAACCGCTACGCTAACAAGCTGCGGCAGCACAAACACACATGTAGATCTGTTTTATGTTATGCCCCCTCCACACCATTTTCACGACATCGGTATGGATTAGATGGAGGGAAAATAAAACCCTAAGCGCAGTTTTGTAGCAGATAATGAGGCACTCGTGAACAAAGTCCATGGTGACCAGGCTGGGGCCTAATTAAGCTGCTCTGGCTTGAAGTTAATAGATGATAGTGGGAGTTCCTGTGTCAGAGCTTTTTCATCAAAGGGCTGGCCGGGAAATATGTTCCTGATGGGTGGTGGTGGAGAAGTGCAACTCAGGGATTTAAGATGTCTTTGGAAAGATTGAATGTAAAAGTTTCGCTTAAATGCAGATTTAAAAATCAACTACCGCTTGGAAATCATTAAAGGTTTGGAAGCAGGAAGTGGCCCTTCTTACCTGCAGAGCCCCTGGTGGATCCACTGAAATGTTTACTTACTTTGTCGGATAATAACGCTTTATAATGGCTTTAACCTAAATATTAATGTTTGAAGTTATTTTAAAGCCCAACGACCATGAACATTTTGTTGTTATTGAAACGCTTTCACATTAGCAAGGAAAAACAAACTTAACAGCATTCCTGTCTCCACATATAAAGTATTCTACATTTATGTGGACTGAAGAAAGTCATATTTCACTTCATAATTATAATTACATCAACTTTTCTTACATGAACGCGTTATGGAAAAGGAAACAATCCTATTTTTCCATACCATGTTTTGTCAAGAAAGCAAGCCTGAAGTGTGTCGGGAGCTAAAGCAATATAGATAAATAAAATATAGCTTTAATAAGATTGTCTTGAGCTAATCAGCTTATATTGTTTTTATATGGTTATTATATTGTTCCTTATGCGGTTTTCACTTTCATTGTTGAACAAATCTACCATATATTTGACAGGCAGCTAATCACTATGTCATTATAAGGCAGTAAAACTGTAAAATGGATTAAATTGTTCACTTTCTCCACGAACAAGTGAGCCCAAATATGACAATACTAATACAAAAATAGATCTCTGTCGCTGTTACCCTCCCATGGCTCAGGTGATTAAAATGATGATCGGTCCCATGGTGTGAGAGGAAAAGAACAGGAGGTGTCAATTAGACACACACGAGACAGGTATACGCACACACTCACACTTTGACACTAAATGGCAGCGTGTAGTGAGTTTAGGCCCCTCGGGCGATCTGTAAAGTCACTCTGCTCATAAAAAGCGTTCTGGGAGGACAGATGCTCATCAAGGACGCCCTAAACTCAATATCAGCATGCAGGCACGGTAACATGTTAAATGTCGCATAGTGGGTGGGGGTGAGGGGGTGAGGGAGCGAGAGAGGAAAAGGACACGATAGAGTGAGGGAGGGAAAACGGAAAAGGGAGAAGGAAAAGACACAAAGCGAAAAAAGAGGTGAGAAGAGACAAAGTTTGAGAAAGAGTCAGATACACATCAGATACACACAAAGTGTATGGGTGAAGGGACGAAGATGTTTCCTTTCACACTTCCCCTTTCTCTCACACACACTGTCACTAACACACATCCTCTGCATCCCTCTCTGCCCACGGTACCATGAGGATCTCAGGCAAAGTCATGCTGGAGTGAATTCTGATCTAATAATGCAATATTGAGTAACTGGGACGATGTGGTTCTTCTTATTAGCACCAAGCATGGACAAATCCTTCTGACATGTTAAATACATTTGTATACGGTGTCAGGCCTGTGTGTTTGTGTGTGTGTGTGTGTGTGTGTGTGTGTGTGTGTGTGTGTGTGTGTGTGTGTGTGTGTGTGTGTGCGTGCAGAGGTAGCAGTAAACGCAAGATGAGAGACAAAGGTGTTTTGCCTGATAGAGTCTGATCGTGGCTGCGTGCTCGTCGGCCACACACACTGCCGCATTTCATTTTCCATGTGGCACATTTCAAGTCGTGACACAACAAATTATGCACACAACCTCGTTTTGTAAGCAGTGATTAAACGCTGCCACTACCCTGCTGTTCTTATTGGCATGTTTTGGCAGAGAATATAGGTCCTCTGAGTACTAAATAGCAACGCCTGACAGACTTATAGCAACCTTTCATCTGGTAAAAATGTGTTTCTCTATGTCAGTCTGTTCACTTATAGAAAAGTAAAGACGCAAACAAGTCAAACTGTGCAGATGTCAAAAGCTTGCGAGTGTGTTTCCCTTTACCAGCACTACACAAGTAGTTTTAGTTGCCATTATTTCCCTCATGTGGATAAGACATTCAAGAAAAATGCCTCCCAATACACAGATGGATGGTAGAAGTAAGCAGTTTACAGTGAGAAATGACGTTGGACTGTTTTTCTTTACATTCATATTTAATTACTAGATATCCGTGCTGTTTTGTTGTTGATTACAGCACCTGTTGGACAAAAACTTTCCCTTTGGTGATGTTGCTCACTGCAACAGCAAACCATTTGGCTTTAACCTCACTTAACATCACAGCCAAGTGTTTGTCTGGCCGCTTCTCGTCTCGCTCCATTCGTCCGCCTCCCTTTTTCTTGCCGCAGGTATTAAAAGCAGATTAGTCATCAGCCCGTCCTCGTGCCCTCTGTTTCTCTGTCTGAGTTTTTTCCCGCGGCGGTGCAGCGAGCGTGTCTGGGTAAATGTTTTAAACCGCAAGGGAATGCGCCGCATGTGGCCGGCCCTATTGCTAATCATTCCACAGACTGACTTTGAGGATAATAGAGTGCTCCTTGTTTTTTGCCATTATCAGCTGTGGACAACAAGGTGGAAAGTGACAGTATCAGATGGGCGCGCGTTGGTATGTGTCTGAGCTTACGTGTGTGTGTGTGTGTTTGTGTTGATATAAATAGCAGAGGGAAGTTACGTCTGTGGACCAAAGGCTACATGTAATGGAAGTCGCTATCAGCTCTTTCGCTGCTGTTTTGATAAGCGCAAGCTCCCGGTTTCCTCTCCTTTTCTCCACTCGTTGTCTTTTTTCTGTCTCTTCATTGGCTCCCTTTCAGTTGATCTATTTCAGTGTAATCCCCCCCGTGCTAATGCTCAAAAGATGTTTTTCTCACTCCATCTGTTTCTCACACTAATACAGCCACTCATTGATCCCTGTATCAGTCCAGCTCATTTTGATGTGATTGATTTGTTTTGAACTAACACTGTGGCAAAGAACAATTGAATCCACAAATCCCCTCTTGTATTTCTCATGATCTCTCTCTCTCCCTGAATTGGCGACGCACATTTCGACACCCATCTGTTCCTGTAAGCTTTGGAGGTAAAAGCCAACACGTATCCTCTATTTAGATTCACCCGTACGTGAAGTCAAGAGGTCTCAGTTTGTTGTAACATACGGTTTGTCTCAAAGATGCCGCTCATTACGGCTGGTTAGAGGCACATTTCACTTGATTTGCCTTCTGGCCTGTATCCACCCTGGAGGAGGAGGAGATCCTGTCCTCTGTATTTTATTCATGCACGTGTCCACTTCCTACATGATCTCATGCAGGAATGATTTTGTGCAAATATACAACATATGCAGCCCCGGGCATCTTTATTCTCATGTAAGTCCATCACTTCTGCTGTGACTATAACTTTAACACACCACCTCACTTTAACTTTCTTATCTATATTTTCCATATTTGCAAATATCCTGTCGTTGGCTCGGCTGTATGCAAGCCTGTGTTCATTCATCATCGGGGAAATGTAATAAACTACATTCCCCCTCGCTGAATAGTGCGTCATTTAAAGTTATCTGCATGCCATCACATGCGTTGTTCTTGTTCAATAAGGAAAAATCCGGCTTTCGGGGGAAATGGCGGCCCACGACACACAGCCACCGTGGAGTTACCACTGCAGCCTCGCTCTCCTTCTGTTCTACTTTCTGCTTCTTGTCAGGCTGTAGTTATCAGTCCTTCCCCAATCAGTGTATCCGTGCCTTTTCTGACAGCGTGGAGTTGAACAATGTAGCTCTCTCTCTCTCTCTCTCTCTCTCTCTCTCTCTCTCTCTCTCTCTCTCTCTCTCTCTCTCTCTCTCTTGCTCTCTTTCTCTCTCTCTTTCATTCTCTTGACTCACTCTCTCCCTGTCTGTTCCCAACTCCCATCTCATCATCTGTTTTGTTTCATTTTCCTCTGTGCCTTCAAGTCTTTCTCTCCCCTCTCCCGGCTCTCTCCTCTTTTCTGTCTTTGTCTCTCTATTTTGTCCCTGTCGTCTCTCCCTCCATCAGTCTCTCTGTGCGCCGCAGACAGCTCTCGTCTGATAAGCCTCGTGTCTTGAGAGCTTGTCAGGGGTGTGGATGAGGCCTGTCATAGCGGCTGTCCTCCTCCAAACTCCTCTCTGAAACTGGCTAAGGAGCTGAGGAGTCATGCTTTTTTCACTGATATGTGTGTGTGTGTGCGTGCGCGCGCCTTACTAATGTCTTTATAACTGTCCTTCAGCTTACTTGGCAGAATCAATGTGCTCTTATAAAATCATCTTAGTAATTTAGAGACGTGTAATATCATTTCTAACTGCCTACTTAATGTAAGTGTCATCATATATGCACTTCAGTCCTCCATGTTAAATCTCCTGTGTGGCGGTGCAGCTGCAGCTGCAGCTCATTCTACTCGCTCTCTTAACTGAAAATATAAAGACGCATTGGGGTTGTTCAACAACAATTTATCTGTTACTGTCGATATAAAGCAATGTGGGCAAACCTCATCCATCTTGTATTCGGATACACTCTCAGGAAAGCACATCTGAAAGTCAATCGAGTGCAATTCCTCTCCCTGGCACTCTGTGAAGCCCCGCCCATCTGCACTTTCATCAGGCAGAGAATCATTTTGGAGTTTCGAATGAGGAATGGGTCTCTGGATGGCAGACGTGCAATTAGGCAACTTAACTGGCGACATCTTTTCATCTATTCTCTCATCTACCTGTCCTTGATGTCAAAGCTAATATTTTCTCTCACTTATTTTCTTCTAATTCCTCCCTTGGTAGATCATCCTTTACTTCCTGTCACCCCCCCCCTCCCCCCCTTTCCCTTATGTGCCTTCCTTCATTTGCTCTCATCAGACATTTCCTGGGCTTGGGCGATTAGCCAGACTCCCTCTGACAACTTGGAAAGTGATAAATGACCCTGTCTCCCTCTCTCTCTCTCTCTCTCTCTCTCTCTCTCTCTCTCTCTCTCTCTCTCCCCCCCCCCTCCCACTCGCTCTTTGTCTTTCTCTCTTTCCAGATGTACATCCAAACCACCACCCTGACCATCTCCCTCAGCCTGTCTGCCTCCGTGTCTCTGGGGATGCTCTACATGCCTAAGGTCTACATCATCCTCTTCCACCCTGAGCAGAATGTACCAAAACGAAAACGCAGCTTTAAGGTGACGGCAGGTTGAGTTTGCGTTGCGATACGTTGTCACATTTATACATGGCGGCGTGTATTTAACTCATAATTCAATTTAATCACAACAAACCTATTTCTGATTATCTACTCGCAACGCTGCAGGCCATCGTGACAGCTGCCACCATGTCGGGGAAACTGGCCCAGAAGGGAGGAGATCGACCCAACGGGGAGGTGAAGACTGAACTGTGTGAGAGCATGGAGACCAACAGTGAGTAAGAGAACACGAGCGTTTTTTATCTATACATATAATAAAGAATATCATCAGACGTGGTTATGATGATAGGTAGAATAGATCTTTCATATGAATAATGGAGTAGCAACAAGAGCGCAACCAAGGCAATATATCCACTGGTGTCCATTTCTGCTTCCATCTACAGTTTGCCACAAGTTTTAGCTTTGCTTTAATCAAATAATGGTTTAATTTCTATGTGAAAATTAATTTCACGCCTGGATTTCCCTTTTGCACGACAAAACAGCTGCAGCAGTGACAGTTTTTAAATAGCCCGGTGTAATTCTCCCTGCGCTCTGACAGTGAAGCGGTGATGTGAAGGCTTCAAAGCTTCTTCCTATGCCGAGCGCCTTCTCTCATGTCAACAGTCCGCGGCTGAAATGACAGAATGCCGTGTGTGTGTGTGTGCGTTTGTTTCTGATTGCATTTACACACAAGGCTGCATCTCCGTATAAATAAGTGTTTGTTAGTCCCCGGTTTTGTGTGTAATATGTGCGACTGCGATGATTTTGCATGCGCGTCCTCATGTGCATCTGGTAATCCACATGAGCGGTCACGTTTGGGCCAAAGCGTGTTTTATGTCACCACATTCTATCTGAAGGAGCCAGGTGTCAGAAGTGTCATTTCGGCGCATAAAGCATATTCTCAATCTATTAACTTCTTCATGAATCAGGGTAGATGTCATTTATGTAAGGCACTGAGAGTTCAAGGTAAAACATCTCTGCTTTCATACTAGCTGACATTTTGCTTAGGAAAAAATCATGGAAGGACTTTGGAGAAGTTTAAGAAAAATGTAACGTCAAAAATATCCAGAACATTAACGTCTTTAATGTTTGTTCTCATCAAGGACCTTTTTTCATTAATCCGGCGGTGTGATGTGAGACAGGGACAAGAAAAATGTTTTGAGACGCATTGAATGAAAGCAGGAGCAGTGTAACAATAGCACGGTTAGAGGCCGGCGTTTGGTGCAAAAACACTGACATTTACCACCGAACGCTCGAGGGGACGCCAGACGTAATGGCTTTGACAAAAAGCCCCGATAACTCAGGTGGACTGTGGTTGTGACACTGTAACGTGAACGTCTGTGACAAAATGCACTCTCAACTGCTCCCTCCAACTCTGTCTTCTGCTTCCTTTCCTTCCATTCATCCAATCTGCTGCCTCCTTCCTCTCATCTTTCATTCTCCTACCATCCTCGCCCTCTCTTGATCGTTTTCGCTCCATTCTTCTTCTCCTGACACCGTCCTCTGGTCTTTCCTTCCCTCATCCTCTTTCCATCCTCTTCCTCCTTCCTTCCCATTTTTCTCCACCCCCCCTCCTCACACAGCTTCATCAACTAAAACCACATATGTCAGCTACAGCAATCATGCCATCTGAAGGGACCAGAGAAGATTGGAGATCCGGCCTGCGCTAAGGAAGGAACCGCCACTCTCAGCTGATTGGATGACGGTGGCATCCCCAACGGACATCAAGCATGAGACATTTTGTATTGTTCCACATCAAACCTATGACCACAGAGAGCTGGGACCACACAAACAACCAATCAGTGTGCCTGCTTCCCTTTGCTGCTCACAGCTCTTTGGTCCCACCATGAACTTAACTGTTTTAAAAAAAGAAAAGAGAGACAACATGAAAAAAGTGACATACCATAGGACACTGTGGTGGACATCAAAACTATTAAAATGTACAAAAAAAAGTTTAAAAAAAACAGAAAAAAACCCACTCAGAAACCACGTAGACATTATATCTAAAAGGACAAAGGTGGGGCTGGGAAAGAGATTTAACAGATTTAACAAAGTTTTAAAAGATATTTAAAAAGAGAAATGTGAGAGAAAAATCTATGAGACTCAAACATGTTTGTTGTTATTCTCTACTTGTAAGTATTTTTGTGGTTGTGACGATTTTTTCATTCTTGTCTCACCGTTGTCTAATGGATCGCCCTTGCATAATGAGATGAGTGTGTTTCCTCCTGCTGTCTTGGCTAACCGGGTTGTAGCCTTGGGTTGTGAACCTGTAAAATGCCATGGTTGAAGCATGCCAGTTTTTATACAAAAAGGAGATTTATTTATAATAAAGGAATGTTTTGCAAATGTGTAGATTGGTGGTTGTGCTTTTGGAACGAGAGGGCGTGACCTGTGATCTTGGCGGATTTCTGCGTGCATTCAACTGCGACACTTGTTTACATGTTTATTGTTGAAAGGAGCTTGTGCTTGCGACATCACATATAATACATGCTTTTGGTTTTTTTCAGGAGACCCACTGTGATAAATCTAGGATGTTCACAATGAAGGTTGTTCAGTATGTCCTGATTTAGCAGACAAAAACTGCGATCAAAACTAAATAAAAATGTGTTGCAACATCCTCTCCTCCTCCTCTAGTCCAGGACAGTAACTATCCTCCCTCCTTTTGCCCCAGGCAGTGGACTGTTTGGGTTATTGTCTTCATTTCAGAGAACCTGGACGTCCATTGAGTCAACTACTTCTTTCTTCTTTTACAGTGATTTTTTATGTTGTGCACCTCTCAAAAAAGCGTATTTTTAATGTTTTCTCTAAATATAAGGTGAGGTTTCCCATCCATCTGTATTCTCATCCTGATCTGAGGTAAAACACAAAGCAAATTCATTGTTCATGACTGGCAGACCACTGCTCTTTCCCAGTTTGATTTTTAACATTTTTTTCATGTATATATATAGCTTCTATTTTTTTCAAATCCTCCTCCATCTTCTTCATCCCTCCCTCGGAGTTTTGCTGATCTCTCTACACTCGGGGGAGGCGGTTGGGCAAGAGCTGCCAGAATCGAGGAGACGGCGAGAGTGAACCAGAGAGATACAGATGCAGAATTTGGCAGATTTCCCACGTCTGTATCCATGTAATAACTCAACAGCCTCCAGATGTCCAAAGTAAAAGAAAACAAACACTATAGCTAAGAAACCGTCAACTGCATCACTGAATCCATTCTTGTTGGAGAGGTGCGATCGATAACGCTGAAGGCAAAGTGAAAGGACAAATCACGTAATTTACGGGGAATGGAGGGCTCTGTACAAAGATATTAGATGGCAGGGAATGAAAATGTGAGTGTGCTCGTTGTTATTGT
The DNA here is from genome assembly GCF_046128005.1 of Genypterus blacodes. NCBI lineage: Eukaryota > Metazoa > Chordata > Actinopteri > Ophidiiformes > Ophidiidae > Genypterus > Genypterus blacodes. Next base: position 5,272,972 of record NW_027466821.1, read on the forward strand.
GACCACGCATTTATTCTGCGTGTGTGTGTACGGCTGTTTAATGTGTACAGAGTCCAGTGATGCGTTTGAAGCCTGTTCTGTATGCATTGATTTGCCCACAAAGCATGTAGAAAAATTAGAATATTATGCATCATTTGTGAATTAGGTGTGCATGTAGGAGATTCTGGAGGCCTTGAGGTCAAAGAGACTGTTCCATAACCAAAACAAAATCACAAGAATAGATAGGAAATGAAGACGTATTGACTGACATCCTGCTATAATTTGAGCTCTTCAGTTTGTTTGTACTTTGCTCCGCATCTGCTTTAAATTCAGGTGACATACACCGTTTTTACCGTGACGATATTGCACAAAATTGGCTGATTTGTCGTCTTACCTGCACCTTCAAATGGTCCTCTTGGCTGCCGTTTGTTGTTTTTGTCGCGTGGCACTTCTTCATTCTCACCCATTTGCTCCAGTATAGAATTTCATTGCTGTCATGAATTTCAACTACAACACTTTGACTAAAATGGTAAAAGCACCAGTGTTCTACCTTGCAATTGTGGCTCCATTTTGTTGTTGCTTCTCTGTTATCCCTGCAGGGTGCTGCAGTATAGTGTAATGTAAGGTTGTTGTAGTCATTAAGACAAGAACTGCACACATCTGCCTAATCTGTTTACAAGAGACATATGTTGAAAAATAGGACTGTGACAGGACTGTGACCTTTGACCCCTGCCTAGCGCCACACATGTAAATCTGTGGGAAGTCGCTCTCTGTTATTCGGTGTTTCCTGAAAGCGTGCAGATTGTGGATATTTTCACCAAGTTGTCACCCAGTCAGCAAGTGATACAGCTGGTACATGTGCAGGGCGCATTTACTGTGATTAATTAGCACTAAATCAGACTGACAAATGTGAGAGAGTAGGGGTGTAAGATATAATCAAACAAGTGTATTTTGTTTTATTAAATATTACTTTACTTTATTCATGACATAATTCTTTACCAGAAAACTTACATCAGCTTCTGGTAAAAAATCCAAAAGTAGTATGGCACTGAACATTCTGCAGTCCCTTTGTGAACCTTTGTGAAGTCTACAGATGAGAACAGTGTGGAAATAATAACAGCTGTGACCATTAACCACAAACCCTGCTGCACTCATCGATAACCTCTTGCCTCAACCTGCTCCAGCCGATGAGCCTCTGAATTACACATCGCACCATGTTATCCCGCGAAATCATCTTGTGATTAAATTTCTTATTTTTTTTATCTTTAAGTAATTATTCAATCCTGCATTCTGCATGCAAATGATCTCATCTCTATTCAAATTTCAAACCAAACATCTGCGGACCTGCTGGTGAACCTGCTGGTTATGTTGGGGCGCTGCAGATGTGCTGGCACGCACACACAAACAAACTCGATCATCGGCAGTGCGGCAACGTTCACCTCAGGCTTAATGGAGCAAACGGAGCACCCCTGCCCGTGTGCGGTGAACACACACACACAGGTAACTGCTCACAAACAATTTCATTATGCTACACATCATTATGAGGGATTAAAATCAAGTTCATTGTGTTTACAGTTCAAAATCTAAATGAGATATGTCATGTGTTAGGAGCCAGAGTTAATTATGTATCTAGAGGGCAGCAGGAACAAGAAAGCTGACTGGATTCTGCCTTTCTTTCATTTGCCTGTGTTTCAGTAGAATCGGCTATAACAACAAACAGAGAAGGTCAACAGGCTAAAAATGAAACTAATTTATCTCACAGTGGTAACACACGTGTGTGTCATAGCTGCAAGTGGTCATCTCTTCTTTTTATTCGTTGAAATATTGCAAGTTTTAGCTACATTTGATACCAAGGACGCTGAGGTGCATCGTTTTCTCTTTGAGGTGTGAAATCTCTTGTGATATATTCATTAAGCCAGAAAAATGCCACATTCTTTCGCTCCTTCATTAAAATTGATGTCATCCATCTCTATGACTTCTACATCTGAAGTTAAAGAACCTTGAATACAGAATTTGACAAATCCTGTATTTGCACAAAGGGGTGAACAGATTAGGTGTCACTGCAGTGGGAACTTGTTAGGTAAAACAGCTTTACTTACTGAGGGAATGCAAAGCTTCTCTGCACAAGTTGTGTTTTTGGCCACAATCCCTAACCTGAGGTTAGAAGACGCGACACAGGACTGGATCATGTATTCCAGCTGCTTCTCAAACGCTCATCATTGATTTCTACTCTCCACAAAGCGTTGTCGGCAGTCCACGGGACCTTCTGGCCAACCCGAGGTACTAATCCACATTGTCTCCAGCCCACTAATTCAATTACCTACCTCAGACCGCTGCCAATATGGCCACAGAGCCACGGAACAGTGGGTGGCTCCGGAAAACTGCTCTCTTTGCGAAATCACACCTCCTCCCACTTGCAGTAAGAGTGTGTGCTGTTTGGATTGCAATGTATTAAAAAAAAACAGATGGTCCATGACTGTGTGTGTGTGTGTGTGTGTGTGTGTGTGTGTGTGTGTGTGTGTGTGTGTTTGTGTCTGTGTGAGTATGAGTGTAGAATTGATGCTTTGAGGCAGCAGGGTGATTGCCTTTGCTGGATACCGTTACCATGGTATCCACACCTGAAGTTAGTCAGTTAGTGTACCTGGATTTGAGCAGCTTCTCATCTTGATGGACACACATATGCATGGAAGACAGCACAAGGGCTGCATGACACTGCGGCCTGCTGAGAATGACGTTCACACACACACACACGCACACGCTCACATATACACACACACACACTGTCTTGCCCATCTTTTCTATGAAGGATCCACTTAAAATAGCAAAACATCATCGTGTTAAGCTTCATTATTCACTGCCTCTACAATATAAATCCACTCCTTCCGCCTTGTGAGCAACAAACATCCAGTTTGTCTTAGAAAACATTTGAATATTACTTCCTTCATTAATTTTGCAACAATTTGGCCTAAACTCATATTGCTTAAAACCTTTCAACACATACAGGCAGACACAGGCTGTCTAACTTCCCCTTTCTCTCTACAAAGGCGCGGTAATAGAATTGTGTTTCACTCTCCGACTGTCAGCAATGTTCCTAAACTTTATGCAGATAACCGCAGATCTGGACTTTACAGGAAGATTGTTTTTGTATTGGATTTATTTATTTATTCAAATATCATTTTTACTCAATTTGGCCCAAGAGGATTTTTCTTCTGTTCCCTTTGTCTCATCGCTAATATAATTTGCTGGTGGCAGAGCACCATAGATTGTTTTCTAGTGGATGATGGTTGTTCGTTTTTTTTTTTTCAAATTTCTTAATTATAGAACTCTGTTTTACTTTTCGTGGAACATTGCCTGCATCCACTGTAGAAGATGGAGGAAGCAAAAACATCAATTTCAGAGCGTTTACCGGCGATTTACAGCTCTTTTTTGCCATGTTGCATACACACACACACACACACTAGTTCTTGTATGTGTGTGTGTAAAAGGTTGTGTTCTGGTTATTTTAACTGACTGACAATCTTTACCAATAACCAAACCCCCTCTGTTATATTTTTAGTGTCCTCTCATATCTGGCATGTTGTCTTCAGGGACAAGCAAACACATAATAGCCTTCAGCCAGGGTGTGTGTGTGTGTGTGCGTGTGCATGTGTGTGCGTGCGCGCGCGTGTGTGTGTGTGCTTTCGCTGCATGTAGACATACGTGTGTGTTAGTGAATGGGTACACCTGGGAGAGACGCAGACGACAGAAAATGTCGCACCTGTCAATCAAGAGCTCCCGGCACCGCTGCGTTGGGAGAGGAGGAGGAAGAGGAGCCTGAAATGTTCCCATCCTCTTAATGAGGAAGGCCTCCGTTAGGGAGTTAAGAGTGTTTAAGGAACGGAACAGTGATTCCGAGAGAGGGGGAGCAAAACAAAGAGGGAGAAACGGTGGAAAACAGGGGAACAGACTGTTTTCTGTGTTTAAGGTTTCTCTGGCAGCACACGAAGCCTCCCAGCCGAGATGTTGAAGTAATTAGCTCTGTCAGATGGCCTGTGCCAGGGGAAGCTATTACCTTAAATAGACTCACCACCGATATGCACCTTGGTTCCTACAGATGTTTGCATGCCTGTTGAAGATACAGCTGGCTGATGCTGCTATCTGCACTTTTCCACTTTTGTGAGTTTGACTACTGGTGCGGAATAAAACAGAGGGACTGGACTTTCTTCTAGAAGTAGAATTCCTTTTTACATTTACATTGATATACGGATATGGCAAAGGCTTGGATGCTCTTTGGTATGACTGGATTGCCTCTTCTGGCCTGGAGAAAGAAGATAAAGAGCAAGAACTGGCAACCTTAGGATATATAAACTCCATTCCAAGGGTGAAAAAGAGCCCAAACTCCTCTCAGGACAGTGCGGGTTTGTCAATTTCTCCTCCTTCCTTCTGTGTGGTTGGTTGTTCTAGTTCATGTTTGACATTTTACACCTTGATGTTTGAAGTATAAGGTGTGTTGGGACATCTGAAGACTCCCCAGCACGGTTTCACAAACCTTGAACTTGGGCAGAGATCTTACACGTGAATATCTGAAAACGCCTGTGTGTGTCTGCGTGCCGGGCCTTTAAATTGGATCTGTAACAGCAACACAAAGTGATTTGGTGTTGTTTGCGTCTGTGTGCTGCTGACCCATAATGCATCAATGACCCCTGGCATAGGCTCCAGTCCCCCATGGGACTTTGACCAGTGCTGTGTGACACAAAAACTCGATCAAACGCTGTGCCGTCAGGACATATCTGTGAGGTGGAAGCTTACAAAACATGAATTCATGAATATTTCGTATAAATTTAAATCGTTTACCCGCTCAGTCACTGCTGTGCATTGAAGACGCGCATAAAACCTTTTTTTGGCTGTCAGTCGACATCCATCCAGTCAAGGTTCTTGTGTAAAACCTTTGCTGTGTGCAATGAATAGAACGCTGTGATCACAATAAGGATGTTGGCACGCTGATTCACAGCTGCTAATAGCGACTGTGAGGAGACACTAGAAAGAAGCAGAGGAGGAGGAGGAGGGGGAGGAGGAAGGGGATGAAAAGGTAGAGACTGGAAGGATTAAAACAACACGCTCCATCTCCAGAGGTGCGTATGTTTTCTAAAAAGCCCATGCATCTGTTCCGTTGCTTCCCTCTGTTTCTATCCGTTTGCGTGCGGGCTAATGCGATGCAGCAGAGGGAGGCGTAGAGTGGAGGCGAGGGCTCATCCTGCGTTATAGCTCACTACATGCTTCTGATTAGAGCTTACTACATGTGGCTAACATCTGCTGTGGCATGTGGCCGAGCCAACACTGGCAAATGTGCGGGAGGAGCAGGTGCTTTACAGTAACAGGCCTTATTCTGTAACAAGTGGGTGTACTCGTGCATAAGCATTGGGCTGCAGCAGCGACCCCTAGCGACGACGTATCAAATAAAAGCCTGAAGAATTATTTGTGGATTATTTGATCTATTTGTGACTTTATTATTTGTTTTTCAAGTTCCTCCACGACAAAGACCAGAGCTTGAAATGTTTGAGAAATTACTGGATGGAAACATGGCGAGTTAACATACCAGACGTGTTTGTATGCGGTTACATGTGTGGACATTTGGGTGCAGCAGCGCCCCCTAGTGATAATGCCTCAAATAAAAGCCTGAACAAATAGTCGTGGATTATTTTATTTCATTTATGTGTGGTTTTATTATTTGTTCTTCAAGTTCCTCCACGACAAAGACCAGAGCTTCAACTGTTTGAGAATATATTGGATGGAAACAGAACAGACACGTCGCTCTCGCGTTTGTAAGCAGTCACGTGTGTGGACATGCGGACCTCAGGGACGCAGCTGTCGGACCGACCTCATTAGGTAAGACGAATTGATTTTACTTCATTTGCGCGCTGTTGCTTTTGTTTTGCTACTTTGGTTAATTTTTGAAATATATTTGAAGTAAGTTGTAATAGCTTTGCGGCTATGTGGCTTTATTGGCCTAATATTGGCTTTTAATTGTTATTTGTTTGTTTTCCTGTTTTAATTGCGATGCTGTGAGCCACACTGCGGTCGTTTCCGGTGTAATTCTGTTCACATCCAGACGTTATTTTGTTCCATGTGTTGTTAAATACCCGAGCAGAGTTTATCAGAAACGTGTTTTGTAAAGTTTAGTCTGTGGAAGGCGGTGTGTGTGTGTGTGTGTGTGTGTGTGTGTGTGTGTGTGTGTGTGTGTGTGTGTGTGTGTGTGTGTTGCATTCGTGGCTTCTGAGTGAATACATTTACAAAGGCCTTACAAGATTCAGCACCTCGGAGCTCATGAGACCATCATAAATATTAATGACCACTCTTTCCCAGAAATTAGAAGGAGAGAATAAATGCACCCAAAAAGGCAAAACAGTGACGCCGGCGCATTCTACACCAAATGGCCTGTTCATACTCTGCTTTGTGTAAATGTGATGTTAGTTGGACTTGAAAATGTGTCCCCAAATGCGGCAGAAACTTTTACTGGAACAAAAACACACTGCATGCACAACCCTCTTACACACTTTGAAACTGACAGTAAAAGCACCACACTTAAAATCATACAGATGACAGGAAACCAATCATTAAAAGTCAAATCCTTGTACATGGATTGGTTTTTATATTACAAATTGGCACTACTACAGCAACACCATCAATCCCACAGAGGGACAACTAATAATAGTGTTAAGTCTTTAATAAGTTATTGCAAATACATGAAGTACTGTTATTTCTTTTGCTGTGTAGCTTCCATTCATCTTTTTCTGACTCTGTTTCTCTGACAGAATGGAACAATGCCTGTATCTGAGATGGAGTCTGGTTGTCACGTGCAGCATCATCTGATGAGGTGAGTAATCACTCTTCACACTCCCTACAAATAGCTCTATTGTTAATTCCTCAGGTCTGGCTGTCAACACCCTGCTCAAATATGTGTCCTTATTTGGGATATCCATATGTTCAAGTCGCATTTTTATCATCGCTCAAATTTACCTTGTACACACTGAATATCCACTTCATGGCAGTAACATTAGCGTAAAGTCATTGTTCTTAAGCCAATGACACAAAAGATAATGGAGAATAAGGAGTTGCATAAATGGAAAGCAACTTTTTTCAAATGGAGATCCATCGCCTCGATGAATTCTGTCAGGGGTAATTCACGTCCGTCCTTTTGCTTGACAATGGGAATAAATTTGAAATCACATGCACGTCTCCATGATGAACCTAATTGCACTTCAGGCCGCTTTGCCGTAAAGCCTTGACAGTGAAAATGAAGCCCACACACAATGTTGCCCTCCATTGTCGCTGAGAGTGCGACACTCACACTTTTTTTTGGTTATGATTTGTCATCCCCTTTTGTCTCCCAAACAATGGCCGACTCTGCTGCCGTTGCCGCCGCTGACCCGAACTTTCTCCTCAAAGCCGCCATAGAGTATTGAAGAGCGGAGGGATAAGGAGGGAGGAAACAAAACGAGACAGAAAAGAGTCATGGAAGGTGTCATAGCATTGTATACGCTTTCACCCCTGTTGATAACAGGGTATGAAGAGGTGAATGTCTGCTGTTACTGCTGGCTGTCTCGCTAGATAATGAGCTAATCTGTGCTCCGGAGAAGAACAAATTGGAAAGAAAGTGTAAAGGGAAATGAAGGACGAGAGATATTTGTGACATGATGTCTTTATTTTACTCTTTATAAAACTTGTTTCCTATTTATTCTTGCTTGGTGAACCTTTCCTCCATTTTAGGCGCCATTTGAACCCACACAGCAACTTGTTTGGCTTTTCCAGGTCACTGTTTTTATCTTTTATATGTTTTTATCTCTTTTATATTCTTTTGATCTACTTTTGTGGATGCTTAGCTCTAATATTTGCCATTTGAGATGAGAAGACAATGAGAGATTCAGTCACCTACGTTCTATTGTTTTATTGATCTGTTGATTTTCATGTTTTTTGCCATAGAATCATCAAAGACGATGAACGTAGACATAAATGAGCATTATTCCTCAAATACTCGATGCATCCGCGGTTTAACTTCAGTTTGTTTGCACGTGTAGCAAGAGAAGACAGACACAAATGGAGACAAGGCTCCAAATCATCTCTCCTTAAAATGAAATAATCAATTTTTTTGAAAATAATCATGATGGCAAAAACACGACTGAGATGAGAAAGTGAGTGACTGACATGTCTGTGCTGTATCCAGAATATTAAAACAACCTGTCTTTGTGATGTGAAGTCTACAGTATATTGTGAAAGGAAAGGCATCAAATGAGCCATGGAGGAGGATAGGGATCAGCTATGATCTGTCCTCCTGAGTAAGAGCTTAGTATGTCCCATAAAATGTGTGGATGTGTCATTTGTTCTAATATGAAAGGAAATGTTAGTTTTGCGTTCGAGCGCCACAAATATGTGCTTGATGGTGTGATACACGCAGGTATTAGTCCGCAGTTTGCTGTAGCGTTCCATTTTGTGTAGTTTCTTTGAATTTATTTCGAAAATACTTCATTTTCTACAGCCCAGAGGTTATGCTGGAACCTCACTGAGCATCAAACGGTAAGCTTAGCATGGGGTTTGGATCCTGGAGGAAGGCTTGCTCCTGCTGTATTATTTAATTTTAATGTTTAAGAGCAAAGCGTAATGGCCATCATTGTAATACATTTAGACCTTTGTTGCTAATAGAGCCTCAATTCACCCAGTTTAATACAATTTTGATGTTGTAGATTGTAAAATCAAGGCCAGTTGAGTTTGAATATGTAACCATATAAAATAATAATTTCTTCTTTATTTCTGCTTACTTCTGTTACTTCTGTAATGCATTTATAATGTAAGGTCAACACAACAAAACTATTTTAGTGCAGTATATGAACTGAACATTAAAGACAAGAAATATGGCTTGTAGCTTCAGAAATTCCATTTAACATCACAACGTGCCGGCACAGACGATCCAGAGGCCAAATGTCTGAGTTGAAAAGAATGGTAGAGTACTTTGCTTTGTCAAGTTTCTCCTTGCCGCGCTAACTCACAAACCTGTTCCATGATGCTGTGCAGCCTGTATTTCCCATAAGTGCTTTGCTCATTGTACCCAAAGGGTTTTGATGCACTCTGCCTCAACCTGAATACCTGTGCTGATGAACTGTAATGCCTCTGCGAGTGTGCATTGACGTCGCAGATTTGATTGTGCTGAAGCTTTCGGGCTTGTGTGTATTTGTACTTATTTGCACATCCTCTACATCTTGTCCTCCCACTCTCACCGTTAAGGTTTGGTCACAGGACAAAAAGAGGAAGAAAATTCCAGAACCATACCTTTTAAAACCCTCTGCCATTATCCAAATGGCATTTGATCCTGAAAAATACATCCCTGTGAAGAATAGGCCTACAATTTAAGCCACACGTAACCCTTCATCTGCGCCTGTGACGTCAGGGCATTTAATCTAATGGCTGAAATTGTACACCTCCGCTCTCCTGCATTCAATAAATGCCAAAAGGCTTTTCAGTGCATTCCTGGTGACTGGTCGCATCATGCCAGGCTTGTTGGGTTGTGTTATTGAGCTGTGGCATTGAGTGCGTGTCTGTGCGTGCTCACACAAGAGGGTTGAGTCAGCCTGTGTTTGTCTGTGCCTGTGATGCACACACACTCACACACTGTGCCAGAGAGGGGAAGAGGGAGATCCTGTTGAAGTTTTAATGAGAACGGTGCTCTTGGGATTGTGGGCTATGAGAGGCCGTGAAAAGTTCTTTGCCACAAAGTCATTTGGTGTCTAGGCAGGAGCTGTCCACCCTGAGGTAATGACCCCACTGAAGTTGCGTGGAGAGTTCAGTACCTGACTTCAACATGTCTACCTGTTAGAGACCCTGAATGTAAAGTGTGAGTGTGACGTGACAAAAAAGGCCAGGACGCAGCTTGTTTGCAGTCTGTTTTCATGCCCTGCAAAAGTATACTCCCAATATTAATAATACAAATAATAATAATGTGTCAGTAGGACAAAAATCTGCATTAATTGCTGTATGTTTATGTGAAAATCATATGGGTGTACACATTCATACAGCTTCTCTCCAGAATTCCTTGTAATTAGAGCTGGAATCAATAATATTTAAGTGCATGATGCTACAGTGCATATGGGGCTTGGCTTCGTCAGAATGTCATGTGGTGTTCTTTGTGTCGTAGCTGTTGCACCTCTCGGGGCAAACCAAATCACGTGTTGTCACGGAAAACAATAAAGACTGTGAATGTCTAAATACACATGTGGTTATCATGCAAACTACTCATCAAGCCCAATTTCATGTTGGAGTTCCTTGGAGTAATTGCAGAATCTGTTTAATCATAGTCAGTGCTTATGATACTTAGCAATCAATAATGAAACGCAGGTAATGCACTCCAAACCCCCTAATAAACGTTATGAGTCGGTAATGAATTATGAAGTATCTGCACAAAATGCATTTGTGGGAAATGAGCTGACCTCGCGTGCTTGCTGAGCTCAGCAGCTGGCTGTTAAACACAATTAAGTGGTTGTGTGTGTGTGTGTGTGTGTGTGTGCGTGTGCGTGCGCGACTGTCCACTTGTGTACACAATCACGCTTTTGACATGCTTGCTAATGCATCTTCATATATGCATTCTGCATGTGTGAATGTCAATCTGTTTGACTGCCTCAAGTGGTAAGAGCCAATTGCCTATTTCTCAGTACTCTGGATTTTACAGACACAACCATAATTGTTCAATTGGTGCCAATTAAATGTGATAACTGCTGACAACACAATACCAGCGCAGGAATGCAGTAGACGCTAATTGACTCTGCAGCCTGCATCTTGTGTGTGCTCACAGCAAGAAAATGTAAAAGCTAGAATGTGAAAACTTTGATTGGCACTGTAAATTTTTCCCATGGCACCGACTACTTGCATTTTTGCAATATGCCTCGTAACTGAAAGCATGTTTGGCACTAATATACACCAACAGCAGAAGTTGGTACAATGATGTCTCTAAGTGTGAATTAATTCTGCAGCTTGTACAAACGTACGCACAGCTTCCCGAGTTGAACTTTGAATTCCCTCTGTTGTATACCCAACATTTTATGTTCTGTGTAACTAATTTAGTTTTTCTAATCACAAGCCATATAAACTCTCAACTAACTATAAACACAAAGGCATAAATTATATCACACACACCTGTAGAATAGCACTCAGATTTAAAATCTACATCCTATTTACTACAACATACAGTAAATGTAAAACACCCTTTTTCTGTTTCATGAATTTTTTTATTCCAGGAACATCATAAAACAGTAAACAAAAATCCTCAAATAACGTATGAATTTCCATTCATAAGTAACTAAATAATGGATAATGTTTGAAAAGCCATAGGTTGAACTATACATTATTACCTACTACCTGCTGTTTATGAATACATTATTTTCTTCAACATCTGTTTCACTATGTACAGTCCACTTTAAGATTACATATACTGTGCACTTATATGTACGTACTGTACACACACCTCCATTGCTACACAGCAGTACATTCACTTACACCTTTATAACAGTGCATACCTAAAGAATCTCATCATCCCCATTCCCACATACTGAGTCTTTGTTGCTCTGTTTCATGTATGATCTATCAATTCGGCTTATAAGATTTATTTTCATGCTTTAGGCATCAGCAGGAAAATTGCTAGCAATTAAAAAAAAAAAAGGCTACGGAAGTACCACCTCTTGTTATCATGACGTGCTGTAGGCGAGCCTATAGGTTCTGGAAACACCACTTGAGATAGGAGCTGATGCTTGTGCTCAGGCTTGAGATGTGCCGGTTTATGTTTGCTGATAGCCAAGCACATCCCAATGCTTTCAAGACAACTAAACGGCAAATGTGGGAATGATAACGGAACAATGGATACGACTCCACTGAGATGACTTGAGACGAAGGCAGATTAGAACGTCCGCGAGGGTGATAAACGCAACGCTACGGAGCGATTATTGAAGTTGCAAAGAGCGTAGGGAACCTATGTGTTATGATGCTAGATGTGTGTGTGTTGCCGTGTCTTATCATCGATGGGGAAATTTACACCCCAAAGTCACCTTGAAAGGGGAATTTTATCAAGGTAATCTCAGACGTGGTGCTTTTCAGGGTTGTGTACTGTGTATCCACTGAAATAGAGGTGCAGTACACACATACACACACAAACAGACCTCTGGCTCCAGTCTCTTGAAGGTCTCAGGAGGTAGGCACTGTTTTCAGGGCTGTCACCTTCAGGTGATTCTAATCGACTACTCGATTAAACAAAATGATCAATTAAGATTACGATTTTCGTTTTTATTTCTCCTTGTCGCACTCACACTAAGACATAGACTCAGCATATACATATAGAAATATCAACTACTGGATTAATAATTGGAATAACTAGTAGATTAATCGATCGTGATAATAATTGATTGAAGTCCCAACTGTATTGCCCATTTTCCTCATTGTATGTGCTGTAGACTATGTTTCAGAAATGATGGGGTGTTTGAGAATCCAGTCTCTTTTGCGAGGTGAGAGTGAAAACGAAGAAGGCAGCTTTCTAGGTGGATTTACCTCCTCGCTGCACTTCATGAAGAGTTAAGTGTTCCCCTATAGCTTGTAAATTCAGTGAATTTTAAAGTTATTTCAGCGTGGAGGGGAGTCACCGATTCACACATTTCTGTGCTTTGTTGCTTCTCAAATTGCCAGATATTCACACACACGCTTACAAATGGGATAAGTGTTTGTATTGTCTGAGGAGGGGTGGGATAACTTGTGATAGGGAGTTCATAGCCCTGTAAAAGAGAAGTGCTAGAGAAAACCGGCTGCTTTGTGTCTGCATAATGTGGTGAAAGGGGAAAAGGAGAGATGGAAGAGAAAGGAATAGAGGAAGACATTTAGTGTACAAATGAACCAACACATAAATGAAAGAGTATTGTTAGGTTGGGACTCGCTCTCTGAACTTCTCACTGGTCAAAGGTTTAGTGAGAAAATGGAAACACACACACCTGTTCATGCACACACACTCACACACACGCACCTCTGCTTCAACTCTACCACTATGACCCCTGGGCAGTTGTGATGGCCAATTTCCAATGTAAATTAGCTGTCTGAACCCCTGAATGTCTGAAATGCCATTACTCATGCAGATATTGTGAAATCCGCCATTAGCGGCAGAAACCTCATGAAAGGTTGTCGAAGGTCTGGACTGGAATTCTAATTACGAATAAGCGTCGCCACAGAGTTGGGGGGCAAAGACTACCAGTAGCCACCGGTGACCACTTATAAACATCTATGATCTGTTCCCAGCGGTATACTGTCATGAGTGTAGCTTAGCTGCAGCCAAATTAGCCCTGTTAGTTGTAAACCTGTATGTTTCTACAATACCGTGACATTTACACTGTGTTTTCTGCTTCTCATGTTGACTTCTAGCTAAATGTGGTCAGAATTGGTCCGTCAGCAAGATAGCTGCACAACGAGCTAAGTGTGTGATATTTGATAGATTTGTTGTCTTCAGTTTGTTCAGTTGTGTTTACATGAACCAACAAGCTAACAGTAGCGTCACAGTAGCGACAATGATTAATGATTTAGAAATACATGTAGCATAGGACACGGTTTGTCCTTGACATGTCGCTCATCTCTTTCCTAATGCCAATAATCGTATACATTTTAGAGCTCGTTCGTCCCCCCAGCTGTGAGTCAGACTCCTGCTGCTGCTAATGAGGGCTTCTTCGGCTTATGTATGCACATGGTAGTTCACCTATGGGATTGTAGGCTGTAATATGTGTGTTTCAGCTGTTATGCTAAATATGTCCTCTCATCTCCGGTGTCAGCAGGAGCCTTAGGCGCCCATCATGACGTCTATAGTCTGACAGGCCCGCTGCTCGATTCACTTCCTCTCCCTCCATCTGCACCTGTTTCTCTCTCTTTCCCTCTGGCTCTTCCCCACTTTTTGTTCTCTCACCACTTATCTCGACCTCTCGCTCTCATCATCGTCAATATCAGCCAAGGTTCAAAGCTCAAACCGCCAGGCAAATGGTGGTTACAGTGAGATGGCAACAACTCTTTCAAAGTTTTGGTAGCATGAGTCTAGAGTCGCTCTTCATCCATCGTGGTATCTGTTAACTGCCGGGCACACACCAGGCGAGCTGTCAAATGTCCCCCCACGTCTTCTCAGAGGAACTTCACTGCATAATATGGAGGTCAGTGGTCGGGGTGCCGAGTGAGCTGTAGTCGCCAGAGAGTCACTCGCTTCACACTGCGAGCGGTGTGATGATTTAGAGAGGGTGTAACAGTGTGAATGGCGCCCCTGGAAGCTGTCCGTGTCACGTTTCATCCCATCCCTTGTCGTGTATCCTCTCTCTGTGGTTTGTCTCTTGTTTGCCCCTGCGATCTGTCTTCAAGCCCTATCTCACCATCGTGTTGTCCCACTCCTCCCATCTCCTCAATCGCTCACCGTCCATTTGTCTTGCCAATCACTTGCACCCAGTTTGTCGCTTCTCATTTCTGCCTCCCTCTCCCTTCTTCACTTGTCTCTATTTCTGTTCATGCCATTTCCACACGCTTGTCTTTTTTCTCTGTGGTTTACAATAATTCACTTCCTCGGCCAGACTAATCATCCTTTTAATCTAGTCTGATGCATGCATTATTTTCTTGCCTTTTATTTACTTTTATTTGATTTTCCAACCAGTTACCCGTTTTATACAGGCAAGGAGAGTCTGTGACTTTTGTGTTTTCAGCCAGATTCTTCTTTGAGCAGAAACCTTTAGTAGCTACATATCAGATGCAACTTCAAAAGTGACAAAGTTTGTAGATATTAATGTCGAAATGTTGATGAACAGGAATCAATCGGTGTTCAGTAAAAGCCCTCAAATCGTGATCAGGGCCATAGCAATATCCCAAACAGAAATGAATGCGATCTTCTTTAATGTAAAGTCAAGTTTTCTCAGTTGAATTTATAGAAAGTTATGTTATCATTAAACTGTTTTTATGTGAATTTAAATGAAAACTATGCATTTAGAATCATAATTGGTGGCACTGATCCCATAACAAAGGGCACAATAGCATCAAAGCAACAGGGTGGTTTAAGATGAATTGACTTTATTTCCATAATATTACTTTTTGCCTCAGGTAATCAAGTTTGCTTTAATTCAATAACTAAACATATCATTGGGTTGTGTGTACATATTATATAGTTGCAAGGGAAATGTGAAATCTATTAAACCATGAATCATTGTGAAACTGTAAACAGGATAGAATATTCTGGTCTAAGGACATGAACTGGCTGGATTTTCCACATTCAATTCTGAGCTTTTCATCATTGGAATGTCCTCCTCACACAGAAAAGGAAGCTGGAGCCGACAGTCTCGATCGGTCCAGTGGTAGTCGTCAAGTGCCGCTATGGCGCCGCAGTGATGCGACATGGGCAGCTTCGGCACCAATTTGCCCTTCCACCCGGGGAACTCCACCATCCTGTCGCTGCTCCAGAACCAGAATCCAAAGACGCGACTCTGCCTAAGCCCGAGCCAGAGCGGACCAGCGTCTTTAAGGTGCACCAACCAATCCTCGACTGCCTTCTGATCGGTGGCGTTCTCGATCCACAGAAGCCTCGAGTGCTTGGCGTCGCAGTAGTCAAAGGCCTGCTCCCATGTCCGTTTCTCTCTGATGACCTTAATTCTCACAGATCCTGAAGCAAATTAACGAATAAAACTTAAAGGCTAAGCCAAACAACTAAGACCACAAGAAGCCTTTGCCTTCGACTGTGCTTAGTGGATGATGTGGTTCAGGTTTAAACCGACAAAACTATGAGGAAGCTCTACCATCTTATCTGCTATTGTGTGGATTTCGTTTTTTTCAGCATTGCCTGAAATTTTACTCTTGTACTGCTCGCTTACCTTTGGAGCAAAGCACAAGTGCTTCATTCTCACAATCGGTTCTTGTCAATGAGGGTCTGCTGTGCACTGACACAGCCGTGCAGTCTGTCCCCGGCCCATAAGGACTCCAGTCTCTGAATGTGGAGCACCCGTCGTCTTCCCACGCCCACTCGTCATGCAGCAGTCCAATCCAGAAGCTTCTGTTCTTTCCTTTTTCGATCACTATCTCGCTTTCGTTTAAGCTGGAGATGCTGACCAAGTCTCTGTGGTGTCTTGTGCAGTGCTGCCGAGCCTGGCACCAGGTCTTTTCTTTTTCAACCAGAATGTAGGAATTATCTGCAAGAACATATAGTTCAAATTTTACGGTAAAGTGTTCACAAAGGAGCGGGAGCTATTCATGAAATGTTTGTTTTGTAATTTCAGCTTTGATAACATTTTCAGTTAAATTCTATTTTGCAATATGGAGATGCATTCTTTGCTTTGCCTGAATTACGCTCTGATGCATTGTAGAACCTAAATCAGTTCATCTAGCGCCAAACCTAAACTGTAAAATATCAACTACATTAACTGACAATTGGAATTTGATTGGCAAACATGAGTGAAGTGTAGTTTTGTACTTAATGCATGAACTTAATTAGAATTAGTTCATGCAGTAAATGTCTGGCTTCCTTGATCTGTTAGTTCCAATCTCTAAGTTTTTATTTTTTCCATTTGATGGAAGATTGTCTCTTGAGCATAATTTATTTGAAATCGTAAATCTCCTCCGACAGGCTTAATGAAGTCAGGATGCACAGTTAAATGGTGTAACACACAAATCAAGTAATAGGTGGGAGAAACAAAGTAAACCTTTATCTGATAGTGCAGTTGTAGGAAAATTTGCTGGGGCAGACACTGTTGTCCATGAAAATGTTTGTTAAAAAATCTAGCATGAAGGCAAACACACTCAACTTACTCAACTTGCGGCACATGAAAGGTTTTGTATCTGAACAGTTGCAACCGATCCAATTGTTGCCATCAATCGCTTCGCACATTTGCCCTCCATTTGTCAGATTTACCTCCGATAAACCTAGTGTGTATTCGGAGCCATCTGACCAAGTGGACTTGCTCATTCGATTGTGGCGAAGACCGATCCAGCTCATGGCCCATATAGTCTCATTTGTTAAGCTGAAAGAGACTGTTGCATCATCATCGTCATACAGTGTGATGATTCTTGATTCCCTATCTTGACAGAATTGTGTTGCAGCCTCCCGGGAATGTGGACTTTCTGAAAGATGGATTTGTCGTAGACGGCTTGATGACGGTGTAAAGTGAAAGACCGCTGTGGAAGGAGATTAAATGTCACACACTGCAATTAAGAAATCTGTAAAAACCCTTAAAGCAGCCTCTAGTTACTTACCTGAACACAGCACGAACAATACAAGCCTCATGACGTGCAGTGGTGAGGTCCAGATCTAATTTACTGGCGAAACCTCAAGAATACCATTAAATGTCACTGTTGATGTTGTACACAAGTGAGTGCAAGCCGAGTAAAATGGGAAAAATGTGACATGCAGCAGGAGTGAAAAATAAACAAAGATTCTCTGAGACTGAATTGTCTCTTACCTGCCGAGTGTCGCTCAGTGTGGTCAGTTTGTTTTCGTGTCCAGGAAGCGCCAGGTTTTATATTTACATCCTCAGACGTGCACCAGTGGGGTTGCATAGTAAAAGTAGGATTAATGATTAACTAAATAACAGAGCTTTTTGCAGATCATAACAAAACTGATCTGTTAAGGTCCTGTACTGTATACATACCCTCTGAGGAAGACAAAAGTCCAAAGGTGTCCAGTTCCATCAGCTCCATGGTCCTCTTTTCCAGTAACTTTATCTTGTGGAACAAGAATTTGCATGCCTATAAATGAACGGCACCAATAAAAGATTACACAGTGGTGCACTAACAGCATTAAGAAGACGGCACCAGACCAGTGCTGGTATCAGGCACATTAGCCTATGTATTATGTATGTTGTATATTATGTGCATCTTTAAAAGTGCTCACTGTTAATTTAGTGTTTGCAATCTTACTCGCTGGATCTTCAATTCATATAGAATCCTCATTGCACTATGTGACCCCTGAACAAAGCATCAGCTACATTCTATGGTACTATTTCAGTATAATTTGATAGTTTGAATATTACATGATTGTATTAGAATGAAAAGGTTCTCATTTCAATCACTCATTTATTTACTTACTCACTCATTCCTTTGCTTAATTTGGAGTTTCTCGGTTAAAAACAGTCGGTGGCAATGGACTTGGCGAGAACGTCTGCAGCATTAAGTTGACAGTAGTAAGTAAACAAACTGTGTTCATCTGTTTGTGTTTCTGTGGCCAGCAGTAGAACCTTATATGAAGAGGTCAGGGACACAGTACAACAGTGTCTTAATTTGACTTTCAAATGGGATCACTGTTTACATGCAAAGATATCCTTACCCTTCCTGTCATAGTATAGAAGCATATTGTGCCACACATGCAAAGATTTACATTACATTACATTACATTACGATCATTTGGCAGACGCTTTTATCCAAAGCGACTTACATTACATTACCACCCTTCGCAGAGGGGGGAGCAATTGAGGGTTCGGTGCCTTGCTCAGGGGCACCTCGGCAGGGACTCGGCAGGGAGCTCTACCCACTGAGCTACTGCCTCCCTACAGCTGGGTTAAAAACAAAAAGTGCACTAAAAGAAGGTTTGTGTGTCATACTGCTTTGTAGCAATGGGAGCCTGTGTCAGAATGGCGCCTTCCTGTAATGCGTGCAGCTTGGCGATGGGAATACGAATGCGATGGTGTTGTAGCGGCTCGCAGTGCCTCTGAAACACTATGGGTCAATGTTGAAAGATTAGCCATAATTTTACTGCTGCTCGTAAAAGCCAAAGAGGGTTTTATTGAAAGCTCAGTATTCATAAATCAGGTAGCAAGTCCAGCATGTTCAGGTTCAGGCCCAGGTTTCAGACTTCTAATTTAATTATACTTTTAAAATGATAATAAAGAGACTCTCTCATAGCTGAATTTCATTTGGACAATAGTGGTTCATTTGCATCTTGCATCTACACACACTTTGCTGTGGAGTGCACCGTGTATTCCTAGAAGGATTTCCACGACATTGAAGCAGGAGTGACAGGCCGGGAACAGCGGCCACTGACATGATGGAAAGTTTCCGTTACTGGCAATCGCACCGCACTGCACTGTCAGCTCTGGAGTCTACATTATCTTCAAAATACATACATTGGCATCGATGGTTTAGGCCCCACCCATGCACATTACATTTCCTGGCACAACACACACCGAGCACCCCGATAGTGCTATCTCATTTGAGGATCATTAAATATTTAACCAACGTGTATAGGAAGCTGTGCATCGGAATAAATCAAAAGAGAAGGCAGCTTCGTCCTCATCAGCACTCTCTCGGGAGGAGGTAGCATTAGCTGCCGTTTGAAGTGGAATTGGAGCTAAACATTTAATAAGCTGTTCCAAGATCCTTCCATTAGTTGGTTTTCAGCATCAAGTCCGGATTCTGATTCTACTGTATGTTCCTATGGTCGACTGGTAACAAAATGTAAGGAGTTCTTCTCCTGGTTTATCTTTGGATCACTTTTTGAGACCACCTGCTATCGGACAGACAAAACACAACCTCCATATAATGTTGAAATGTAACTCTGAGATCGGAGCACAGATGCTGCAAATGTGTAAAACTAAATACTGACTCCCGTGTTCACTTGTGTACATATTTGTTTGGACAATATGCGTTTCCAGGATTCATTACTCTCTGCGACTCCGAGAGTCAGCGTGTGCCAGCCATAAGGTCAGCTTCCTCGCCACCGAGCTCTGCGACGCAAAGTCCCTCAGTTGGATCATTTCAAGGAAGCCACATTGAGTGCCACAAAGCCGCCTGAAAGCAGCGAGTCTGTGAATACGCGCAGCGAGAGCCGGGAAGAGAAGGAATTAACACAACAAAGACATACACCCATACTCACACTTGTATACACAAGCATTCACATTTTTGTATTTTGGATAGTATGGGTTGATTTGATGTCTTTTTCAACGATATTGGCACATATTTTCAGGTGGTTTATGTTGAGAGCCGATTTTTACCACAGCCTAAATATACAACTCATTTCCTGGTTAATTCTATGTTTGAATTCATAGAAAACGGATTGTCTTTGTCGTTGATGTCGTTAAGCAGAGACGTCCACTCTGGGAACTTCTTCCTGTGTTACCTACTAAGTGTGTAATACAAAGACAAAATACAATACTTTGACCCTTGGGTTGCACGTCACTGATGCTCGGAAAAACGTATAGCCTGTATTTAATTGCTCTGATATTTTTGTCTGTGCTGGGTGAAATGTTGAGTTCACTGCAAGTTTTCAGGCAGTAACTGTTGTCACTATGGAAACAGTGTGCTTGCTGGATAGCTAAGCAGCAAAGTCCAAAGGAAGACGGGGAACAAACAGTGAGGAAGGGACGGCTTAAATCTGGCTCGTGATTGTTGCATAAATTACCTAATTTCAGGCTATGTGGACACTGAATGGATGGATGGATGCATGAATGAAGTGAAGAACCCAAGATTGACAGATGGAGGAGACAGAAACAGGATTAGACAGAAGACTGGGGGGAGAGTGACAGAGAGGATGGGTGGAGGGAAGGGAAAGTGGAAGGAGTAGGGCCAGTGCAGATATAAGTGAATATGTGGAAAGTAGAAAGGTGAGGCATGTGAAGTGGCATTGTTCTTGACAATAAGCGTTTGCCTTTCATAGACAAAACAAAATAGTTCAGCTCTTTCTCAGTGTGTGTGTGTGTGTGTGTGTGTGTGTGTGTTTGTGTGTGTGTGTGTGTGTGTGTGTGTGTGTGTGTGTGTGTGTGTGTGTGTGTGTGTGTGTGTGTGTGTGTGTGTGTGTGTGTGTGTGTGTGTGTGTGTGTGTGTGTGTGTGTGTGTGTGTGTGTGTGTGTGTGTGTGTGAAGTTTTTAATTTAGCTGTTTTGTAGCGAGCAAAGCGAAAACGACGTCAGCGTGGATGGGCCATGTTATATCAAAGGGACAGCAAATGTGGAAATCAATGACACCTATTGCCTCCGCCCGTACCGCCAACGCAGATCGCATATTACATTTTGTCAGAGAGGTCGTTGCCGCGGGGATGAAGGAACGAGACAAATTGCGAAATGACTCATTTCAGTTCGTTGAGCTGCTTCCAAGCCCTGAGCTCCTTCCCCAAGCTTTGATGAGTGATAAAGTTAGACTGTCCGTCAATATAAAGGGACGCTTATTGAATCCCTGTGAGGTGTATTACCTTATTCTGCACTGGAAAAAGTCGATATATAAATGATGAGCCTTAAATTTTGTTCATTTTTGCACTTAATGTTCAAGGCCAATGTTTCTGAAGTGGTAATGAAATATACACACCTGTACTATTACTTTTACAGTTGTTCCCATCTGCTGCTACATTACCTGAAGCTTTGGATGAAGGTGTAAATGGAGGGAAAAGGTATTGATTTTGCAATACTTTTGCTATCCAAGCAGTGTTCTGAGCTCGTAGAAACACATTATTTGGGTGAAGCCTTTTCAATTTCAAAATGATTACCGACGCATCATGAGTCACTATTCATTTTATTGCTGGTTATAGTCGTAAAGTCTTCTTGTTCGATACAAAGCTCCTCACAAACTGATTTCTGGCTACATTTTATTTTTGTAGGTTCTGATACTGCCATGGTCCTCACAATGAGTTTAATCTGTTTGATCTGAGGAAATTTGAAATTGTGATATTTTTCTAAGTGCAATCTCGTCGATACAAACCCCCTTATTACATCGTCATTATCCACTGCTGATGGGGTTTCTAAAGTCCAGAGGCTCCCAGACTGGCAGATTCAAGACAAAAATAGCCTGAAAATAAGAAAAAGGGGTTTCGCTTAGTAAAGCTTGATATAAGCGACTCGATTTTGCTCTGCTTATGGACACGCAGTCCACTGTCAAGAGTGAATGTTTGAGTAACACAGCGCATTAATGCAAGGCAAATATGGCAGGAGCCATTCTTGGACCTGTCGCGGCAAATCCTTTTATTTTGCGTCCTGAGCCGACGGGCTGAGACTGTGTATGGAAGGTGATGACTGGGAGCCATAAAACGGTGAAAACACCCAAGATGATGTCTTGTATAGTCGCAGTGGATCCATAAGTGTGTGTGTGTGTGTGTGTGTGTGTGTGTGTGTGTGTGTGTGTGTGTGTGTGTGTGTGTGTGTGTGTGTGTGTGTGTGTGTGTGTGTGTGTGTGTGTGTGTGTGTGTGTGTGTGTGTGTGTGTGTGTGTGAGTGTGAGAGAGAGTGTGTGAGAGTGAGAGTGTGAGTGAGTGAGAGAGTTGGTCTCTCTTTGCTCCAGTTATTACAGTTTGCATTCCTCTGGGTGTCATCCATCAGTTTCATCAGCAGCATGCCAAGTGACAAATTAAAATGGCCCACATCCAACCAGGAACCCGCTGCGTCTCCTTTCCTTTCCTTTCCTTCCTTAGACATTTCTTGGTGATTCATCACATCAGTTTAAACAATACATTTCAGATTGTGTAATTAAAGGTATGCTAGAATACACACAATGTTACATGATCACTTTGTTTTATCTGGGGTTGCAGGCAGTAGCTCAGTGGGTAGAGCTTCCGCTTGGCAACCGGAGGGTCGCTGGTTCGAGCCCCTGCCGAGGTGCCCCTGAGCAAGGCACCGAACCCTCAATTGCTCCCCCCTCTGCGAAGGGTGGTAATGTAATGTAAGTCGCTTTGGATAAAAGCGTCTGCCAAAATGATCGTAATGCTTAAAGTTCAAATCTAGTATAGAAAATAAAGAAAAACATAGAAATCTGTCGATATATTCCTTTCTCACACACCTTTCACCCTTCTCTCCTTCCTTCCCTTTCCAGCCTTTGACTTTGACACAAATTCCTGCCGAGGGCTTTTGTTGTAACAAAATTAAATGAGATTTGATTTTTTTAACTTGAATTGATTTACACCCACCTCGGATGGCAGCATTGAATGGGCTCGCTGAATAACTCGCGTATCGAACGGCAGCGCTATCCGCCAGTGAAATCGACGTGCAGAGGACTTATTGGAGTATTTGTTTGCGTCAGCACAAAGCGGGGTGATGTTTTCTGTCTGTGCCTCTGTCCGTCCCCTCTTGTCCTATGCATTGATCCTGTTGCCTGCTACCTGCCTCCACCGCTCCTCTTGTGTTGCTACCATTAACTCTTCGGTCAGGATTCTGCTATAGTGTGGCTGTAAGTTGTGGATTTCCATTGAGCAGGTGTGTAATCTCCTCTGCTTTTGTCTGCCTGACATTTGACAAGTGCGGCTCTTTGACTTTATTGCTTCCTTTCTTCCGTCTCTCTTTCTTCTCTCTTGTCTCTCTGCTTGTAATTCAGGTTCTGCTCCAGCGCCTCTTCCTATTCATAAAACTCCAGTGATCCGGTAAAAAATGCTTCCGAGGCGTTTGTTGTTTTGGTCGGAAACAGCCACTTCGCCGCCATTCAAAGCTGTTTCCTTATGCATAGCTGACTACACCCTAGCCATATGCCAGGCCTCCAGTAATTTAGCGGCAATGAAATGGCCAGATTTTGCTCATTCCTGAACTTACAGTCGACCTTTTTCCTCACATGGATGCGTTTCACAGCTCCCATCTGCCTGTCTCACCTTTGATAACGGCGTGCCAGGGGACTCGCCAAGACTCTTATCTTGTCTTATCGTCTCGATATCCATCAGTGGGCCCAGCCTGCCGTGAACTGGACGGCTTTTGTGACATGATACTTGGCGGATTTAATTTATCGCCGCAGTGCATGAAACATAACATAAGACTTAAACAAAAACTGTCTGGGGAGCACTGCTTAGAAACTGTTGCCGGCGGTGTTTGGATAATGACGGTGTAAGTGTGAGCGATTTAATAACGCAGGGACGAGCCACATTACTTCCTCCTCGAGTGCAGACGACCTGGAAATAATCTGAAAGAATAATGGGAAAGATGTGACCCGCAAATGTTTTGGCACTTATGAACATTTTTCTTGCATCAGTAAGGAAGTCTGTGATTCAGTGCAGCTCCTCATCATCAAAAACTTCCTGCCAAATCTTGCTCCTCTCTGGGTTCATCTCCAAATGGGCCAGATTTCACTTCAGGTGAGATTTTTGCATCTCCTCATTCCCCTTTTTAATGGCTTAATTAAAGCTCATATGTCACTCTACTCTCCGTAAACTATCCCTCCATATTTAAAGTGAAAAACACCTCTGCCGTCTTTGGTTGATGAATCCGTCCTGTCTTTTATCTGACACTGTTGAGTCATAGAGATGGAGACTGAAGCCCTCCAGAAGTTTGTTTACTTCCCTGTCTGAAGTCATTTGTTCTCTCTCTCTCATATTGAATGGGAGGATCAGATCGGAAACCTTGGAGCCAAGCCCTTTGGATGCCCTCGCCGTGCCGCTGAGTCATTCCCCCATCATGCCACAGTCAATGCAGCTCAGAAAAAAACCACCAACAGAGTGTGACGCTTCAGCCTGCTTGCCGAGGAGGCCAAAGCAAACGACCCGATCACCCTTTCTTTCCCCCCTTCTTAAAAAATTAAAACTCAAATCCAACCGCGTCCCCTTCTATCAAATTAGCAATTAAAGTAGCAAACAATAGCTCGGCTGGTTTCACTGTTCTCCGTCTCACCCCAGGGCGAGCCTGTCTTGCCTTTCCAAAGATTTTTAAATGTCACAGTCAAAATAGTCGCCGTCGCCAGTGACATTTTGCTGTGCGTGTGTGCATGTGAGTGTGTCTGTGTGGGAGCATACACACCCACATACTTACAGAATTGCCTTTTTCCAAATGCAAATGCTAGACCTCAGGTTGTGTGGAGATTAGAACACGTTCGTCGCCTATCTTGCGCTTGGCTTTGTGCTGTGTGGCGAGTCCCTGTTTGACCCCAGTGTTGTTGTGCAAGGCCCGTTTGAAGGGGGGGAGAAAGCAGCAGCAGTGCTTCCGTACAAAGACAAAGTTAGTAAAACAGAAGTTTTAGTGGTTGTGATCCCATGAAAACACACTGGTTAAACTGCTGCCGGAGCCAGGCTTTAGGTTTGACTCATAAATCTTCACAAGACAAGCATGGGAAGAAGTGGTGATGTTTGGTTATAGAATGGACTGTGTGAAGATGAAGGTTTGTGTGTGTGTGTGTGTGTGTGTGTGTGTGTGTGTGTGTGTGTGTGTGTGTGTGTGTGTGTGTGTGTGTGTGTGTGTGTGTGTGTGTGTGTGTGTGTGTGTGTGTGTGTGTGTGTGTGTGTGTGTGTGTAAAATGGGGGAACAGGCACACAAGAATGGGGGTAGAACAGAAAAGGATGGGAGGTGGAAGTTCATTTCAATTTTTGTGGAGCACTTCCTTTATCATGGACGAGAATATCACCGGTATCAAAATCCTCGCAGTGCCAAGGCCGTTGCCGTAACGACTTCTGCCTCTGCGTCCTCTCCTGACCCCCGGGTCTTGCCATCGTAAACCCCCCGGAGTTTGATTTCACCAAGTTACGCCTTCTCTCAGGTGCTGGCTGGAATTATAGTGGCACCTTCACGAGATGTGACTCTGGACGCATTAAAAAAAAAAAAAAAAAAACCTTCATCAATCTCCCACTTTATGAGCCCCTCCCCCCCACTGGTCCTCAGGGTGGCCGGACTCATTACTTCTCCTTCGCTCCACTTCTTTTTTGTGTTGCTGTTGTCATCCGGGCACAAGGACAAGTGTTTTGGACCGTATGATTGACGGATAACTTTGTTATGTTTAAACATGTATTTGCAGGGATTTTGGAACACCGGTGTTTGTCTGGACGCCACCCATAATAGATTTTTATGCGGCGTTCCATTCTCAGCTCTGCATCGCTTTCTGGCGGTCGGCCGTGCCTCTAACCGGTAGACTTGCCGTGGCACGTCCATGATCCCCTGTCAATCATGGGCCAAGATTTACAGTTTATCTGGTAATAAGCCCACTGACCCAGAGGAAGATATGTCAAACCCCGGTAATAAACTTGTAAACCACCAATCACAGGGCTAGAGAGAGAAAAAACAACAGCGTTCCCGAGGTGAATCATCGTATGGATTTAAAGCAGGAGGCCAACTGCAACCGCGCAGGGTATAAATTCAGCAAATGAAAATGGATAACATGGAGGCATGATATGAATGGTTGGGTTGGAATTGTGTGTGTGTGTGTGTGAGAGAGAGAGAGAGAGACGGAGTGAGCGAGAGAGGCTGTGAATAAGGAAAAATGAAGATCCAGTGGATGACATCTGTGTTGCTACGAGTCATCAGCTCCCGATCCTCATCTCCATGAATCACTTTAACAAATGGCTAAGAGTGTGTTTGTGTGTGAGTGGGTCTTTGTGTGTGTGTGTGTGTGTGTGTGTGTGTGTGTGTGTGTGTGTGTGTGAGTAAGTTCAGGTAAAGCAAGCTCTACATTTAAAGATTATGGATTGGCCCTGTCTGTGAAACATAAAATCCGATGCCTCCCACACACGGCGCTACTCTCAAAGTCGTTAGATGGCTCTACATCACAGCATGCTGCGTTTTTGTTTCGAAGTCACGTTCGCCCTACGCTCCTGCCTCTAACGCGGCGCTTTATTGTGCAAGAATCGTTGCGGAAATCATAGAGGAAGTATCCCTTTGTCTCGCGGTGGCTGCTCTGATAACTGGAGCGTCTACGATGACCCCTGGACACGCGTTGTTAACCAATTAACACGCAAGGATGGTAGCTCACCGCATGCCTCCAATCAGGCGATTTCAAAGGATCAAAGTACCATTCTGATTACATATTATTTAACTGATTCAACGCTGTCTAGATTCTGATTCTCTCCACTTTTGATCGGAAAATTGCGGCGTTGAAGAATAAAAGGAAAGAACGGCGATAACACACAAGTGATGAGGTGTGGACGGTCCTCGCCTGTCTGGGGGATGGCCAATTATGGCTGCCCCGTAATGTGTAGCCAGTCTGCAAATCAATGTTAACTTCCGTCCTTTATTGAAATAGTTAAGGTGACTCTTTGTGCGTTGGACCTCCGAGTTTGAAGGTCACTGCTAAGTCGCTTTCCTGCGTGTTCGCACAAGAAAAGCTCCTTAATTGCTGAATTTACAGTAGAGTTGACGTCTCACTCTCTTCTCACCACATCTGAAGTAATGACAAGCAAATAACTGTGGAGCTCCTGAGTGCTTATCATCCCTACATCGGATATACATCTAAAGATTGAAGGAGAGAGGAGGGGCAGTTCAGTCTATAGATGGATGGGAGGAGAGATGGCAGCAGCAATTTGTGCCTGAATTACCGTTGTTTTTCAACAGAGGGAGCAGTTAAAGACGAGATGGATTTATAAAATGCTTTCATCATTCACCGCCGACCTTTGACACCTTGTGACAGTTTCGAAATACAAACGCTGTGCAGTGTTTAACAGCTACATCATTATGTCTGTCAGAAGTACAATGGACCTGGGCAATCACATTTTCTGTGTTTATTTATCGCTGCACCATTTCTAAAATCACCACCGCTGCACAGCACCATGGGTAATTGTAACTCTCATTTCCAGGTTGTCATTCTCTGATGCCTATTGAATTACACCTTGGCAGTGGGGCAACCGTTGCCCAAAGCTGAAAAGTGAACGTGTGGCTGAAAGTTTTTTGGTTTGAATCCCTAGACTGACTTTGTAAAGCCCCGAGGATGGAAATAAATGGGTTTTTTTTTTGGTCCCCTTCCTTTAGCAGCTATCTGACACTGAGACAGTCTGCAACCGTTCCACTGGAGCTGCTTCTTGGTCCACGTTGGAAGTGAAAATCCAAGCTTTGCAAATGGGCACATAGATCATTTCTTTCTGTATAATTAGCCATTTAATGTGCTCATCTTCTTTGTAAAAAAAATCCAAATTTAATGCCAATTTTCCTCAACATTCAACTGATTTATGGTTTCACTTGAATTTCCGTAGAGGATTTCACATAAATCATGGCCTACCTGACATTTCTATGCTACTCCAGCCCAGTAGGTGGCAGCATGTACATTATCTGCCGAATTGTTTTCAGTTTTCTTTTTTAATAATTTTTTTCAAATTTGAAAAATCTCTCCGGATTAAATAATTGATTCTCTGTCCTCAAAGTGCGTCCACGCCTCAGGCCCCTGGGGGTTTGGATGGAGTAGAGGGGCTCCCCTTCACTGCTCCTTCTTATATTCACTCGCGACTCCACAGGCGGCAGACAGTTGGCGCTCTCTTGTACTTAAGGTAGCCGCTGTCTCAGCACTGACAAGCTCACCGATGGCAGCGATCATTGAATCTTACCCACCTCTGGCGTTACCGCGCGGTGCAGACGGACCAGAGCAGAACAAATGTCAAGACCCTCAGAAACTTTCACTTTAATTCAACTTCTTAGCTGCTGCACCAGTGCAATGCAAGGATCTCACACAGGTTTTCTTGTGGAAGATCTACAGAGACATGCAGCTTCTCTCCTCCAACTGTCTTTGTCTGGTGTTCAGCAGTTTTGGAGTACACAACGTGTATACAGTGTACTTGGCAGCATAAAATATGTATTTGAATCTGCTCTAAGCTCAAGTTTGAATCTGAACGTGACTTCTCTGCCTATCGACCCCCCTGCTTTTCAAACTCTCAGCATCTCCAGACGTCATGAAACATAGAACACACATCTGAAGCCTGAACAAATATTTAGTTGAAGAAGTTTGGAACCAAGGCCGACGATAGTGTTATTGATTTATCTGTGAATGCCTGTGGTTAAAGAACAAAACATTTGGATGCATTTTAGATTTTTGTCAACGCATCTCTTTCTATTTATGCATCTCGGCTTAAAACTGGGGCCTGCCAATCAAATTCACAGCACGAGTAATCAGCGCTGGGTTTTTTGCAGTGGCGCAGTCGGATTTGTAACTGCAGCATGAGGCCGCGCTTCATTGACCTGCAGGGGGGCGCGATCATGTTCCCGCACGTCGTCTGCTTTGAACACAGATGAGGCTTGATGGTGTTCGAGATCAGAAGGGCCTGGGAGAGAGATGGACTTCCCCTTCTGATTTTCTTCCTTCAGACTCTGTGTCACTGAAAGGCTTTTTTGGCGAACGCAATGGGTCTTTGTTGCTCACTCATACATACACACTCTCTCTGTGTTTGTGTTTACATCTCTGTTGTACAATTTCCCATTTACCTTGTATAATAGGCAGAAAGAGCTTCATAATAGATGTACAATTAATTAAGGATTGATCTTTGATAGCATTTGGTAATTGTCTCGAATATCACATCATCTTGTTGTCAAGGTCTTAGTTTGCCAATATCTGCTCTGATCATCGGGGAGGATGTTATTTATGAAAGCATCCATATTGGATTTTTCTAACAGATAGTCTTAATTTTTCCCTCTCCCTGCTTTATTTCATCCTGGGAGGGCATTTAGGCTTTTCCTCCTCACAATCCATTAATTGTTGTCCAAATGAAGTCACTCTGCTCTCTTGTTTTCTCTTATTTGGTCTTATTTTCAAATCCTACGTCACCGTTGTTGGTCCACTCCCTGCTTCTCTCTCCTGATGCACGACTCGGCTGTGCTCTGATGGGAATACGCCACGACTAGCTGTGCCACGTGATGGCTAGTGTTTGGCTGGAGAAGACAGATGTGTGTTTTTCCCCAGCACACAGCAGCCTATGCCTTCAGATAGCTTAATTAAAAATAGCTTAATTAAAGTTAATTAAACTGAACAAAGTGGCGGCCTTGTCGCTCTCCCTGATCTCCTAAATGTGACCTCACTGAAGTGTGTAAACAACCTGACAGAAGTAATCAGTGGCTGCTGAAAGAGAGAGAGGCTCTCCCCCGTTGTATGTCAGACAGTAGTGCATATTTGGGCATAGATTACTCGTGCAAGACCACGGCAGACTGTTTTTAAATAAATTGTTTAAACATTCTTAAAATGTTCTCGTGGCTTCGCCCTTTTCAAGCTCTTTGCATGTTACCTGCAGTGTGCTCTCTCCTTTGATTCCACTGAGGGTTGGAAGAAAGGAGCGTGGGTGCACCGTCTGTCTGGCTCCCAGTGACCAGCGTGACTAAACTTAAAGCTCTGTCTCACTTTAGTTTGACATTTGGAGAGTTTAACTTAATGTCTGCCATTTTAAAAGTGTGACACATTCTTTTGCAAAAATAATGTCAGGCATCAAAATGAAATTCGCATGAAAACAGAAATACAGAAATATTTGTCTTCGGTGAAGGTTTGGTCTATTGATGGAGAACTAAAAAGGTAAGAAAAATATTTTCCCATAACTTTCTGGATCTGGAAATAATTTAAAGGTTGAAATTGAGGAAAGGGGAAAGTTTTAAAGAGGCGCTTTGTGCTTGCAGACAAACACAATGTTCCAGGTCCAGCCCCTTAAATGATTATTTTGTATTTCAAACAGAAGTCATCGTACTACTGGAGCCCCACAAACACACACACACACATCACACGCACCTTCACACAACAAAATTGGGCCTGCATGCAGAGGCTGATATCTTAAGTGCCTTTGGTCACAATGAAAAACTATGACTAATTGGTATCTAGGAAAGTTTTTCTCAACTGGAATACCAATGAACTTAGTCATTCTGTTTAAGATGCAGGTTGGAATTTCTGCTGCAGGGTTTTTCTGTCTAATGACCAACACACTTGGTTTCTTGGGATTTGAAGTCCCCCTATAAACTGACTTTTCTTTTTACTGGCATTTCATGAATTGACTGTTTACGCCGTTATCCATATGTCATTGTGAGATTGTGTGTTTATGAATCGTTGTAAAGTGCCAACATCAAAGGCCAGTCCATTATGGCAAAGTCCGTGATCCATATGATTTCAGCTATATAGGAAAGATGTGATGCAGAAGAAGTGGAAACAGCTGCTCTAAGACAATTAGAATGTTGATGTGTGGACACCTGCGAGTTGAATACACAGCCATACAAGCTCGTAATGAATATAATCCACATGCGCACACACACACTGCAGCAGGCACACAAACACATTCCCACAAACACTGAAACCACAGCATCTCAAGCTTTCCTCTGCTTCTTCCAGCACACCAGGAAATGTTTTTCTTCTTGGAGACGGTCTAAGTGGAGTGGTCCACAGGAGGCTACCCTCAGTAATTAACTGTCACAACGCTTCAAAACTAACAAATGGACTTTGTGTCAAGGAGGCCCATTAATTTACTGGCCTCCACTCGTCCATCCACAGCCTATTATCTCCATTACGGCAGCTTTTCATGTCTGGCTAGCCTCTCCTGCTAACCTCCTCCTCTCTCTCTCTCTCTCTTTTCTGTGGGTTTGCACAGATTCCCTGGGACTTGCAGAAAAAGCTCATGCACAGTGTGTCTGAGCAATTTTCTCGTCCCAAAGGTCCCTGAGTGTCCGGGGCTTCTGATTCTGCGGCTTGTTTCTTGCATGTATGTTGTCATGCCTGGCAGAGAAGCTGCTGGGTCAGCACTTTACAAGCGCCAATAATAGTTGTTAATTTTGTAATTAATAATTATGAAATGAAAAACTAAAAATATACAGTACAGAGAAGACATCTAACGACAAAATGACCCTATGGCAGATTGTCCAAAATGTTAAATACAAAACACATGATGAAATTCTAAACATTGCAATGTGAATTTTCACCTATATATTATTTGTACTTCTGGACTGGAGGATATATGAATGTTGAGGCGTGGCTAATCGTGCAGTGAGCAGCGATGCTGGGTGAGGAGCTATATACAGAAGATATCCTGCCCTAGACACGAACATGGACTAACATATATTCCTTCACTCTCTCTTACACACACATGCACACACATTCCTCAGATTTCTGTTTCCCTTCCAGTCATATTTTTAAAACTCATACTCCACTTCCACATTGGCATGACAACCTGAGGGGAGAAATCTTCCATATGCGTCACTAATAAGTGCTGCTCGGAAGGATTGGAGAGCCATTTATCCACGAGGCATAAAAGCGAAATAAGCCACAGACTATGGAATCTGTGTGATTTGTTATAGCGCTCACATTTATTGCTCTTCAAATATTACCACCTTTTTTGGTAGAGGTAGAGCGAGGGAGAGAAACTCTACCTTAGTGGCACTGCGATCTGGTTGATCCTCCCAACTGAGACCAATGCATTTTTGATGTCCTCCGCCGCGTTATCAATGGCTGCGTGTGGCGAGGCTGCTCTGCCTCGCTACGCTCCACTCAACAAGTAACTGAATGGTCAGTTTGTTTACTCAAGTGTGGGTAAAAGCTGGGGTGTGAACGGGCTCACAAAATGAGAACCGTGTTGCGTTATGTGCACCAAATTGATTCAGCAACAGCCCAATGACTGGCAAAGAAACCCTGTGTGTGTGTGTGTGTGTGTGTGTGTGTGTGTGTGTGTGTGTGTGTGTGTGTGTGTGTGTGTGTGTGTGTGTGTGTGTGTGTGTGTGTGTGTGTGTGTGTGTGTGTGTGTGTGTGTGTGTGTGTGTGTGTGTGTGTGTGTGTGTGTGTGTGAAGCAGAGGTAGAACAATATTTCGACTGGTGCCAACAAGCTGTTTAAGGCTCCCCACCATTTTACCATAACAGCTGTAATGGTGAAGTATGTGCACCGCGGTTTCATTAATTGACCGAATATCAGCAGCAATTTGGATAAATCCACCTGTTGCTGAGCGACAGGAAATGGCAACAGTCGTATCCAAAAACAGTCTTGTTTACTGAGCCAAATGCATGACGTGTGTAATTATCCCCTTTTTCGTTGTCATTAAGAATAAATTGTAGGGATTTTGTGTAACGGCAGAGCCCAGCCTAATGACGGGCCTCCCTCCTAGTTTTCCTTGCACCTCTTGTCATTCTCTGAAGTGTAACTATCTAATTAAGCCGAGGTGGAACAGCAGAGGGACGCGTTGACGTGTAGCTGCTCAGAAATGAGAGTTTGGAATGGAATTTTAAAAAAAAAGCACAGCAACAGCAGGGAGTTGATGAGAAGGCCACCAATATGATTAACACCCCTTTAGCTCCAAATTCATGATTTTGTATTCGTTATAGTGTTAACAAACTACACCCTGAGGAGCGCTGCTTGATTTATGGAAGAACCCTCCCAAATTGACTAAGCGTCCTGCAAGGAGCTGCGGCTGGGAAGAGAAAGTGGCAGTCAGTGGGCCAGATGTTACCTTAATGAGGCGTGAGTCTCGGGCGGTTGTGCGGCGCCGTTGCTGTGAACGCTTGGCGCTTCGGATTTGCGTAGTTTCCAGGCAGCCTTGTTGAAAGTCTTTCTAGCAGGAATGTGCCCTGCCTAGGTTTTGGAGTGACGTGTCATCATCATCATGGCTGTGACGTTAACAGGAGATACAGTGAACACAGCTCTAATTAAATATTACACAGCCTTGAATATTAATTGAAATTGCTGTCTTTGCTCATTGCATTTTTACACATGTTCCTTCTGTCAAAGTTGCTTTGATGGAGCTCCATGAGCAATATATACTTGGATACAGTATGTACATAGAGAGAAGGCGAGGGAGTCAGGGAGCCTCTTCATCATACCGTGTGCATCATATGTTCTGGTCCACTTCCATATTAATGATGCCCATTGGCTACCTCACTTTCACGCATAAAATCACTGCAGCTCCAGGCTTTATGGATCAGCCGCAGAGAAACAGTGCGTGTTCAGGATCCAAGAAACGGGGGAGAAAAAGCTGCGACAATATCACAATGCAGACCTTTTTTAAATAATGAAGTCAGATTCCAAACTTGAAATGTCTGTGAGACTGAAGTGCAGGTTTGTGCCATTAGAGATTTATTCTGGTGTGGTCTGAGTGTTTTCGTGTGTGTGTGTGTGGGCAACCCCTCAGCATGTGTTTGGGTTCGAGAAGAGGATATGGTTGTGATGCTTTCAGCGCCGGTCCTCAGGTCAGGAAGCAGTAAAACTATTCCCACGTTACTCCTCCATGATGCAGCCTCATTCCAGGTAAATCAAAGATAAACTGCAGGTGAGGATGAGCTCTGTAAAAGGTCCATTGATGGAATCTGTATTTCCCTCACAAGGTACCGCCCCATATTGTACATTCTCTTTGTCATCTATCTAATCCCTGTATTCAAGGTGTAATTCTAAGCGTTGTAACCCCGTCAACCTCCACTCCTTTTGAAAAGACGAGTATGATGCAGATAGAAAATCCTAAATGAATAAAAAAGATTAAAAGAATGGAAACGGAGAGGAAAGAGAAAGGACATAAAAAGAGCGCAGACAACCAAAAATGACCACAGGTGTGTGTGTGTGTGTGTGTGTGCGCGTGTGCGTGCGCGCGCGGTTTTTCATCTTCTATCAGGTATATATTGTTTGCGTAGGTCTGTCATTCCCTTTACCTGCCTGTGTACATTTGACTTATTGAGATAAACAAATGTCAACGCTTGATAGTTGTGTGTTGTGGAACTTGTGGAACTGTTTTTCTTCTCTATTTTTGTGCTGAGCAGGCAGTGGGAGCTTTCTTTGCTCCTTGTGTTGTTGTGACTGATGTGTATGTATGTATGTATGTATGTATGTATGTATGTATGCTGGACACAGAGGAGCCACGTTTGGAGAGAAGAAAGCAGCTTTGCTTTTTCATGCAAATGTGATTAAGATTGGCATTCAAACGCAATTTACCCAGTCTATCTTGATTTACTGACAGACGTCGCGTTTCATCCTTTTGAGCCGGAAATACTCATGAGTTTATTTGCATTTCGAAGATGCGTGTGAGGGACATTAAGTTCGTATTGATTCTGACATCATAAAAGTTGCTAAGATTGTCTCTCTATTTCTCTCTCTCTCGCCAGACAAGTGAACCTGGATGGAAGTTGGAGCTGAGAGAAGGAAACGAGGAGAGGGAGCGAGGAGAGGACGCGTAGTTCCGGTGGGTGAGCATGGTGAGTGAGCTCAAGGAAGCGTGAGGAAAGAGATCATGCTAATTATCTGTCGCCTTCAGGCCCCCGTGGCAGTTCCTTTGCCTTTATTCCTTATCATTTGCATGAAGGAGTGTGTGTGTGACAGTGTGTTCCTAACGTGTGGTCGCACACGGTTGGACTGCGCGTGCCACTGTGCACACATCACAGCTGGCTTTTGTCTTTCTCACTGCCTGACTGAAATAGACCTGTGAAAACTCGAAATAAAGTTAGAACGCGCCGCTTTAATCTTGCCAAAGACGGCGAGAAGGACGTAGAACAGCAAGCGGCGCCCACGCTGACGCATCGCACTCGTGAAAGTCTCTTTGGCTGACGTGACTATAATGCTTCTCTTTCTTTCTTTCCTTCTTTCCTTCTTCAACACTCTTTACATTTTATTAAATTATTTAGTAACTTTTCCTGTTGTACTTTAATTTTATTCAGGACCTTTTGAAACAGGCCTTTTACTTGCAATACAGCATTTCTCTGTTGCCATTTTGCAATTTTTAAAGTACTTTTCTCACTGTGACATTAGCCAGCTTGTTGCCAGCGGCAACAGGCTTGTGTTGAGGGCTGCATTTAAGGAAAAAGAAAAAAAGTAGTTTTAGTCTTGCACTGCTGCTAGCGAAACAAGTTCTGGGCTGTTGAACTGTTTCTAGACATGGTATAAAACCTAACCTGACACGGATGGATTGTATTTAATATGAGGAGACGGCACAGAGAAGAGCAACAAAATGTGGACGTCCACTCGCCCTCTTTGTGTTTGTGTGTCACTGTGAGAAATAGCGCCTGGCAAACACGCCCACGTCCTCCCCCATGGCCACTGTTCTTTATTTGCTTCATCATTTTCTACACGGCAACAAAAATAATAGCTGCTCCCATGCCTGAGGAGCACTGAGGGGTGAGAGGTGATAAAGGATCAAAGGCGACTGCCCCCATCATCCTTCTCCCTCTTCCTCCCCCCCTCCTCTTTCAGTGTGTGTTTGGTTCTGCTCTCACCTGTCCCCTCTGCCTTTTTGTTCTCCATTTACAGCCTTCTCTCCTGCCCTCATCCTTCTCAAAACGAACTTCAAACTCTTGCTCCTCCCCTCCTCCTCTACCTTCTGTTTCTCACAGTAAGAGAGCGAGAGACTCCCTCTGTCTACCAGGCACAGAGGCAGCGTGCCAACAGAGCAAAGCTCCTCCGTCTCCCCATTAGCCAGACCCTGTCTTGTCTGCAACAAACATCCGCACACACACACACACTCTCTGTAAACTGGCGTGCTTGGCTTAAGTCTACACACGTATACAGAGAGGCACAATGCAAGTGTAGGTGCCGTGTACACACATAGCAGTGCTCACGTACAAAAGCTCACATGCAGAAACACACACTTCCTGAACACAAATTCACACCATCACCTTCCTGATTCATTTGCACTTTAAAGGGAGATCCACCTTTTATTGTGGTGTTTACCTAAAGCTTGCTCTCTCTCCTTCCTGCTGCAGCCTTTTTCCATTATTTCTCTCTTTCTCTTTCTCTCTCTCTCTCTCTCTCTCTCTCTCTCTCTCTCTCTCTCTCTCTCTCTCACACTGCTGCAGGACCCCCCCCCCCCCCCCCCCTCTCTGATTGAATAAGGTAGAGGAAGAGAGGATGTAGGTGAGGAAAACAGTTGAAGTTGATGAGAACTGATTTCTTATATACTGAGCCATAAACTCACTCTCTTACACCTGCCCCTCGCCACGGGATCGCAATTATTTATTAATTGCCAGTTGAACATATAGAGAGTTTCCTGAGTCATATTTCTCGGCAGTGCTTGGGCGGTTTTGTTCCCGTTTGGATGCCGTGGTGTGTCTATGGGGGGCAGCAGGTAGTGTGTGTGTGGAGTACATTGCAAACACATATTGTCGTACTACTGTGACTGCAGAGGTGTGTGTGTAAGTGTTGCTTGGAGTGTGTGTGTGTAGGATGCCAGCCTTCTATGGCGCGTTCTCCTCTCTCACTGCGTTAGTGTTGGACATTAGCCTTGTTGGTGTTCCAGTGTTGACCTCCGGGGGCACCGGTGAGCCATCCTAGCAAACGTTCCCGTCTCAGAAAGTGAAGTACGCGTAGAACGAAATTTTACAGCTGCACTCTGGAACATAAAGTTTCATCTCATGAGGGTCTGGGGACGTAGAGCCCCCAGATGATCACACTCTTTTTCACAGTCTACTTCCTGTCTTGGCCCGGAAGCCGCACAATAAAATTACGTGCTTTTTCTTTTTATGCAGCGCCACCATAAAGCAGTGTCAAAGTCGTATTTCAGTGCCAAAGCTCAGGCGATCTAATAATAAAGACTAACAATGATTTGTATCTGCCAGGACCTGCACAGACGTCAACCAGATT
The DNA here is from genome assembly GCF_046128005.1 of Genypterus blacodes. NCBI lineage: Eukaryota > Metazoa > Chordata > Actinopteri > Ophidiiformes > Ophidiidae > Genypterus > Genypterus blacodes. The sequence goes on from NW_027466821.1 coordinate 5,310,088, forward strand.
ATTCTGAATATGTTTTTCACACGCTTTATATTCTGTCATATTTTTCCCCTTTTTTGTCAAAGGAAACTGTAAGGAATGCAGAGTGGAGTGTATCAACACTTGCAGAGTGAGGATGAGCGATGAGGATGAGTGAGGATGAGCAGAATAACAGCAGCCAGATGTGGAGAATGTTTAAATAATCCAATGTGAGGAACCGAAAAGGATCTTTTATTAGTTTTTCTTTTCATTCCTTTCTCAGAACCTCAGAACATAACGCAATTAATGTCATCCTGCGTGTGTGTGTGTGTGTGCGTGTGCGTGTGTGTGTGTGTGTGTGTGTGTGTGTGTGTGATCTGCTTGTAGATGTCTAAAACAATATGAAGCACTTCGTCAAATGTGAGGCATTGTCATCCCTTCTTTATTCATCACGTGTTGAAATATGTGATACGTACAAACAGCCCTCTGCTGTGATCTGCGACCACTGTGCATGAAGGTGTGTATTTTGAGCAGATGAGACGGTGTGTGTGTGTGTGTGTCGGAGTGTTTCTGAGCATTTGTTTCCTTTTACCCCCATAAAAGTAGCGGGCCTTGCCAGTTTTGGCCGTGACATTTGCTGTAGAAATACTGACTGTGTAAACGAATGCAACATCTGCTAACTAGTGTGTGTGTGTGTGTTTGTGTTTGTGTTTGTGGGAACAAGAGGAATTAAAAGATGAAATTCTGTAAACCCCACCCACTTCTGCGAAAGAACCTTCTGGGCCCGTCTGAGAATGTTAATTGGAGTCAGAGGCGGAGAGAAGTTTGATTCCGAGACGAGCGAATGTGCTACAAATCTCTTCTTTATATTTGAATGTTTTATTGCCTTTGTGTTCAAAATTCAAACATTTACACACATACTCTACTTGTTCAACTGAAAATGTTTTATTGCAGATGTCAAAAGTATGTAGACACATGAATTGAGTTTCTTGATACTTTTTTAAAAAAGGCTTAAGAAATCTGCTCCATATTGAATCTAAAATACTTGGCCATAATTCACACACAGTGTTGAGCAAACCCCGAATCAGGTGGATCAGATCATCTCCTGAAACTCATATATCCCAAAATGCATCACCACGGCGCCCTTATCTCAGATTGAACAGCAAGACGATATGAATATGCATTCAAAAACAGTCTGACAAAAACAAACAATTGGAGGCCATAGCGTTATTGAGTTCTTCCAGCATGCACTTTCATTGTTATTTTCTAATTGCTCCTTCCTCGCCCTCCTCATCCTCTATCCACCTCACCCTCTCTCCTTATCCTCCCTCGATCACTCCCTTTCTTTCTTTCCTGTTTACCTGCATTGCAGCACCTGGCAGTAGCAATAAGCTAATTAAACAGTGGCTTCTACTTGCACAGCCGTCACAACTTTGTCTGACTCTGTCCCGTTTTGGGGTGCGAACGCCTCAGGGACAAATGCAAGACAAACGGTGTGTCTTTTTAGAAGCGCGAGACAGAAAGGTGACAAAAATACATTTTCGATCCTCCACAGAAAACGCTTTCACACCAAGCGAACCGTTTGAGCTCGTCACTGGTGTCATTCTAACCCTCCGTCCCTGTAGAAAGCCAGAATAAGCTTTCATGGGATTAATGCATCAAATTAATTAAGTCCCATTAAAATTTCAAACATGTACATCAGTTCACCTTGGCTGCTGACTGTAGTGCCAACCAGAAGTCAATTTACATATTAAATATTTACACACACTTTTTCCCTGCAACGAGCTTCTGTGGTTGTCAGATAACGATGCACTGATAATCTAAGGAGTGGAAGCTTCTCTGCGTGTCGTGTTTGATGTGACGTCTAACGACAACAAGAAGGGTTCACGACAAAGACTTCAGGGAGGGCGGTTAAAGATCCTTGAGCAGGAACTCGCCGAACGAGGATGAGTCAGATGACTGCGGCTTGGCAGAGGAGAGTAATGGGACCGACCCGGGTTTTTGATTGCGAGAAAGTCCTTCCAAATTTCCTCCATACAGCTCCATTAATCTACCCATCTGACAAAAGGAACAGCTTTACAACAGGAACCATTGCGCGTGACCCAACCCCTCGCTTTCACTAGAGGCTTACTCAAGACAAGTGAGGAACAAGTGATTCTTTTTAGATCAGATTTTTAGCCGAGTCAACAATAGCTGAAGCAGTGACTGGAGGATGAGGATCTCGGTGCAGGGGTAGAGACGGAGAGGAAGAGTGACAGAGGGATAAGAGGAGGTGAGAGGGACTTCACAAGGCGTGCCTTTTTTTCTCATGGCGGAGTGCGAGAGCACTCGTCCCGGGTTACCATAGCAACAGTTTCATATTAGGAGCGGCCCTGGGATGTGTGAATGAGTGAGCTACAGCTGAGGGAGGTGAGCGAAAGGGATCTGGGACGGAGGGGTGAAGGATGGAGGAGAGGAGTGAAAGCGGGAGGAGGGGGCAAGGGTGGCAAGAGGAAGGAAACAGGAGAGAGGGGTAGTTTGTGTGGGAATGTTGCCCCAGTTGCTCCGCTCACGCTCGCTGTCTCCCTCTTTGTTTAAACACGGTGCAGACATGCAGAGGTGAACTCATTCAGCAAACCTGAACCTTCTTAAGCTTCACTTGGGGGGAATCATTTAGTCCTCTCCTAAATAATACTTCAGTGCATGCGCTCACATAATCAGTCAGATAATCCTTGATTAACTGCCCCGTTGTAACCCCCCTCACCCCCACCCCTCTTCAGATGTGTGCCCACGATGTTCATAGTACGTCATTTATACAGGCACTGCAACAAATTTACATTTCCTTCTAATCAAATTTAATGTAACTTTATAAAATTACAACACTACCTTCTCCTCTCCTTCCTTTATGTGGAGATCGTGTTTATTACTCCTCACGCCTCTGATCTGCATTCTGATTGGCCAAAGGAACAGACGCAGTATGTACAGGGAGGCATGAAATCCAGCATTTTCATTATCTGTTCAATAATGTGAGGTCGTCTTTGAGTTACAAATCTATGCTATGTCACCCTTAACCTTTGACCCTCATTTCCATGCTCTTTATTTAATCATACTACTGGGCTTGATAAATGTTCCATGTTGATATGCAAAGGACTCACGATTATCTGCGTCGTTTCTGTCTCTGTGTTTTTCGTTCTCTCCTGCCTTTTTCACTTTTCATCTCTACACCCACCCGCACCTCCGCTGTCCCTCTTCATCTCCCCCTGTCCGCGTGTACAAACGGCTCAGCGTTATTAATAAACGCCGCCTGGAAGGCTGTGGAACATCTGATAAGTGGAGAGGAGAGGAGAGGCCGGGGAGGGGAGTGGATGAGCTTTCTTTTTGGGGAAAGGAGAGAATGAAAGTCAGATGAATGGAAGTGGAGAGAGCAGAGAGCATGAGTATGCCTGTTTGCGGATGACAGAGCGTGGGGGGGAAAAAAATATATAATTGGAGTGAGGACAGGACAGGATGAGCGAGGCTGGCGGAGAGCGAAAAGAAGGAGAGCAGAGAAGAGTGTGGCGGAACGGAGAGGATACGACAGCCGAGCCTTTCATGAGGGCTGCAGAGCAGAAATGGGTATTCAGATCACTGTGCCGCACTCTGTGCCAATTTACATGCCACGGTACCACCTACAGGCTACACAGAGGGGAAGAGAAGAAGAAGGAGAGAGGGAGGGAGAGGAGAGCAGCGGGGGAGGAAGGGAGAACAACAGAGGAGAGGAGGATGATGGGAGATGTCAAGAACGCGGAGGGAGAGGTAAGGAGGGAGCGAAGAGGTGTGGGCAGAGCGGCGGGAGGGGAGCAGCGTGAAAATGAGAAAACTGCAGTAGGAAAGAAAGAAAGAAGGGGAAACTTTCTCTCCACCTGCAAACAGTGGGCGGCGACGACCACCACAAAAGCTCTGTGAAGTGGCAGGGAAATGAGGGTTTGATAAGGAGATGAAGTGATGAAGTCTCTCTCTTTCCTTTCACTCCGTCTCTCTGTCGCGCCACATGACTCCCTGCGAGCGCTCTCTCTCTCCCTCTCTCTCTCTCTCTCCCTCTCTCTCTCCCCTCCCTCTGGCTCCCTCTCCTCTCATTTTGACAAAGTAGGCCATGAAAATAAGCTTGCACACTTCCAGCTGAATGCTAAACTCTTTCCTCTGGCGCCGCCTCCTTAATCAACTCCCTCTTATCTCTGCCCTGCATCCCTCCTTTCTCTCCTTTCACCACATACCGCAGGAGAAATCTGTACCGCTAACGTCTCCCCTCCACACCCCCCCTCCTGTCCTCTCTTGCTCACTCGCCCGTTTGGTGTTCCACTCGCTCCCTGCCACTCAGATGTTCATTCCTTGTTCTGTTTGTTTGTCACTTCCTTCCTTGTTTCCCACTCTCTCACTCATCTGTGGTCATCGCTGATCTTATCTCTTCCCTCCATCCCACCCTCCCACCTTTTCTTTTGTTTCTTCTCGTTTCCCCCCACAGTGATTTCCTTCATTTCGGGCTCCCGGCTCCCGCTGACCCCAGCCTGTCTGCTTTAGCATCAATCCTCTCTGCACTTCTTCATCTTCTACTTCTCCCTCATCCTGCTCATCATTTTCCCCTTAGTCTTCTCCACGTCTTCCTCCCCTTTTCCTTCATATTTCTCCTCCCACCTCATCCTGAGTCTTTTTCCTCATCTTCACATCCTCTCCTCCTTCCCCTCATCCCATTTCCTTTCCTGTACGACTTCTTCTCCTCCTCATTAAAACGTCCACTATTTACCTCGTGAATCTGTTTGTAATTTGTTTTCATATCCCGCGCAGACGTTCCTGTCTCCACCCTACACACTCTCTTTGTTGCCCTCCCTCTTTCAGTCTCTGACGGCTGACTCTCTTTCTTCCTCTCTTTCCTTTATTCAGGATGTTTTCCTCCTGCCTGAGCAGAGCCAATGTTGTCTCACTTTCAGGATCTCCCGCAGTTTTGCTGTCTCAACTGGCCATTAGAATAAAATTGGTAAAGAGAGATGAGATAAAGGCTGATGGCTTAATAATCTGCAGATGCGCTTCTTCTCTTTCCCTCCCTCTTCCTCGTGATGTCTCTCTCACTGCTTATTTTACCCGCCGCTCTTTGTTGTGTTGCTTCCTCCTCGGCTATTGCCGTCTCTGTACTCCCACCTCCGTGTCTCTGTACAAGAAAAGGCAGTAGCCAATTACTCCCTGAAAAGGGTCAAACTCATGTCAAACAGTACCCCTCCTCCTCCTCGTCTTCCTCCTCTGGCTTGTTACACCCCCACCTCCAGGCCTAAATTGCCCTCATTCTCTCTCTCCCACAGGGGTCAGACGGGACACCTGTTCTATCAAAGCGTCTCGACCCGGCCGCTAACACGCCGGGTCGAACCCCACCTTTTTTTTTTCCTTTTCCATTCGCCATTCTGCCATTCTGCCGCTCGATGTCTGTCTCCACCGCTTCTTACCCTTATCATAATGGAGGGATTAGATGATGTATTAAGCTGAGCTATATTGCAGATGTTCAGGTTATGTCACCCATTGGCTTAGGTGTCGCCCGTATGAATGAATGCGTGAAGGGAAAAGGATCTCTGAAATCCCCAGTCTGTTTGCGAACATGGATAAGTCTAAAGGCCTGGAGACAATTAAACCTGAGGATTGGATCCCTGCAGCCGAGGTTCAAAGGTAAATGGAGGGAAACAGAGTGAGAAGATGGAGGCGGAGGTGACGGACACAGGTAGTGGTGGCGGAGGTTGATGGAGAGAAAGAAAGGAGACGCTAGACTTCAAAGTCTCCTCTCCATCTGGTATTAATATGCATCTGGTATTCAGGCTGCATGCAGGGGTGAGTCATCTGAATTATATTTACACCCAGGATTAAAATGTGGCTCTGGGATTAGCACACTTTGATATCCTCCGTCCCCTGCAGAACACAGGCCTCAAACTCGTGTAACACCAAGGCATCAGCTGGTATCGCTCCAAGGAGAGGGCAGAACCGGTCACGCTGCCTCCCTGATCCACCTTGGGCTTGGTTTGACGGTGCTTCATTCTAGAGCGTTGTGGTGGCCCAAAGCAGATTCCCGCATTGAGTAAATATGTAATGAATGGATAGATGGTTGAAAACCAGAAATTGAAAGCCTTTAAGTAAATCATGTATTGAGAGAGTTTCAGTAAACATCTGTTAAGCTCCCTTTTGAACACTTTTGAACCATCGTTAGACGGCCCCCTGGTGGTCATTTGCCCAGCTACTGTATATTTCCCCTCACATGTACGCTCAGTTTTGTTGCCAGGTATAATATGGATTAATAAGTCGCAGCGATAAAGAGCGAGACAAAAAGGGTCATCTCCATCCTTTGTCCTCATGTCTCCTGATGATTACAGAGGAGACAAAAGAGCATCGGACTGAGACGATTATCCCATCGGATCTTGTGAGCTGACGTGAAAGGAAAAACAACTGCAATTTTTGTGCTGCGGAACAGCTTGTTTTGTACGTCTCCTACTTAATTAATGATCGTATCGGCGTATGATAGGAGTCAACAAACGCGGGCTGACCTGTGCCACAGGAATTGCGAGAGGAGAAAAGCTCATTAACTCAATGTTGCTAATGTGTTTTTGGAAATTACACAATAGCCAGTTAACAAGTTTAATGGCCTTGTTAGTAATTCACTCAACACCCAAATGAATTACAGTTCAAGATAAGGTTTCTGTCCAACAGGGCTGCTGTGGTTTTGACAATCGCTTACCAGAACAGAAATGCATCCAGTCAGACACGTCCCTCCTGAACCACCCTGGAAACGTTGGTGTTAATTTAAACCTTTACGCTGATAATCATCCAAATGTTATCAGCTCCAGCCCGATGCAGCAGGCAAATCAGAACAGAGTGGGTATTAAAGAGACAGTATCTGTGTTCACTAAGATAACGTACGTTTGTTGGTTCATTCTGATTTATTGCTCACATGTGGCACCGATGACATCGGCGGAGTGAGAGTGCCCACCAGGAGCCTGATCAGCTCGTTGTGTCTCACACTCCATTCATTGTTATTTACACGTGACTCATTGATGAAGTGATTATTTATATTGACTCGCAGGAGACGAAGCCTCAGTTTCAGTGCAGCAAAAGAAATCACGTGTAGGCTGAGAAATTCTATGTCGCCTTCAATATGCACGGCAGTGCTGCAGCAAGAGCTTGGCAAACATCTCCAAAATACCTCAAAGAAATCTACATGCAGATCTATATGCCTTTAAGATTGAGGAATTAACTGACAAAATATTTCCTCAGGTTTAATGCATCGGAAGTGAACAATCATCCTCCTCTTTCCCAGGAAATAGACTTGGATTTCCTCTCTTTAGGCAAGTGTTAAATCCCCTCTTCCCTCCCACTGAAACAATCTGCACCTCCTGCTCTGACATGAAAATAATGGTAACTTGACTTTCAAATGTGGCGTTAAATTGCCCTTTATAGTTGTAGAGTGGTATAAATGTCTCACGAGAATTTATGTTAATATTTGATATGTTAATATTTGTTTTGCTGTCAGTGGATGAATAATGCAGGGAGGTGAAGTGCGTATTGGCACACACGGGCGTTTCCAGCACTGTATTTGTAATGATTGTTCTCTGATGGCTTTTATTTCCCCCATGTGGCCTTTGGTTTTTGGGGCTCAGTGTTTCCAGTAATGCCACCGTTAACGGCATCACTAATTCATACACACACACACACACAAACGCCACTGTGCGCACACTTTAACACAGTTTTATGAAAATAATGTGCTCATTCCATCACAAATGCGTTGTATCATTCTCCCTCACTCCTGCCTTGCAGAGACAATAACACGATTTTGGGATTTACACGTCAACATACGAGTGCATCACAGCTACACACTGTGTGGGCAGATCAAAGTGACCGCCGCGCAATCTGAGCTCGATTGTGCTCCAGTGCTGCTTTCCATAATCGCTATTTTAATTACACACTGCAACATTTTGGATATTTTGGTGTTTTCGCCGCAATTAACAGTAACATCAGTAATTGCCGGTAATCACGTGAAAAATATCCTCCCCTCATTGTTTCACATTCAAGCATTTAGTGCAGCATTACACTGAGAAATTCTTCACAATTGGCGTCTAACGGAGTGAAGTTTAGTTAAGAAAGTGATCCTTCATGTGTTTGTTTGCTGTTAGTTGGTGCTGAGCGCCTGCCGCTGTTGTGTTTCGTTCTTTTTGTCTCCACAGATCATCTGTCAGTCAAACATCAGCTCAGGTATTCTGCTTAGTTTCGTCCGTTCAGCCGTGCTTCTTCTTCTTTTCCTTGCATTTTAGATACTGTCCATCATCTGTCTAACTCCATGTCACTCTATCATTATTGTTTGAAACATTAGAGGCAATTTAACTCGCACAGATGCACCTTTACGAAACCAGCCAGGCAGGTATAATGATAGGAACTACTAATAAAACAACCTAAAAATCTGAGCAAGGTGCTGTAGCCTTCAGTCAGTAGGTTTATCTCACTGTGATTTAGTGATATTTATAAAACAAGATCATAATCCTCTGAGATAAATGAAGCTTCTTATTATCTACTAAAACAATCTGTCTTTAGAACCACAAGCCAGTCAGGTGAGGTCATGTTTTCCTCCCACCTCCTCACCCGTTCCCTCAAGCGTGAATCATTGAGACCCACGGCTGATGAAATGTTTGACATTCGGAAAAACAAACCATTGTAATTTGCAAAGTTTGTAGAACCAGGAACAGCTCCAGCACTGCCGAGTTTAATTAATTAGAGTTGGTTTTGATGTCAGAATGGGATTTAGTACCTGTTTATTCCAAAACAATAGAGTAGAAGGGAATTCAGCTCACGAACAGCCGACAAGAATCTAGCTAAAAAGGAAAAAAAACATGAATAAGGACAAACTCGTCTATTTAATTTTAATAATGCAGGAGGGTTATAAAAGTAAAGCAACTTCACTGTTGTGCAGATTCTAATCTGATCTGATTTTGATTCTCCCCCCCTCCTCTTCAGATTCTAAATAAACTTTAGTTGCGTTCCAAATATACAAACTTGCACATTTATTTTTAATTAAGCGACTCAAAACAATGATTAGCATATCGTTTTTTTTTTATTAAAATGGAAATGGGCCACCAACCTGACTCATTAAGTAAATGGAATGCCAACTTGTTTGCAGCTCTCCATCTCATTTGATGCAACATGACAGATGAAGAGAAGAGAGGGAGCGAGACACAGAGGGAGAAGGTGAAGTATGCAAATTAACCAAAATAAATAAATGAAAGGCACGCAGTCTTTGATGGTCCCAGTTTTCATAAACGTGTGAACGCTTGACACCCTCATGCTACTGAAATCCTCCGCTTACACTAAAATGTTCTTGCTAATATTTCTATTCTCAGGCGCTCAGCTTTCAAATGAATGAAGGAACTTGAATCAAGAGTACGGCCAGACCACATATTTCTTAGCTGAGGCAATTACAGGAGACACTGCTTCATCAGCTGAATTGTAGAAGCACCAGGAAAGAGCTTTAGCTGCTATTAAAACCCAGACTGATGATATCCCAGACTGATGATAAATGATCATGCAGTCTGAAAATGGAATTAGATAAAGACAGAACTGCATGAGGTAAAAGTATTTCTGAATTATACCCCAAGAACCACTGACTTTAAGATTGAGTTTAATAAGGAACTTTTCCACTCAAACTTTAGTCAGCCCAGCAGGAGGTACTACGTCTTGTTAGGACTCTATAGAGGACTCATTCTGATTGGTCAGTCGTGAAATGACACAATTTTGACTCATCACATAGGCTGTGAATAGGTGTAATCTGGTATCGATTCCATGTGGGTGTTCATCTGCACCCTATACATAATGTCAATAATGTATTTAGTGCACTTTCCATGTGCACTAAATACAGGATATTGAGATAATTAGGCATCTACGCACACATAATAGGCAGACTTCACACACGGCCAACAATGAATTCTTTTCTACATTGATGACACACCAGTCGTCCTGGTAACGAGACTGTTTGCTACCGATCCACATAGCCGAGCTTCAATGCTGAACAACTGTCCTCTGGAAAATGAACAAATAGTCAAAAGAGGCTGAGCAGTTAATCAGTTGTACAGGCATGTTCACTGTTTGATGACATGCATTTCTGTACATAATCAGCGGTGATTACACTGTAGACCAAAGCTGTGTTTACATTGTCACACTGACTCTGATTGGCTTGTTTGATGCAGCCGTTCCGGAGAGCGAGCTCTGCAATTGTTGACAACATTGGAGTTGGTGTGAGCTCCGTAGGCCGGCTCCCACAATGCACCACAGGGGGCCGATACGTAAGAATGTAGTTAGATTATCAGGCGGCAAACATCAACACAACTCAAGGCGGCCAAGCTTTGTAATGCAATGCAATGTGTGCGGGTGGATGTATATGAGTGAATATAAGAGTGTGTGAAGGTTCTGTGTGTGTGTGTGAACTCTTATAGCAGAGAGAGAGATGGAGGGAGCGAAAACGTGTGTGATTGACACCTCTGAGCTAGTGGGGTTAGTTCACTGCTGAGAGAAAACAACAGGAGAGGAGCTGAAATCAACATGAAAACAGACACACACACACACAAAAGACGTATGTGCACACACTTAACTATACTGTCCATATGCAAAGAAGGCCGACAGACACACACACACACACACACACACACACACACAGGTTACACAGGTTACACACAAGGTCCACAAAAAAGTTTGCCCTCAACATCCAATACCAACTCCATGTATAGCACACACACAATTATTTAAAGACTTTATCCCATTCTTTATAAGTAGTCGTAGTAATCCACTGAGTTATGGTGAATGTACTTATGAACACACACAATACATTAATCTACACTTTTACAAGATAACCTGAAGTGTTGTTGTGACCTTCATCATGTGCTGTAAACACTTTCTGAGTACTTTTATATATGGAACGGATGCAATTAATGAGCTGCATCAGATCGCTTTAACTTTATGAAGCTAAATGCCTCCTGGGTGAAACACTGTATGAAGTCACACCCGTATTTACAGCCTCAAATGTAATTACTTTGATTTAAATCAGGGAAAACAGATCATTCTCTCAGTCAGCTCTGAATAATTTACCAACTGTGGTCTGCAACAACTGATTAGGAGGCGATTTAAATCAGATTGGGGCCTTCTGGGTTTTGGTGGAGAACCTTGAAAGAAGTATTTCATTCAGAAGTAAAACTTATTTGAACTGGTGTTTTGAAGCTGTATTTTTCTGTTTTCTGTTTAAGATATTAATTAAGAACAAAGGCTGTAATTAGAGTGTGTGAAAGTTGCGTCTATGTTTATGACTGTTCTGTACCTCATTTGTCTGTATGAAGAAAGAGCAAAACAGAATAAGCTGTTTGTGTCCAAATCCAAATCCGAGTTTTTGCATCAGAACACCAGAGAAATACTGCAATCATCATAGTATTTTATGTGTGTGTGTGTGTGTGTGTGTGTGTGTGTGTGTGTACCAACATGTGCAGAAAATTCAGCGTTTCATTATTGGTGTGGTGTTTGTGTGGAGGGGAAATATGGCAGGTTGGAATGTGAGCAATGTGCATCTAAGCATAATGTAATGGTGCATGTTTGTGTGTGTGTTTGTGTGTAGGTGAGTGTCTGCACCGCGTAGATAAGAAAGTGGTGTAAGTGCGGAGTGAAAGCCCTTTAGAATGGGGCTCAGCGGGGGGCGGGGGAGCGGACACAGTTATCAAGGAGCCAGAGACCCTGACAAGACGGGTAGATAGGTAGTGTATGACACGATGTAGAATTAAAGGAAACGCTGTGTTTCATTAATTTTCCCTGTAATTCTCACAGTCCCACGTGTGTTAGATATTGGCTCACCTATATTAAGAAGCGATGACAGACTAAATCTTTTTTTATGGCAGCGTTTACAAGCACATCAGCATCTGCCAGAGGTGCCAAATTGGTGTTGATTTTCTTCCAGGAAATAAAGCCCCCCCTCCCCACCTCGGGCCTTATCAAAAACGTCTCCATCTGCAGGAGCTGCAACTGTACATCGACAATACGCTGTTTTATGTGACTGAGTGCCGATTGACTAGCAAGCAAGTTTGAAGACTAATTAAGATACTGTAACCAACTGAAGGCTCCCCGGGTGGTTGGTAAACAGTCTAATGGTCTGTGGACAGGAACAGAAACTGTGCCAGGACCACCCAAAGAACTGACATTATGTAGTGATTATGTGTAGTAATTACTGTGTGGCAGTACAGTATGAGGGGAAACTCCCCAGGTAAAACACGAGGCCACAGCCAAGGTACAAACAAAACAAACTCAAAGTTTCCGAAATATCCCTGCAAAAGTAAACACTGGACCCCCCTGACCCCCCTGTAAAGTCTCAGGCAAACATCAAGAGAACAAGAGGCATAATTCAACATGGTTTACCATACGGAGGCGTACCGCTCGGCATGTATGGAGGCTGCCGTTCGTGCGATGTAGGTCAGGCCGGGCTGCGGCGCTGCGCACACTGAGGCGAGGGATTAAAGTGGCTTGAGCTGGCAGATCTGCTGAGAGCGCACAGCACAACAGCAGCTGGAAGGTAAGGCGGCCGTCAGAAGTGCTGCTCTCGGTGGAAGGAGCAGCCCGATTCTCAGCACAGGTTGATAAATGTTCAGCAGGGGTTCACACCGTCTCTTTGTTTTAATTACAGAGGACAGATTCTCCTAGTATAATTTCCTGTAGGGACTGGAATCATTGCCCTTCTGTGTGTGTTGGTTTTTAGAGATGAATTTGCTTATGTTTCACACATTTATTACTTAATTTCTGCAGTGTACAGCAATGGACAGATTTGTGTGTGTATGTCTGTATGTATGATATCCAGTGACAATCGATCAGAGTCAACGGAGGTGAAGCTTAAAACGATCTCCAGAAAGTTTCCCCCGAGCGCTTCCTATAATCTCCATCGTTGACCTTTTGTACCTGTTCCTCTGGCTGCCATATCAAGCTGCACTGTAATTTAGTCTCTCCTTTTTTTGTCAGTGCGGCCTGCAATTGTAGGGTAATTCATAATGAGACAAAAGAGTGTCCCTGGTGGCACAGCTGCTGCTGCATTGGTATTTGAAATAACCACTTAAAAAGCTTTCATCTGTTATCACAGAGCGGCAAATAGTCCAAAGGCTTTATATCTTGTCTGTGTGTGCGTGGGTGTGTGTGTGTGTGTATGTATGTGTGAGCATGTTTACCGTCCTCCCTGTGTTATAGAAGGTATCAAAGCTTGCGTGCGTGCGTGTGTCCATTTTCCTGTACATGCCAGCTTGCTTGTGTGTGTCTGCGTGTGTAGAAATACTAAATTGCACGTTGCATAAAACGTTGCCCCCTTAAACTGGAGGCCGTGAAAGGTCCTCGTTGTGTTATTTGGATGCCGCCCTTCATCACTGCCCCCCTCATTTCTGATCATTTGCCCCCTTTATTAAACTGAAATATCATCATTGTGTTTGTGATGCCATTTGCTCTCTCGCCCGTTTGCCAAATTGTCTCCTTTTGATTACTCGTCCTCTCGCATTTTGTATCGTTAACGACCAAAAAAAAGGAAATTGATATATTATGCTTACAGCAGTTTGCACGCTTGCACTGAGACACACACACACACACACACACACACACACACACACACACACACACACACACACACACACACACACACACATTTGTTCATTACAGCCGCTCTCCTATACAGTTTCTCTTCATTTCGTCACCTTTTCTTTCACCTTTGCTCTCACTTCTCTCTCTCTCTCTCTCTTTGGCTGGTTGGCTGTAAAACCCGATTCCTTTGGCTGACAGACTGGGTGGAGAAATGTCTGGCCTGCCAATATTTGGGTGACTTTTCTGACTGGCTTACTGGCTTCTTATTTTTTTTCTTTCTCTCTTTGGCTGTGTAGCTGTGAGCCTGGCTGACCACCAAATTGTGCGCCCTCGCTTCCTGGCTGACGGGTGTCGCTGGCTCCTCATCGCAGGCCCCTCGTACCGTTTGGTGATTGAGTTTCTGACTGGCTGCCTCGACCCCCCCGGTGAGTAAATATTTAGCAGAATAACTGGATGGGTACCAAACTGTCTTTCACTCAGGCAAATATCATTACACTGTGATGGCATCGCTGCTTTTTCAGCATAAACTAAACCAGGAAACACAAAATTACAAAGTCAAGTTATTAGATTTACTTCATCTTTGGCTCTAAGGTACACACTGGGCAAGCTATATGGATCCAATCTAATGTAAATGTGCTGAATATTACCACGGTCATAAAAGTTCTAAATCTGGCGATCTGTCTGATTGGCAGATAGTTTAATACAGACGGATCAATACAAATCCCTGTGACGCTCATGTACAAGTTCTTATATCAGATTCCTGTATTCACTGTAGGCACGACAGTCATTGGAATTGCCAGTGATGCCGATGGGAATATCCCGAGGCTGTGTGTGTGTGTCTGTTTGTGTGTGCACCACAATCCCTCTGTATAGGTGGATCTGTCAGTTGCAGGCAAATATTGAGACGGACGCAACATGCCTCAGTTTGACAAGGGGATTAAGTTTCACCTTGCTTGTGTGTGTGTGTGTGTGTGTGTGTGTGTGTGTGTGTGTGTGTGTGTGTTCGCGCGCGCGCCTATGTTTTGTTTGTTTGTCATGACCTGGGGGATATGTTCTGAATCACTGTCGCTCAAGTAGTTTTCAGCGGTGAGGCAACAGAAACGCCATTTTTCTCCTCATATTTGGAAGTTGCACACACTATTTTGCACATCTGTGTGTGGCTTTCTTGTAATCACTGCACCTCGTCCGCACTCTGTAGCCTCGGATGCACAAATACGGTAAAAGGTTTAGTTTATGATCATGTTTCCACACGTACGGTCGTAATGTTTAGTCGGGTACGCCTAATATTCTTAATGTGAATTTGTTTGCTGTCTGTTAAATGAGCCTTAATCACCAAACACCACAAATTGCTTCATCTCCAGCAATTTGTTGTTGGTTTTCCCAGATAACATGTTTGTGCTGCTTGGACGACTGTGACCACAAGTATTTTGGCAAAAAAGCTTCTCTCACGTGATGCAGCATTACAGGGAAATGTTTATTTGAACAGGATTTCTCTTGCCTTTTTTCTCCCACCATCTCAATTTTTAAAGGCAGCCTAACTGGAAAATCTTTGCTCATTTTGCAAATTAGCTTTCTCTGCCCGCTGTTTGTATTGGCAGGTTGTCGGATCAATAACTGGCTTTTGTCTGTAGCATTTGTCTCTCAGGCTTTCTGTCAGCGAAACACTGAGTAAAGACACAAATAAAGCTGTGTGTGTGTGTGTGTGTGTGTGCGTGTGTGTGCGCGCGCGCGGTTGTAGGGGCTAAATCTCAGCTTGAGAGTTGTTTCTTTCTTTCTGCCTTTCTTTTTTTTCTCTCTCTTCAGTCCACTTCTCAGAAAAATTAGGAATCCTATTAATAGATTTTCATTTCACATTACATCCAAGTCTTTAAATGTTAGGGGAGTTTTATTAATAACAAAAACAACACGCGGTGCACTCTGTGTAGCTCTGCTGAATCACACTAAATTACCAGCATCTTTAATGCCAAACCTTTCAATTTTTCAATTCCCTCCATTTTCCCACGGTGGCATATGAGCAACCTCATGTAAAGTAACTTCCCTCAGGCCTGAAAGTCTGGAACTTCACACTCGAGAGAGCGATGGACAGAATTTCTAATTTAGCCGTGGCTGTTGTGCAGATGTGTCACAGCAGGAGTGTGTCATTATGTTATCAGTGTCCTGCAGCCTCCACACAGTTTGTCTCCACGATACTCTGACGGGCACTTTCATTTCTTACTGACTCGCGCTGCCAAAATGTTTGCGTCGCACTCTTGTCACCCACAAAAGGAGATGACATCACAGTGGCTGTTGTTATTAATCCGTCTGTCCCCCTAATGATACAACAACTAACCAAACTCCATATATACCTGTCTGCTTGCTTGCCGTGTTGCTTTGTAGCACCAGCAGCACCATCTGTAGCCCTTTTCACACATGGGGGCACCAATGTTAAAAGGTTTGCCTTGTTATGGAGTGACACATTTCCATGATTACCCAAGTGTGCCGACTGCCTTATTGACCCTCACACACTCGCACTGCGTATTATATATTTAATTGTATTTTTTTTGTTGATCTAGCAATTTTGATTTAAACTGTGCCGCACTTATTGGAGCTGGAGACAATAGGACTCTGGCAGGGATGATATTAGGATGCTGCCGGTGTAAACATTGGCAGAAGGGGTTGAGCTCTAAGCCACAGGAACACTTCCCTCCTTCCTTCACCGCCTACAAACTCGCCTCCAGTTGGCCCTCGGGGCATCTGTCTCTTCAAGTTTACAAGAAGGTTATCAACTGTTTGTCTTCTATCTCGTCCTTTCTTCCTCCACAAATGTCTCCTGTTTTCATTTTCTTTTCACCCTCCAGCCTGTACGCATTTTATATTTTCTGCGCCGTTTTGTTTTTCCTCCCTAATTTACGCCAAAATGTAGAACACATTCATCCTCCCGCTCTCTCTCTCACGTTCTCCCTGTCTCTTGTTTCTCCTCTCTGTCTTGTTAATTTCCCATTGGAAACTCAGACACACACACACACCCTCACTGCGCCCAGCTGGGCCGTGTGAAGTGGTGAGATATCAGGGAAAATACACAGCGTGGGGAGGGGAGGGTGCACGACTGAGCTCACCCGCCAATCCTCTTCTTTCGCTCAAATGAAAGTTTCATCTCTTGTCCTCATGCGGCCTTATTCTCTCGTGTCTTCGCCTCTCATCTCCTTTTTTCTCAACAACTCAGTTGACGCGGTGCAGTGACAGATTTCATGGCAGTGCATCAATTAGATGTGTCGGGTGGCTGAGTTTGGCTCTTTCCTCTCCAAATTGTCGACCTCAATGATCTTTCTGTGATCATGCCAGCACGCATACACACATACACGCACACACCTGTCCCCTTGCCTTTTCTCCAGTCAACACTGTTTTGTCTCTGTGTAATGTACCCAGGCACATTGGCACATAGTCCTGGCAATCCTGGCAACTGACACAGATCTGACACACACACACACACACACACACACACACACACACACACACACACACACACACACACACACACACACACACACACACACACACACAGATGAACATGAACCAACACTCTTAAACTTCCTTTCAGCTAAATCCATTCAAATGTTGCTTCAGGCCTGTGAGTGACTCCAGAGTGAGACTTTGGCTGCTGCAGATTATTGCACAAAGTTGCCCAAACTCCCCTCAGGAGCCCCACTATCCAAGGGGCCTCGTTGCGTCTGTCTCTAGCAGGAAACCAAAGCCAAGCAACTGCATAAAAGAAAGTCACGAGTCTCTAAACTGTCACGTTTATCGTGAAGTATTGTCGGTGAAATCCATTGATGCTTAAGCGCAAAGGGCAGGAATCGAGGGACTCTAAGGGGGGCTTTAGGTTGTGGTAAGGCTACATACGTGGTTGCATTTACAGTGTTTGAGACTCAGGCACACACTGAGGTAATGTATGCTCTCCCTTGCTCGCTTGCACGCTTGCTCATCCTGCCCAGCTATCCCCCCCTGACAGCCGCAGCGTTAAGCAGCCTACAGAGAGCCGGCAAGTGTGAGAACAGCCAGGCGAAGAGTTAAATGACTGTTGGATTTCACCTAACGTCAGTTCAACAACCCCTACTGGTCAGCAAAACCTGCTCACACACGTCAAACTGTCTTGTTAGCCAGACACCTGTGTGTGTGTGTGTGTGTGTGTGTGTGTGTGTGTGTGTGTGTGTGTGTGTGTGTGTGTGTGTGTGTGTGTGTGTGTGTGTGTGTGTGTGTGTGTGTGTGTGTGTGTGTGTGTGTGTGTGTGTACAGCATTGCAAATCGAGCAGTGGGATGATTTGTTGAAAGAGAGAAGCACTCAGACAGATTTTTTCCAGCAATTATTTCACAAGGACAAATTCAGCCCAAACAATATAAGAGAGATAATGACATAAGCTTTCATCAAACAGGGTGGATTTGACTTTAAATTGCACTAAATTACAGATTCCTCAATTAGTGAACTTGAACCATGCTCATGCTAATCACAGTTCATGTGCAGAAAGGGGAAAAGCACAAACATAATGGAATGTCTCTGATCCCAGCACATTTAAGACGACACACCGGTGACTTTCTAACCATTGTTGCGACACGCAGCAGTGTTGGAAGTGCGAGTCCACTTCCAGGTTCACCGAAACGATAGAGGAGCACGAGGTCAAATAGGAAAGGAATACACCAAATGATGTCTGCTGATGTGCCATATTGATTACATTTGAGAGGAATGAATGTTCAAGTGTGTAACAAATGTACAACTAAGAGTCTGTGTTGGAACAGCTGGCAGAGAAAGCATAAGGGAAAATTTTTATGTGTGTGTGTGTCCTGAGTTAGTCTGGTGGAGCTGCTTGTAAAAAAACCCTGCACCACTTTCCCAGAGATGGTGAAATTATTCATTTAAAATCGAGAATGGCATGATGTAACACTACACACTGAGGGGGTTTGGAATGAATTATAGATAAATAAGTCTAAGCATAGTTGTGTGTGTGTGTGTGTGTGTGTGTGTGTGTGTGTGTGTGTGTGTGTGTGTGTGTGTGTGTGTGTGTGTGTGTGTGTGTGTGTGTGTGTGTGTGTGTGTGTGTGTGTGTGTGTGTGTGTGTGTGTGTGTGTGAGAGAGAGATTTCAATCACCCTTCAGGCAAACAAGGAGCAAGCTTCATGAGATGTGTGATTGGACAGATGGACCCAAACCCATCATGAAGCAGATGGTATAAAATTGTTTATAGCTGCAGCCACAGAAACGGCACACAGATACAAAAAGGCCATCTGGGCACCTGTGGGGTGTCCAGTTATCTGCCGGTGAACGACAAATAAATAAACACGCAAACGGACAGATTCACACGTAGCATTTCTGTACAGTACATAGAGCTATCAGCTATGCATGCGTACAGTGAACCTGATCATTTTGTAGCGTAACATTGCAGCAGGATGAGGTCGCTTTTTAAGCCCCCGGTGTTGTGTTGTTGTAATTGCATCCAGTTAGTCGTGCATTTCACATGCTGTTTTCACAGAGCCATCGAGACGGCGCAGGTGTGCATTTATGTGCGATTGTTCATGGCGCCCGTTTGTTGGCATCATAAAGCATTCCCACCCAAACATTCCAAAATAATATAGCAAAAAAAAAAGTCACGTAAAGTGCGTCATCACCAGAACAGACACATTTCAGTGATGTATGTACGGTAATATGAAGGTCATATTTTCAGGTCAAAAAGTGACTAAGTGCAGTTTGAATATTTATTTTTGGAACAAATATTCAGATTGGAATGACTCCTGCTGCCAGAAAGCAAAACACCCAGTTAACTAACTAAATTAAATTAAGTATAAAGTTGAGACATGTAAAATGCAAATTATTCTGGAATACGGGGCAAGAGATCTTGTTTTGTTTTGGTCAGCCGCGAGTTACGTAACATATTTAACTTTGATGAAGGCTCCGAGCTCTTCCTTTGATGTCCCTCCCGTGTGTGTGTGTGTGTGTGTGTGTGTGTGTGTGTGTGTGTGTGTGTGTGTGTGTGTGTGTGTGTGTGTGTGTGTGTGTGTGTGTGTGTGTGTGTGTGTGTGTGTGTGTGTGTTTTGCTCTTCAGACGAGCCAGACTCCTCATCAGGCAGCTTTCTCCGTGCTAGAGGGAAGGGAGCGAGAGAGAGAGCGCCGCCGCGTCAGCTCCACCAGATGCTCATGTGATCTTCCAGCATGGCCCAGTCTGCCAAACCTGTGTGAGCTTGGCGGCGCTCCCTACTTTCCCTCATTAATTCCACCTATCCGTTAGGCTCGTGATCCAGACTTTTCCTGCACTCCTTGATGGTTTTGAAATAGCCAAGATTTCATTAGTGACAGACACAAATGATAACTTGAAAAGAGAGGAAAATGGGACTGATTGAGGTTTGTTGTCTGTGGTGGCAGAGGATTTCTCCAAATTTGATCTCCCAATATTGTCCAGTTATCTCCGAAATCACAGCAGTGATTACACTAATCCTGTGCAAGTTGGACACGAGATTACAGCTTGATGTCTCGGTCACTAACAGAGAACCCCTTCACACAAACTGTCAAATATCCGCCTATTTGGCATAGTAACATCGTAACAGGACAACTGATTCAGTGAAATACACACGTTCTCAGTAATTCACTACAGTTTATAGGCAAACTGGCATTTTTAGCAAAAATATGTATGTGAAATATGTCCTTGTTGCAGATATTGTCTGTCTGTTAAGGAAGTATTGCGTTCTCCCGTGAGTTGTAGTACTGTGCAGACACATCCACTTTTAACCAATATGAGACCCATATTAGCCTCTTCACACACTCCCTAACTTAGGACCTACATGTGCAGCACACAAGCAAATATGTATATTTGAACAAATAATGCTTTCATGCACACACACACACACATAAGCATGCACACCGCTTGCTTTGTGTCTGGATTTCATTATTAATTCATTAAATCAGTTGTGAGAGGCGAGCAGGGAGACTGTCACTGTGATTCCTCATTAGTTGTTATCAGGAACACGAGCGGAGACAAAACACAGGCTCATTGTGATCACAGATACCGAGGCAGATCGAGAGAGAAAAGGAGGCTGAATGAAACCCCCAGAGATCCTATCACAAAGCCAGAGAATGAAACGCATACATCTGCACAATCCTGCCGACAGACACAGCGTGCGGCGCTCACACTCAAGACGCACAGTCATGCCACATACGCAGCACATGTGCCCGGTGTTAAGCTTATTGTGATGAAGCAATTACCCAGAGTGGCTCCTTGGAGACTGAACACTATAACCCACCTGCGTAAAGAGCAAACTGCTACAGCAAATCACCTCGATTTGTGATTGGCAGCAATTTAGTTGCAGGCGTCTACTTGCCATTTTTCTCAAAACCCCTTTGAGAATACGATTGTTAGACGCAAAATAACAGCATATTTTTGTACTAACCTTGCTTCTTCTGTCAGAACTGAATTTACGTACGCAAATACTGTGTAAGAGGAAATAATTGGGCAGTTGTCTGTATTTGTAATGTTAAAACAGAGCCAGCAATCCCGAAAGACAAAGTTTGTTTTTTTCGCTTTCACGCTGTGAATCTGTTAAAAAGTGGACTCATTAGAATATGTTTGATTATCTGTTACAACTGACTGTTTGGTTGTGTGTATGTACTACCAATTCATTTTAAGGGCTGGACACACGGCGAGGGTTGGCTACAAATGCTCCATGACAGCCCAGCAGGGGCCCACGCTTACCTTGGTGTGTCAGGGTATTGTCAGACGATATTGAACATTATAGTAACATACAATTCAGTAGTACACATAAAAGATGTATGAGGTGGATGCGTCTGCCATGCGTTTGAGTCCATGGCTCATTGATTTCTCTGGGGACAAGCAGAAATGACAGGGTGAATGCATCATGTTTAACCAGGCATGAGCCTCCCCCCTCGCATCACCTCCCCCAATCCACCGCCCCGCTCCTTCCCAGGCCGACTCCCATCCGCTACATCAGCATCAAGGGAGGGACAGAGCAGGTGGAGCTAAAGATGTTAAATCATACAGTTTTTATGGCTTACAGTTTAAAAAAACAGAGGAGACAGAGATATTAATGGGTTCTGTGGTTCTGGGGCACAAGTGTCTTGTTTCAAGCTGATCAGACACCGCCGCTTGGCAGTGGTCTTGCTAATCGAAGAGGAGGTACAGGATCAGGAACCCTCATCTTTAGAGGAACAATTGATCATCCTTTCTTGGATGGGTTGTCCTATATTTGGATGTTTGTTCCCCTTGGCGTACGTGTGCAGTTTAATAGTCGATTTGGACAATAGGGTTGGAAGCAATGTACAGTGTGGAGCCAATTTCAGTTCCTTTCAAATCTGTTTGGCAAAGAGGCTGCTTGTACTTTGGCGACCTCCTGTGGCAGCGTGTGTATGTGTGGCTGCGTGCGGTTGTGTGCGGCTGTTTTTTAATTGTGTTGCGTCTCTGAGGGATACTAGCGAATCAGCTACCCAGGGGTGCACCTTGCTTCTTGTATAGTCTTAGTCTTGCTCATGAAGTCAGTGTTGTGTGTGTGATCCATGCATGAATCGTCTTTTAGGTGCATCTTTGTCAATCAGAAATTGACTTGTGTATCTTTCCACAACTTCACCCGAGAATTCATAAATGTGACCAATATGTCAACAGGCTGCAACAGAAACTTGCAGTGTTAATAACAGAACAGAGGTGTGTGTGTGTGCATGTGTGTGTGTGTGTGTGTTCTTGCCTCACACCATCACCTCTGTAGAAGCTGTTGTTTCCTATCTTGGTTCATCCCTCATTCTCCTCCTTTGCAGAGTTCTTCACTTGTAACGTGTTATTTAGATAGAACGCTACTGTCTGAGTGCTGCAGAGAGGAAACAGCTGTGAACTCTTTGTTTCTGATGGCCTGCTTCCATGTTTGTGTGATTCAGCCATTCGCAGACTAAAGGGTCATGTACTATGTGTGTCTCTCATAGAAGGTAAAGTTGAATCAACAAGTAAATATTAACTTACCAGTTGAAAAGATAAAAGGCACACTGCCAAATACTGGGCTGTAGTTTCCCTCTCCTCCATGTTTACCTAACCTCCAGTTAGTCTGTGAATCCTTTCTCTGTCTCGTCTGTCTCTCAGCTCAGATTGGCTGAAATCATATTTAAGAGGTGTATGTGCACCTTAACAAAGTGTATGTGTATACTCCCGACCATCCGCTTACACAAAATGAGTCGCAGTGATAAATGGCGACTTAAATCAGCTTAGATGTCAAATATTACTGCGGTCTGTTCCCTCTCACGCCGTTGCCAAAAGAAAACCAGATCGCATCTTGATTCCGCTTTCTTCCCAACCCTGATCTAATCTGTATCACTGAAACAGGTGGGCCGTCGTCACCGCAGGGCCGACTTGAAGCAGGGATGAATATTAATGAACTGATGTGTGTAATTAATGTTGGCATAGCATGATAGATGTTCATCAGCAGAGCACATCTAATGATGTCATACAGCGGGGTGTTCACAGCTCTCGCCAAAGCCCATATTTGGTTATTTCTCATGATAAATAGTTCATTACTTTCTTTAATTGATAATTCTGCTTTACATTTAATACAATCCAGTGGGTAGCAAGGTCAGCAAATCCCTGTTCAAATATTTAGTTATGCACAGAGAGAGGTGATCTTATTTAACACACAGAGTGGGTTTCAGTTGTGCATGATGCTTAAAGCTGTACAATTAGGAAACGATAACAAAAAGGTAACAAAAGCAGCTCAGGGTTTAGCTTTGGGGGATGAGAATTTAGGAACCATGTTGCTACAGTAAAGGTTGGAATCTCTGCCTAACAAGCTCAGCAACATGAGTCTGTTTCAACTCAACAGTTTTGGACTTTGGCATTGAGTTATAGTTGTTTGCCAGAATGAGCAACCGTGGAATTAATCACGTTAATCAAGTTGTCTGACAGTCCAATAAGTCTGCAAATGTATTGAGTAATCGGGCTTTCATACTAAGAACGGCTTTGCATATTATACAACAAAGGTGATATTAGAAAATGACGCTGATTGATTGTGTGCACATTAACGTGGTGACTGACAGTGTAAAACTGAAAATCTAATGCGCCACTACAGCACCAATTAATATCACAGAGGCGCCGCTTAATGAGGATTTACTAAGGTGGCCACGACCAATTAATCTCCTTTCTTATTGGCAAATTTACTCTTTCTCTCGTCAAAGGAATGCCTCTATCTTTGCCATACTAATATCATGAATGTCAACAACAAAAGGGAGTCATCAAACAGATGTGAACCCACATTTTACTTGATTTGATGTTGCGTGGAAAAGACCCCGAGGTCTAAGCATTTGGCGTTCATGGTTTTGAGATTTGAGACGGTGGCATTTGCACAAGCCAAAGGATGAATCGGTGCGACAGATTCTCTTTGTCCCACTCTCCCTCTTCACTCTCTTTGTTTCATTTTGTACCAGATTGAGTCCAGCGTCTGAAGTCATCAGGGCCGTTATCAGTCAGACACCACTTGCTTGCGCAAATAAACTGCACAAACATTACTCTTTTTTATATCTCTAAACGGCAGGCAGTTGGAGCACCTTCATATGTGAAAGTTCCACCACCCTGTCAGTTGTGGTTATGTTGAAAAACCAAGCATGCATTTTTGGTTATTCAGAGATTTGTGGTTTGTGTTTCAAATCCAGGTTCTGCTTATTGCTTCCATTATGTGGATCAATTAGCGTGTCTCTCTGTGTCACCTCTTGTACTTGTTTCAAGACACAATGTTGCTCCAATACCTCAGAGATGCTTGTGCAGCTTCGCATTAACACCCAGGATGGCGTTTATTACTGTGATAGTTGCGATTGTTCTACTTAATGATGTGCGGCGCTATTATGGCACTTTAAGTCAGATAATTGTTTGAGAAACAGCCACTGCCAAATGTTATGCTTGATTTATTGGTGACTGACACGCACCTCCAATATACACTTGCTCCCATATGGGATAACTCACAGGGTTTTATGGAGCCGTTAACATTGGAAAGGTTTCACTTGTGTCATTGAGATGATCCAATAACGCTCCCTCTAGCACCATGAAAACATTATCATTTCCCATGCAACACTGGTAACAATCTGGGTCGCAATCAGAGCCTTGGTATCCTCTGATTTCCATGGACCCATAACTGAATAATACTACAACACGAAACAAAGGAGCAAGTTTACAAGAATGGAGACCTGAAGCCAGGAGCTGTCCCAGATGTTTAACAAGATATATGAGGTGAATTCATTCAAGTTGAGGGCCTTCTCTTTGTCCCTGTGTGCCACTGCGTAATGGCCCAGAGGGCAATCAGAGCTCCAGGACCTGATGAAGTGGAGCTTGTTGTGAAGAACAAAGGGTTACTCCATCTTGGTCCTATCTGGCTGACATCCCGGGTCCTTAGGGAGTCTTGGCTCCCCGGCAGTTGTTCACTCTTCTTGTCAAGCCATGCGGCTACAACAAACTGGAACAAAAGCAGAGGCGAAGAAGAAGAAGAAGAAGAAAGAGGGAGGCAAGGGATTCACTGGAGGCTATGGGTTTCTGACAGCGACCAAGTGACATTACAAATTAATGACCAATTTAGTCTAGTGCTGCCGCTTTACAAAAGATGCATTTTGAGGTACATATCATTTGTTTGAGAGATCTGAACTGGTCTGCAGTTGACATGATGTGCTCAGTGGTTAGTAGCAGATGTTGGGAGTGACAAGGCTTCAGCAGTGGAACAGAGCGGAGAGTCTCCTGTGGGAATGACGACTGTATCATCCTGTAACTCTGCCTGTCACTTATTCTCACTTCACTCCCCGATTCTCTTTTTTCTCTGTCAGATTTTCTCTACTCCATTTTCCCTGCTGAGGTGAATCCAGGTAAAAACCTTTTACCCTCATTGCTTTTCTTCATGGAATCTGCACGGGTGACAAATCAGAAGATGGAGTAAGATTTCGCTTGTTAGCTTCAGATTTTATAATCCCTGATGTTTTGACAGACATTTATTCTGTGTAGTTTTTGCTTTAATGTGCGTTTTGCATGATCTCTCTTACTCCCTCGGTGTCTGATGCTACGCTCGTCTCCTAAACACCACCTCTGGCAGACCGCCTGTCTCTCCCTCTCTCTTTCTCGATCAATCTGTCTGTGGTCTCTCTGAGGAGTCTTGCCATCACCTCCCTCGGGGATAAACACAGAGTTCACTACCAGTGGTCTCCCTGTGGAAACTCAAATAGACTCACTGTCCACACACTGTGTTCACTGCTGCAGATTTCACAATAGATTTAGTGGCTTTGCTTCTCTGGCTCTACTGATGTAATCAGTAGTGCAGCTCAGTTTACAAAACTGACCATTCTGTATAAGTGTTTTGTCTTTACAGAGGAGGTAATTATTTAATTGAGTCTGTATTGCTCAGGGATGCTGTGAAATGTAAACACTGGCCTAGAATTTCAATTGAATGGTTTGATATGCAGACAAAATGCACATTTCTTATCTATAACTCAAAAGACTTCAGTTATGTCAGCGAGTACACTCCGTATTTATGGTTAATGATCCTTGATGATTTATATCTCAAAATGCAGCTGGTTGGCATCTGGTCATGCATTGAACCTTGGTCGTGTAGGCTGGTACCCAGGCTACCAGCAGAGATTTCCCAGTTGGCACCGTAGCTCTGACCACGACGTTCAAATATGACAAACATAATATAATGAAAGCTTCCATGTGTCATTTGACAATGAATTCTCCCAAAGGCAAACATTATTTAAGTAATCACAAACCACTCTTGTAGCCTATTTGTTAGTAATTCATGGTTTTGTTAACAAATTTGTCACTTGTGTCATAATTGCAAAGATTGCAGCACACAGGTGTTCCACACAGTTTGAGCAGGGACACTTAAATTCTCAGTGAGGCTAATGGAGAGAAAAGCTCTTCAGCAGCTGCTGTTTAAATAGGAGCACCGCTCAGGTGTATTGGCTGTAATTCACCAACATAAGGTCCTGTCACCGGTTAGAAAAAAAAAAGTGCAATGGGACGATAGGATAATGTGTGAGGTTTTACCACCCGGACCACTCAGTCCTGCAAAGTGGCCAACTGGAGCCCATTTTAACAAACGGTAGTCTGTCTCTATTAGTCTCGCCGTATGCGCTCGCTGCTTAAACTCCTGAGTCAGGGAGAAAAAGGGAGATGAGTGGAAGCCGCAAGGGGAGGGAAAACAAGAAAGCTGATCAGAAAGTTGGGTGGATTTTTGGGCGATTTTACAGCTTTTTTTTAAGACTTGGATTACACTTCAACAGTTCCTGGGAAGAAAGAAGAACGTTTCTAATACGAAATGCAAGTTAAGCTGCAGGGCACAAACTCAAGCACAAACATAAAGATATACTTCACTGACCAGTTACAGCAAAGTAGTTTAAGTAAGGTGAGGTTCAGGCAGTCGTTTTTTATCTGTAAGAATATTGTGATGATGAACATGAAGGAAATCTCTGTCGCTTCAAATGTCAAAACTCGCACCTTGAATGAGTCATGATTATGCAAATGTGAATTTGTCCCCAACACGCTTGCCACTATTAGGCAAATTACCACCTGTACCGAGCCTTATGCATGAAAATACAATTGGACGCACTGTAACTCATTTGCATCTACAGGAGCTGAGGGTGCCTCTGCATGGTCTGCAGCTGGACATTTGTTCGCCGCGGCCGAGGCTTTAGTTAGTGTTGATTAGATTGAATAATGCATCCCTGATCTCGGAGGACGCTGTCATAAATTACTGAAGGGGAGAGAAGAACACGTGTGTATAGAAGGCTTAGAAGGCTTAAATATGCATACAGCAACCATACACCCGGGTCACAAGTGTGCATACTGAAATAGATCCAGATCCAGACACTGGCTCACATTCTTATTTATATACATGTAAATTAAACCCAAACACCACACCAACAAACACACACCAGGGCTGTCTCATTATCCTGTCCTAATGAATATAAATTCAATATTGCCTATTAATGAATAAGCATACTAAATAAAGTAATCAGGCTTCAGTCTCCCTAAGAGGGACGATGCCATTATTTTTATATTCTAATTAAAAGTAGCATCAGGCTGGTGTTACAGAATAATGACCTTCACATCAGCTGATCCTCTGCTATAATAGAGGCGCGGCTTTCAGAGAACAATGATGGGAATTTTTAATTGTAATTGTACATGCTAGTGTGATATTACAAAATCTTTCAAAGGACTGAATCTGCCTGATGAAACCATCTAAACTGGCCCTGTTGTGTTATGTAATTAGTTTTAATTTAAAGTGGCGAACTGACGTCAAACTGCACAGTGATTTCTTACTGACTAAGTAAGTAAGTGGTGCTTAATGCAAAGTATGTAATTTAAATCAGACAGGCAATGTTTTCATACAGTATTAATAACGTGGCAACACTTCCAGACTGTTGTGAGGTTGAATGGGATCGGCTATTTAATCCATTGTACCTTGTTAATATGCTGGCCTGGAAGTACATTCCGTGAAAAATAGCAAATGCTTCAGTTTAAGATGGAGATGATGGTTGACATTCTGTCTTTTGTGAGTATGGCCTTGGCAAGGTGATGCTGCATCTCATATTCACGTCAGGATTCAAAGCTGATGAGAGTCGGAGACAGAAAGCAGAGCTCAGGAGATTGGATCCTTGGTGATCAGTGAAGGTAACGGCAAACCGACACTCTTAGGAGAGACGGAATGAGCAGGAACGCTACACATACACACCAGCTGTGTTTCTTTGCTTAGTAACACTGATTGATTGGCTGTGCGAGGCGTTGTAATTTTGTGGGAGTGTAAACTAAGTTTTGATTACAGGCCTGCAGAAGGACGACCGACCCTCTTACTCGGTGTCTAGAAGCTGCAGCTGATCCTCTGGGCAGCTTCGGGGCCTTTAAAGGCTAATGACGTCCCCGAATGAAGCGGCGGACCTTTACCGCTCGGGTTCTTAACTTCTCTCAAATGCGTGGCGTGACTGGCACAAAGGTTTCCAAAATGAGCGCTGACATTCCCTAAGGTCCATTTAGTCGCTCTGTAATCCTGCAAGAGTGGTTTGCTTATTAGGACTGAACCCTGTGACTATTTCAGGCGCAGCTTTCAGAAAATACCACCTAACCTTATGCTGCTTACATAAAGTGTTTTATTATCTAACGTTCATGCCTATACTGTGTAAAAACCATCCATGATGTGATGTGTTGAATTTTATTGAGTTCCTACAAGAATCTATACATGGTTAATGAATCATTTAATAGATTATTAATAGATCATGGATATTTGGCTTGCCAGGTTGTGGAAAAATCCCATTTGAAAATGTCAAGGTTTTCTTTCTTCCTGCTGAGTCGCCCCATTTGCAGCTGTTAATGCCAGTAAGTTGTTAATAAATGGTTTTGGTTTTTCAAGTGGTCAAAGCTGTCTGCGGGAGAGCATTGCTGATAAATCGTAGGGCTGAAAAAGCAACCTGGCAACCCAGAAATGATCTTTTTAACGGCTCATTATCAATCAATGATGACTGAAGACTTTGACTGTAGAAGCCCTGCTTATTGGAAAGAGTTTAGTTTTGCAAAAATAAATGTTCCCCTTGTAAAGTCATCCTCACTCTCTCTCTTTATGTTTCTCTCTCTCTCTCTCTCACACATACTCTTTTCTCTCTTTTTTCTCTGGAAAGGTACTTAAGCGGTCAGCATGACAGATGAGAAGAATGCTCGACTTGTCAGACACTATTCACTGTGCACATGTGTCTGCTAAGCGGTCTTCAAAGGCAGAGAGGGAGATAGAGGAGGGGAGAGTGGCAAAGATGGAGGGGGTGTGAAAATGAAATGGATGGAGGGGAAGAGGGGCACAGAGGAGTGGTCAGGGAAGAGAAGAGACTACGCGATAATGGAATAATACACTGGAGAAAATGCCATTGTGAGGGAAGGAGGAGGACGCGCTGAAAGTATTGAAATGAGGGAGAAAGACATTAAACAACTGTGAAAGAAGAGGCAAATTAAATACAAAACAAGAAAGAAACAGGCCGTGAGGACGAGTGGACAGTCCGAGACGCTCCTGTAGGAGGACAGGAGAAAGCTGGAGAAGAGGTTGATCGCCTGTCGCGTTACTCACAGAAGTCCTTGCTGCTGCCGGTTGTCGTTTGTTTTAGGGAATAAAGCCAAATTGAATCCATTTCTCATCTCCGACTCGGCCAGCGAGACGGGAATGAGTTTTTATAAAACACAGCACGAGGGGGAGACTCGGGCAGCTTGTCAGATAAGAGAAGGCTTTAGTCTCTACCTGCTGCACCTGATGCCATATTCACATTATGAATTCCTGCTTCTCTATGGGACCAGTCCGATATCTGTCAGAAGATTGGACCGGAACGCATGCATGGAAAAACAGACGCTAGTGGGACAGAAAACAGTAAGGGAGATGATTTGTGCAGCCAGCTAAGCCAATAAACACGGATCAAAACCATTTGTCCACGCCGACACGGGAATGGGGTGTGTAATGAAAGAGCTGCATTGTTTCTCTGCACTAATATTGGCAGGTGAAGCCAGAGAACATTAAGCTCGCAGCGAGTCCGCCGCCGCCGTCAATCTCTCCAAAATGGCTAAAGAGAAATTGAGTGGAACCGACATCATATGAAATGCGTATGTCACATGAGGTCAAGTCTGAGAACCCCAACTGGAACAAACGTGGGCATGCAGCCAGTGATTAAAGCTCAAACCAGGTTGATGTCCCGCTATTGTTAGACAGTGTTAGGGTACATACAGTACATAGTATAGTTTGTTTTACATGTACCAAAGACCCTGGGTACTAAAGTTGCATTTCATTAAATTATTAACCTCAGTGAGGGGTTAATGATGTTAACCCAATTCGCTTCCCCCCACAGTGACCGCTGATGTCTGCTTGTGTTCTCATAAATGCTGACGATTCCACCTGCATTCTGACCAGGTTTAACTGCCACCAAACTCCATTCTAGGTTCAAAATAACTTTATTAACCAGAACAACCGGGTAGGGTGGATTTATAGTGATTGAAGTTTTCACTCGTGCTTTTATTTGGTGAATCTGAAATTGAATTGTAATATTAATCAGCGATCTTAACAGCTCCCTGGCTCCCTAAAGGGCAGAGAACTACTTTTTTATTTGGCTTAATTGCACTCCAGATCCCACATTCATTCACCCCTTAGATTTGTTGATGCATCAGTGAGGCGAAGGAGCAGCAAATGTGTTTGAGGTTCCTGTGGCTCAATCCTAGATTTTATTGTTTAGTTTAGTCCCCAAAAGAACTGGGAGCCGTAAAACTCATTCCTGCCGCCTTGTTTATCCTTTAAGTAAAGTTTCTCAACCTGTTGTCAGGATGAATTCTGCTAATTGTATTTGCGGCCGGATCGCTGGCATCTATAATCTGTCGGCCTTGTTCAGTTTCAACAAGTAAGCAGGTTGTGTTAAAGAGTAGATGAAAGAGCAGCTCCTGTATTGCAGAGGCAGCACGCTTTGCTCAGCTTTCCACCTCTCTCTCTCTCTCTATTGCTCTAATACACACACACACACACACATACACACACCTCTGTGGCCTTGGCGAGCTCCATTGAGACCACACAGCGGAATACAGTAATGAATTTAAAAAGCCGCCAAAACTTCTTTCTCTCTCTCCCCCAGTCTTAGGACTCAATTTCCCTCGGCAGTGTATTGAGTTGGAATCAGATAACTGCCAGAAAGTGTGGAAAATCTAATGCATATCAAGTGAAGAGACATGCTGACACTCCCCAGTGACAGACACACTGTGCTCCGTACTCGCAAAGTACAAACCCAGCACAAAACTGAATGGAGAGGAGGGGAAGGTGAGGACAAGAAGCAGAAGCAGAGCCATAGGTGAGGATGAGAGGAGGGGAGCGTCTTCTCTCTCGGGAGACGTGAGCCAAAATGGGCTTTGGGCCTTTGTTTGGCCATCCGTGCGTGACGTGTGTACCAATCTACTGTCAGGGGTTTGGACCCCGAGGACGGAGGATGCAAGCCATGACGCAAACCGAGAGCAGAAAGGTTAAGTAAAGCACCTTGTCCTGTTGAGCCGATCGGATCGCTGCTCAGTTCTGCCACCTGGTGGTTGTAGATGTTGCGTCAACTTCGGTTGTTTTCGATCGTAATTCCTTTCCTTGCAAAACTGCGCCCGTTCAATGGAAACAATGGCGGTACAGTGGCGCCTATTTGTACGGGCGGGGCCATGCGAGGATAATGCTCATCTCTTAGACTTCATCCTGAGGAACATAAACTCATGAGTCATTAATTTGGGCATGAATTCGTTCCTGGCACACAGTCACAACCAGGCTTTGAAAATGCTTCGTCATTCGTCAAAGTTGGCTCAGCAATTGTCTGATTGATCTGCTCTGAAGGCTTTGTGTAATGTAAAATGACGCATAGAGTATAAAATGTCAAAGATTCATGAACTTCTACTGTTGACATTTTAATATAATTGAGGTTCAGGTGAGAGTAACACTTTTGTCATTTGTTGTATTTCATTTTTCTATATTAAAAACGGTGTGATACGACACATGTTGAGCCAGTGTGAAAGCTTTAATGAACAATCTAATCAGACCCTCGCCTACACCAAGAACAAACGGCGGCGCCCCGCTGTGTTAAACCTGACAGCCCGTCTGCCTTGGCTCATTTTGCAAGCGTGTGTTTCGGCCGGCGGTGCCCTGGTGTCCTGCCACAGCCCAAACACACACAGCTCAGGTGGACTGGAAACTCTAAATTGCCCCTGTGTCTGAATGCGAGTATAAAAGCATGTGTGTGTGAGTGTGAGTCTGAGCGCGTGTGTGTGCCTTCCTCTGATGCGTTGACATCCTCTCCGGGGTGCTTCCCCTGCTTTACGCCTGTTGCATGCTGGGATATGCTCCAGCCCCCCCTGCAGCACTGCAATGAATAAAACGGTAGAGAAATAAGGCTGGAAAGACTCTTCTTATGTATGACTTTTATGACTTGATATCGCGTTGCTTCTGCCTTCTATTACCGTGAAAATTAATTTGAGTCCTGCAGCTTTTACTTTGCCGAATTTAAATCCACTGGAGTAAGTGAGTCTCGCTGTGCTGACTGGCAATTATAGTTCTGCCCTCTTGGGTGTGGAAGCAAAAATGAGTCGTGGAAGAGAAAGATTTGAGAATGAGGCACACAACTAAATTGTGCCGCTATTCTATTGGGCATTGCTCAATTAGGGAATGCAGAGAGCAAGAGTGGCGGAGGAGAAAGAGAAGAAAGACATAAGGAGAGAGAGAAAAAGGGGGTGAGGTTGTTTCATTTGTTTGTGTGTGTGTGTGACAGACGTGAGAGGCTGCCAAACACTCCCCGCTGCTTTGTTATGGCACTTGTCACTTAGTTTGAGTGGGTGTGTCGATCCCTCCTCCTCATCACAGCCCGACACGTTATTACATCACACCCGGAGGAACGAAGCCCCCACAATCACTCAATAACGCCGTCCCTCTATCATCACTCTCATTCTCCTCGTCAAACTTTCATTCACGCGGCGAATGGCATTTGCTGCATTCTAGCCACCCTGCATTTTACACATTCACCGCGCAGCTTAAGCGACAGAAATATTACATCTTCACACTGTGGTCTTTTCTGCACTATTAAGGAGGGCACGGCATGAAAACATCAAAAGAGGATGAATTTAATGCAGTCCCCTCCACACTCCCCTCAGTGATTGGATGCTAGAATAAAATGATCCATGTTAGAGTTATATTTACTGTCTCTATTGAAATATATGTACATCCTGCATCCATTTAAAGCCTTAGTTGTGCTCAATATCTACAATTTTCTTTATGCACTTCCAACATGCAATATCCACAGAAGACGAAAAGGGCCTCAATGTCAGCCTTTTGCACGACAGCTATATAATGGATAGTTATGAAAAGAAGCAAGGTGGAATAAGTGCATGCATAGTTCTACTTCCCTGCCCTTGTGACTTAAGTGAAATGTAAAACCCGTCCTCATTAACCCATTGTAGAGACGATCAGGGTCAGTTTGTTTTTCAGTACTCAGGTTCCTGGTGTATGAGTGGATAGTTTCAGCAGCCATTGCTCTGGTGATTCGACTTTGTTAGCAGTTTTCCTGCTGGCATTCATCCTCACTGATTTTTACACAGCGATTCTGCTCACAAAAAAGATGAAGGATACAGATCAAAAGGATTTACTAGAATACTTCATTAATGAGGCAAAAAGGGCAGAGCAATTATGGAGCGGAGCAACGTTTTTATGAATGTTACTGGCTCCAGGTGCAGAGAGCAGGCAGGTAGTCTGTGCCACAGTGCGTCCACCGCATCTCTGGGATCAACCGATCAAATAGCTTCACGCTCTTGCCAAGTTTGCATACAAAAACAGTTTGCGTGTATTCAAACTTCATTACGAACCCAAAACCTGGCGTCGCTCCTAAATAAGCACAGTGGGCAGCGAAGCACAGAGAAGTGGAGACTGGGAGGATGAAGGCAAAAGCGCACAGTTTGACGCTTTAAGGAGTGCAATAAGGAAATATATTCATGTCACACCAGGCTGTTTCAGTGGAAAAGGCTGCATTGATTCAGGTGTGATTCCCTTCCACCTTCAACTTGGCTCAAAGTGTTTGAATCAATGCAGTGAAATCTTTGACTCCAAGCCCAGCTCACCAATTCAAAGTAGTGAATCTTTACATCTCCCAAATGAAATCAAAAGGGATCAGCCTGGATAGTTGTAGCCAATAAATAAGATTCATTGCCGGGTTAAAAGTGGAAGACGAAGAAACATCAACTTAATATACAGTATGAATGAAGTAGAATTTTCACTTACAAGGTCCTGCGCAACATCTTCTGTAGCTTTAGTAAACCAGAAATCAATGCATTTTCCCTCAGCAGTCAGTGGGAATGTCAAGAGACATGGATTTTGTTCACTGCTCACTTTTGTTGACTGGAACTTGTAATGTGATTCAAGTGAATTGTGTTCTAATTCTCTCTTACAAAATGTCAACACAGTCTGTAAGGACTCTTTTGAAACTAAACCCCCAAAGTAGTTAAAGCTCAGTGGTAAATAAATATATAAATAAAAGCCGCCATCATGGCTGTTTGTAGAAGCAAAAACAAGGGGATGGCTGCCAGTGTGGAAAATGGAACAAACTGAATTGTGTATAAAACATGTCAGCTGACATTCTTGGAATTACAGAGCATCCTTTATGAGTACGGAAAAGCCATCTCGCTCCTCTGCTAACGGTCTGCTAACATTGAGTCCGTTTTGCTGATTTGAAATCTCGCTGCACCGCATTGATTGGCAGATAAACCCTTTGTGCGTCTAACTGAGGAAGAATAGTTGTGTGAAAGTGCACTGGCATGGAAGATTTGAAGTCCATCAAATTCCTTTGTAGAGAAAAATCTATCTAAAAAGCAAAGCTCCCCCGCGAGGACTCCTCCTCAAGGTTAACGGAGTTCAGAAAACAACCACAAAACGGTGTGTGTCTGTCTGTCCATTTTGTGCAAGCAGTGTGCAGACCTGAGCGCCTGCGTTTACGACCTGTGTTTTACTGTATAATCTCAGTGGCGCCACAGTGTTCAGGGCGCAGGAAGCGAGAGGTTCGGCTGTGATGTTTGCGCGATGGTGCGTGAAAACCAAGCCGCCGCCTCTCCATCTTCCCCCTCGGTATCACAGAGTTATAACTGCGCCATCCTCACACCGACAGCTTTGGTTGCCATCTTTAACTGTGTGGAAAGCGTTGTCAGCCAGATTGAGAGCTTCTACCCTGTAAATGGATTCAGTTCTAATGATGTGCAAGGTGCAAAACACATAAACACACAATTCCTCTTCTCTCTCTGACACATCTGCTCCGTCTTTCCAGTCCGGTCACCCGATGCCTTTGTCTCCCCCCCCGTCACTCTCTGCCGGCTGTGGGGGCCGGCGACCGGGAAGTGGGAGTGTATTAGTGACAGGGCGACACCTGATAATGACTCACACCCAGATAAAAAGGCTTTTAACCCCCAGACTTGGCACTCGGGATAGCGGGGTGGGAGGCGTATGACGCAGAGTGGAGGAGACGTCTCTTCATCCACGCTTTTCTCATTACCTGCTGGCACGGCTCCATCTCCTCTCCATATTTCCACCTGGCAGGCAGAACAGAGAGCAGCAGTTCTTCAGTTCCTCCTTCCTTCCTGTCTTTATCCATCAGGCGTCGAGTCGTCCTCCTTGCCTTCGTCTCCCGCAGTCCTTTTCTTTTACATATTCAGAAATAGGCAGAGGAGCAGGAGTTTCTCTGCAGATGTGTCCTTATAAGCACATAATGGGCCCCTGTGAGACCCAACACCTGTATCTGTTTTGGAAATTTAAAAGTTGATTCTCAAGTGTAAAAGTGTGTCTCATCTGAGTCTTACCTTAAAAAGTGAAGTTCCCCTCCCGCCTGTGTGACACAAAGCTGTACAAATCTTGATCATTTAACGTAAAATGGAGATATGAGAAGCGTAAACGCACAAAAACCTTCACTTTAAAACTTTGATTATGCTGCGGTTCAGGCAGTAAAATCTCTTTCATATATCATATATTGCGTATATCTCAGTGTTGTTGAAATGAGCACAAATGGAAGCATACTCGCTCCGAGAAGCAGACCTAGATTATGAGATTGTAAATCGATATACTCAGCTGCGTAAACGTCTTAATTGGAGCCCTCGTGTGCATCAGCTCAACAGGCAGACTGGCCTCATGTTGCGATTACTCGCAGAGCGGAGGACTCTTGCTGATTTTGCCTTAAGCATAAGAATTAATTGAGGATTCTTCCAAATGAATCGAGGTTCAGGCAGTATTTTACCACCAGAGTGTGGTTTCACGCCATGCGGTCAGGACAAATATGGGGAGGAAAAAACCTGAAATACTGCAGCCATTTCTCCCTCTGCTAAGGTTCTATTTGTGGCCTCTAGATTCCTGTTAAACTTCTCTAAATTCAAATAAATGAGCAGAAACGAAAGGGGACATGACAGCGATGTATCGTAATGCTCAGAAATCTTGAGATCCAATTTTGCAATAACCTTTATAGTTGCTGCTTTCACCCTCATAGTCTTATTCTGAATCAACTTTTGTTCTACTTTGCATGGTGGAAAGAACACCACGCCACTTTTTATCCCCTTCCATTATTAAAACGAGAATTTTAATGAATATATTTGAATCCGAGCGAACTCCGAGTCCGTCCGCCGTAGCCGTGCGGTGCCAGAACTGCTGAATTGTCAATAATGGAACTTTGGGACCTCAGGTTGTTGAGTTTGCAGCACTGTATCGCACCATCTTTTTGCAGATATCAAATATAATTAGTGTGTTGGCTCTGTGAGTGTGATAAGCGGACAGCGAGAAATGGCAGAAGCGACAGACGTGATCAGATGGTGAGCTTCAGCTGCTTTGCCGCTATCAGCTATACTTGCTATTTGAATTGCAAATGGCATTGGAGCGAGCTTAAACCACATTTAGATTTAAAGTTGGCTTTCAAAGCTTTACCTTCCCCTGTCTCGCAGCGTGTAATAGCACAACTGCTCTCAATTTACAGATCACAAGGAAATGAGAGGCGGGGAAGAGCAGGAGGGGGAGAAGAGAATTGAAGTGTCAGATTTGTATAAGGAAAATATGTAACGATTGTGGGAGAACGAGAAGCGAAGTTCAGCAAGGGTCCTCGATGTACGAAGCCATTTGGAGAAGTCGACTTGTAAGCTGATTGTTTTGGGATTGAATCCGAGATCTAAGCAATATATGTGACCCCTACTTGTGTACCCCGTGTGTGTGTGTGTGTGTGTGTGTGTGTGTGTGTGTGTGTGTGTGTGTGTGTGTGTGTGTGTGTGTGTGTGTGTGTGTGTGTGTGTGTGTGTGTGTGTGTGTGTGTGTGTGTGTGTGTGTGTCAAACGTTGTATTCAGATCTATATAGACATTTTTCCCACTCTTTATTGTGCAACATTATATTTGATTCACTTGTTGCAACACCACTGTGTGCACTGATTGAAAACGGGCAGTTTTTATCTTCTGTCTCCTCTGGTTGGTCTTGTACTTTGTGGCTGCATCTCCGCGGGTGTGTAGGCACTTAAATCTGAGTTTGATGACCGATCCAAAGTACAGCTCTCACCTAGTCTGCTCGTGTGGTGTTTCTATGTTTTGTTAGAACTGTGAAGCTCCCACCTTCCTGCTATGCTTAAGCTAAGAGCAGAAACTATGTGTTATAATACGTGTGAATAAAAGCCACAACCTTAAAATGATGTAATATTAAACAAAAAATTTTAAATGCAATAAATTAAGTACAGTGTGAAAATGTCCCGTCTCTTTAGCGCCTCCTACTGAGTTTTGAGGAAAAACGTTTGCGCCCCAAAGCAATACCACCATTTACCACGAGGGGAGTCACTACATAAACTGTCAATCATATGTCACTGCTTTTACTGGAATATTGCCCCCTGCTGGCTTGTGGTTAAACTAATTAAAAACATACTGGATCCAGCTTCCTAATGATCTCCTTGTGAATACGCGGAACACAAACAAATACAACAACCAAGAACAGGCACACACACACAGACATGCACATGCAGCTCTTACGCACACACATTTGATATGTATGAGCAAGCACAACTGGGCATTAAACATGTTTTTGTGTGTGTCTGTGGGAGTGTCAGACCACCCACTGTGGCTAATCTACATAATCAAACAGGCTTCCCCCACACTTGCTTTCTTCTCCATTGTTCATTAATTACTTAATTAGAATTAATGAATACAGACACAGTTGAATTCAATCGTTGAAAGTGTGTTTCTTCTCTTCATCTCTTTTCTTTCCTCTCTTTCCAAAGGTATGATGAGCAGGTACAATGAAAGGAAGCTCAGCGCGTCTGTGTAGAGTTGAATAGTTCACACACAGTCGGACACACACATACTTTGAACCCAAGGACGGGCGAAATCACCATCAAGGCTCCGATCCCTCTGCAGGGATTCGGTTCAAGAACACACTGGCATAGAAATACACCCTCGGGCAAACACCTGTGTGCAAAAATAAACAGTTCAATATTGTTATGTGTATTTTTAGAAGAAGAAACAGAAGCGGCCAGGTAGGAATATTGTAAACAGGCCCTGAATAGCTGCAGAGATCGAGCTTAAACAGTGAGGCGCTCCATCTACTATCACTCTATTCACATCTGAGGGAAACACAAACGCATCTATCTGCACCCTCTTCATACACAAATTGTGGCGAAGAACACATAACGCACACACATTCATGCAGACAGTAAGGCCCCATTAAGAAAGTGACAAAGTAGGAGGGACCGGATCACAGCAAGTTCCCTGTTTTGAGAGGTCCTGAAAAGGTGACTTGCATAGAAGAAAAGATGAAACACGGCTAGTTAGAAGCACGGCTCTCTTGGTGATTCATGGAAATGTCACCGCTGGTTGATTAATTCCATACATTCCGCTGATTCCAACAGATCTATACTGATTGCCTGAGTTTACACTGTGAGACAGCAGGAGTTCTGTATGGTCGGGGTTCCCGTCGCCTCTTTTGTGTCGGCTTGGTGGTTGCGTTTGTGTGTGTAGGGTGCGTGTAGGATGAATGGTGAGGATGCAGCAGTGTATGTGTGTGTGTATGTGGGAACAGGTGGATGTTTGTTTGTTGCTGAGAGATTGTGTCTCATTAACAGTGTTGTTTACAGGCAGGAGCCTGGAAGGAAACATCCAGGGACTTCCAATCATTCATTTTTAATTACACTAACAGCATTTGTAAACTCTCGCCCCTCTCTTGACAAACATCCTTCTCTCTCCCTCTTTTGTCCTTTCCTCTCCTCCTCCTCTCCCACCGTTGCCTCTCTTTCGCTCACCCTTTATCCCTCCCCGCCTCCCCCCTTCCTGCCAAATTCCCGCACAAGCCCGTGTCCCCCGAGTCTGGGGGACGAGTCGGTTTCCAGCTTTGGCAGAACCTCTGACGGGCCGTCGTGCCTGGAAGGCGACAGGGGTGGGCTGCTCCAAGTCCATCATTTGTGTGTGTGTCTGTGTGTGAGAGAGAGTGTGCTGGGTGTTAACAAAACCATCTGTATGAACACAAACTCACTCGGGTGCGAAGCAAATGTCACGTCGGCTCCTTCCATTCCTCCCTCTGTCCAGACTTCTTCTAAACGGCTTGTGCTTTTCGGTCGTTACGGCGCCCCCTGCTGACACAAGGTTGCCATGTTTGGTTGCGTCGTACGCTAATTATGACTCTCTCTCTCTCAGAGCGGGCAAATTTTACATTTGAGACTTCAAACTGTGGCACATCAGCACAATGATGCTTATCCAAGAAATCAAGGTGCTGTTCTCACTTCCGTGCACTTCAAAGACGAAGCACAGTTTCCTTCATATACATCTGAATGTGCTGGAACTCTGCAAACTACACGCACGGATGCATTGAAACAGTATTTTTTTAAACCGTGTGCTTTGGTTTGTGTGAAGATTTCAAGTTGTGTTAGTGTTAATAAAGCCCTGTGGGTTAAGATGTGAAAACTTAGCTAAACATTTTGTTCCACACGCTGGCTCATTTTCTACTCCACTGCAAAAGTACAGGAGCTGTGTAAAAGCTTTAATGCATAATTCACCACCATCTGTCCACAGCACATGTTGTGTAATAAAAGCGCTCTTGTAGCCTCTTCTTCTCCCTCTTGTCTCTCTAACTCTCTCTCTCTGTATGTACACATGCTCGCTCTTCCAGTTTCTGTCTAGTGTTTTCACCGTCAGTCGCTCATGTCGTCTGTGTGTGTGTGTCTCAGGCGTATCTTTTGTCCTATCACCGTTTCTCCCACGCCACCTCTTTCCTGCCCCAACGTCCATGTGTCCAGTGATCTCCAGCAGCCAGATTCTCACTTTCTTCTTCTCTTTTCCTCTCTCTCTCTTTTTCTCTGATGCAGTGCAGTCAAGGACCACACTCACACAGCAGATAAACCACATGAGCGCCTCTCCACCAGAGGTCAACCAGACTCATCAGGACTATTGTCCTGGACCGTGGGTGTGTACACACGCAGGCAGGCGTGTGAAGATGCATAGGTGTGTTTGTGTGGTTTTGACCTCATCAGATCTTTTGTGGAGGCTAACAATGGATGGATCCTTCTTTTTGTACTCTTCATAGAGTCTGCACTATGTGGGCGGTGAGAGCCTCAAGTGTCGTACCGCACGCACATGTGTGTGTCTGTGTGCGTGGGTGAGAAGTGTGTCACCTTAGTGTAAGGAGACAGCACATCATTTGGTGTTGCTATGTGTTCCACAGGAGGAGGGAGGTAAAGGGGAGGAAGTGGAGAGTGAGGGAGGAGGGCAAATTGTGCAAAATGTTGATTATTACGTCGACATCGGCTCTCTAACCGTCTAATCCATCTAAATGGTTACAAAGTTGTTAAAGGCTTTGAAACTTGATCTCCTGTTAATAATCTCAATCTGTCTTTCAAAAAGAAAGGAACCACAACAGTAATTTGTTTTGGGACATAAGATGTATGTAACTGTACATAATTCATTCATTCATTCATTCATTCAGCTGCAATTCTTGCTAGTGCGCTGTACTTAACAATGAAACACATTTGGCAAATCACGGAATTATTATACAAATGGAGCCAGTAATCATAGTGCTGCCCCTCAAGTGTTAATGGCTCACCTCCGCCCTCAATGTTTCCATTGAGGGCCTTTGGTTCCCTGTGAGGGCACGGAGAGTAATTCCACGGAAGGAAGGCCTCACAGAGCGGTGGGACGGAGGGAGAACAACAAAGGTTCTTTCTTTGTCTGAGGTGAAAAGTGGGCTCTTGAGTGACCACTTCTTCTTCCGTGATTTCTTTAACATCTTTACATGCATCAAATTTCCTGCTGGTCTGCATGAATTCAGTGGTGATGAAGTGGTAGGATACTGGAGTACGCTGTTTGCCAAACCTGAGGGAGTTATATTCAATTCCACACCTGCTGAAAGTAAAAACCTTGAGCTGAGGCGGCGCTAAACAGGCTAATCAGTGAAGTCTGTGTGGCATTCATGTTCACAACCTAGTAGGACAAAGATGTGTCTGACTCTCGTATTCACTGCTGGAACAGAGAGACAGATGAATGTTCTGTGATAATGAAGGAATCATACTCGATACATCTTCTGCAAATTCAGCGCACATTGTGGGCTGTTGAGCTGCAGACGAGGAATTCTTCATCTTTTGTGTTGCTCAGTATTGTGTAGATATCCTGTGTCCTTTTGTACATTCCCCTTTTAACAGAATTGCATTATATTTAGTCTATTAGCAAGATATCTCCAAAAGTTATTTGCAGATTCCATTGTTTATTGTGGATGTTTAAACAATCTAAACAAAGGCTGGCTGCTTCATCTCCGTCTACGTTTTACCACATCCTCCTGAGTAATTTGTTTATTTATCCGAGTGCCGCCACATCACAAGGAAATAAATCCGCTATTTCCAGCTCTTCCTCAGCTAGCTACTAACCCGGTAATTTAGCTATAGAGAGGCCAGGGGAAAGTCTGTCGAGAAGGATTCATCTCTCCAATCCCCAAGCCTCACATTTTATCACCAGCTCTTTAAAAGCATGTTTAATGTGCGCCTCCAAATGGAGAATTGCCCTTGTAGATCACTGCCACACAACTTTCTGTATCCCTCAGGCCAGTAATGGTTTCTCTCTTTGTCTGGGTGACCTGTGTGTGTGGGGGTGTATATGTGTATGTGTGTGCACGTGAAAGTGAGAGACAGATGGGAGAGTTGTTGTGGATAAGGAGAACAGAGAGGAGGTCAAGGCGAAGCACAGAACACATTCCTGCATGCCACGACCCCGTGCTTTGATTGTACCTTCTCATGTTTTTATTCATTTGTATTTTATTTTTGCTTTCAGCTCGGAGACTGATGAGCTGAATTTAACCTTGGAAGGTAAAATCAGGGAGGATGAGACAGGGTGATGAAGCGAGCTTTCATGTGAGAGCTCTGACTTCTGAGCAGTTTGCGTCCCGAATGCATTTATGTTGATGTTAAATTCATCGACAGCCTTATGAAAAATCTGCAGTCTTCATAAGTTATGAAGCTGCAATAAGAGTAATAGAAATGAATGCAATAAAGATTATTATACTCACACATTGAAATCCAGCAGCAGCATATCTAGTTACTGAGAAAAACACCTTGCTGAATCAAACTCTTCTTTCATCTTATAATCAAATGAGTTTTCCATCACATTTGTGTTTACCCTTTAGTTTAACATTATACAAAACATCCGTGCTATAACATGTACATCAATAAAGTACAGCCTTTCAAAAGCCGTACGCGTGGCTGACGGTGCCACTGACCTTGTCGCATTGTGCGTTACATAAAGCAAAATTTGACGCCAAACAAGCGATCACAATAGAGAGAAAAGAGAACAAATGTATCTGTGTTGGTGTGGATTGGCCCCGGCAGACTGCTGCTGTTTCATAATATACCGGGGTAAAAGTACCAAGCAGTATCACCCGCAGTATTGCACTCACCACATTAATGCCGGAGCAGAAGGCGGCGACAGCCCTCTTGAGGTTTCCTGCCCTTCTAGCACCAGTCTGATGTTTGGCTGTATTTTGGTTTCTAAAGAGCGCTGAGGGGCGAATTCGTCCAGACAGACAACTCAATACGGAACATTTAGGCAAAGAGATAAACACTGACAATTTAATGAGTGTGCATGTGTGTGTGTGTGTGACTCTACTCTGTTTTACAAAACCCGGAGTGTCTCACTTTCAGTTCAGTGCATGTGGGGACTTGGGAGTGAGGGAGATGCAAGGCCAAACACTCGAAGGACGCAGAGCTGCTGATCTGGAATAATTCAGCGTTAAGTCACCCTGCCTGAGGGGGCGGAGCTGTAATACCATATGACTCCCCCAAAATCTGAAATTTCTCCTGAACCACGAAAAGCCACAGCAAAAATCCCTCCTTTAAAACCCTGCATCAATTTATTTCCCCTAATAAATGTTCAGCCCGTCGTCTCCTCGTCTTTCAACTCTTACTTCTGAAACCGCCCACTGTTTGTTCATAATGTGGAGCCTTCACAGCTGGCAGGAAAGGGGGGCAGAGGAGTGGAGTGTTTAGAACACCCCCTCACACTCCCCGGTTCAAGGATATGCCGCATCCTGCTCCCCCTCAGAGCGGCCGTGGAAGCTGTGGCTAAGTGTAGCCGTGGGCACGCTTGATTTGGTGCGGCAGTGTTCAACGCGCAGAAACTGAGAGAGAGCCAGAGAGAGAATCCATACTTGCGGATAACCTGCATGAATAAACCCGCAGAGATTCAGAAACACCTGAACCAGATTAGCTGTGAGTGGGGAGGAAGACGAGAGGGAGATGAGGGTGGCATGGGAAGAGGGTCAGAGAGAGAGAGCGAGAGTGGGGAAATAAGTCTAGAGTTGCGTCTTGTTATGCTGGCAGCTGCTGTGATTTGATAACGCTTTGTTGTTCACTCTGCAGTAAGAAGCCACAGAGAGATTACGAAGCAGGAATGACTAAATGTTGACGCGAAAATGTAGCTGCTCTCTGTAACTGAGGACGTT
Source organism: Genypterus blacodes (assembly GCF_046128005.1). Lineage (NCBI taxonomy): Eukaryota > Metazoa > Chordata > Actinopteri > Ophidiiformes > Ophidiidae > Genypterus > Genypterus blacodes. The sequence continues at coordinate 5,354,134 of NW_027466821.1, forward strand.
TACAGTCAAGTAATGTTCACGTTCAATCGGCAACATTATTATTCTAATTATAATCTGTGGATTTGGATGTTGTGCAGCTTTCTCACTGGTATCTGATAAACATCACCAGCCTCCTTTATCTGCGTCTGCCAAAAACCTGCCCCTTTCGCTTTTAAAATGTACGTTTTAGATGGAAACAATGCATTAATATTTCATCCCTCAGCTCTAGTGGTCACTAAAAGCAGTTGTTTGCAGCAGCGCTCTTCATCAACAGTAGCCATGCAACAGTATGGGGATTGTTATCACGCCCCTTCACATTCAACGCAGGGGCCACCAGAGAGGCACTGAAGGCTAAATATATACAGTGAATTGGTATTAATGTTACCTAACAATGTAAACACGGGCACATTTTGTCCCCGGTGGATTTCAGAAGGTGATGAACAAACATACCTGGCGCATTCAGTACAATTCCAAAGGTGAAGCTTTATATAAACATCATATTTATTCATGAGTCTCCCGGGGCAATACAGTCCTGAACAAACCCAATCCTGTGATCTGTGCATAACACTTCTGAAATGACGAGTGAGGCCAGCAAAATAAAAAAAAATTAGGATGTTTGTTTGCGTCGGAGTTGTTAGGGTCCTGGGATGAAAACAAGCCCACTGTTGGATGCCTGGAGATGAAAATGGGTTCACTTTAGAGGACAGAACTCGTCTGTGGGTGAACAGGAATGACTGGAAATGCACCGGGGGAGACAATACACCCCCGCGCCACGAGTTTATGCAATCATCCAGTTGACTTTGCCAGCAATTTGTGGCAGAACGACAATTAAAAAGTTAAAGAGGAGACTTTTGACCGGATTAGATCGGACACTGGATACAAGATTGAGTGACACTTGGGTGTGGCCTACATCAAAATGCTTCATACAGGGCCACCATCAGGCTGAACGAGATACAAAATGATACGGAAGGTCACGGCCCCAATCGACCTGCTAAATTCTGATCCAATTCAGATTACAGCTATCCCGAGTAATCGCTGTGACAGACGAACAGAAGCCAGCGACTCTCTCTGCTCTGTTTTAATGTCGGCTGCATAAAGCACAAACTGCAGTGAACCTTATGTTAGACAATGTAAAAATAATATGACACGAAGATAAATCCACTGGAAAGCATCCTTTCATTGTCACTTTTACTGCCATTTTGTTCATTGTTATTACAGCCATTTTAATAGCAAGCTGCGTACCACTTCAATCACGCAGCACCTCAGTAATATTAGCCATTATAAATTACATTTAAAGCAGAGCGAAAGGACCAGGCTTTCATATAGACTAATTGAAACCGCTTCGGTGAACTATAACGCACTCAGCCGATGTTTTATATTCCCTCGTCTGTTCCTCTCTCTCTTTATTGTTCAGCTGTGGCCGTTTCTCTCCACTTTTTTCTGTTTAATCCGTCTCTCTCTCTCTCTTCCTCTCTCTCTCTCTCTCTCTCTCTCTCTCTCTCGTTGTTGATGTTGATTTTTTTTCTACTGCTTGTATTTTTTTTATGCTTTAATGCCAGCAAAAGGCCTTTTTAGGGGAAGTGGCTGTGCCCACGAGAAAGTCAGATAATAGCAGCGGAGTCAGAGTAACGCTCGCAAACGCGCCGCTGGCTGGCTAGAGATGGGGAGGGCGGATGCAGTAAAAGCTGTGTTAAAAAGCACTCCAGCCGTCACAACACTTACGCTTTCAGATCAGTCACGACATCAAACTCCTGCTGGTACTCTTACCTGCATATGCAAACACTGCGTCACGTTTAGTCTCTAAATGACCGGCGTATACATTATGTGGGCTCCATCGTGCTCGGCTCGGGTCACAGAAACCGCTTCTGGGTTAGGAGTGCCTCTTATGTTTCCTGTGTGTGTTTGGATGTGGAAAACTCCACACGCGAAGCTTGGGAAGTGGAGGCTGAAACTGATGGTTGGGATCTGTGAAGAGGTTTTGAGAGAAGACGCGGCCTGCGGGAGCTCACAGCGGCGCCTGGACTGAAAAATATTTTCCAATCTCAATAATCTTGTTTCTCAGGCGATCCAAGTCGAGTCAAAAAAACAGTCACGTTGAAATGCCAGACAGTTTGGCCTACAGAGGAATATCCCTGTCAGCATATTATCATTTCATATTATTTAAGACTATTTCAACGTATCTTCTCCTAATGCGAATGTCAGAAAATGTGTTTACATCACACGCAAGCCTGAACATGTATCTGAAGTGAGCAGTTCTTTACCAGTCTGCTATACGTGCAGGGCACAGTGATGTGAAATTCATACGGGAGGAACAGGGCAGGGAGAGAGAGAGAGAGAGAGGGAGAGAGGCTGAAGAAAGAATGAGAGGCAAAAGCAGATGAGGACAGGGGGGCTCCCAGCTCAGATAAGTCTTTTTCAAATAATGCCGTTTGGGAGACTCCCTGCGCGTGTGTGAGAGAGAGAGAGTGAGACAGAGGGAGAGATAGAGATGCAAAGAGAGAGTGGCCCAAAGAGATAAAACACAATTCCAGAGGAGGACGAGGAGGAGGAGGAGGAGGAGGCAGGCCGAGATAATGAAGGAGAGGCAGGCGGGTCCAGAGGCTCTGTAGATGATAGGATGAGGAGACGCAAAGCGGCACAGTAATTCTTCCCTCCACCCACACGACATCATACACACACACACACACAAAAAACAAGAAGCAGGTCCTGGTCATATCAAGCCTCTTTACTCTAAAGTTGTCTGTGTGTGTGTGTGTGTGTCTTTTTTTGTCTTACGTCTTTACTCCATCTCTGTCTCTCTCTCTCTCTCTCTCTCTCTCTCTCTCTCTCTCTCTCTCTCTCTCTCTCTCTCTCTCTCTCTCTCTCTCTCCTCCTGTATTATCTATTGCTATGAAACATTCAGTGGGGCCAAACGCAGTGCTGTCACGCTGCTGCATGTTTGTTAAAATGGATCCGTCCACCGACAGGCTTTATGAATAAGTCATTAAAGCGACAATCACACAGACTATAAACTCGGCTGGAAACCACGCAAATAAAAATGGAAAGGTTTTTTTTTCTTCTTGTTTTTGTTGTTCTGGTTTTGAAGTTGTGAAAAAAAGCACTTTAATGGGCATCGCCTGTCCAAAATGATGAAATACTGGGGGTGGAAAAATAGAAGTAACCATCGCACATCTTTACAGATGTGATAAAAGTATCTGTGAATTCCATCCTAAGCAATATGAATGATTTGTTTTGTACAATATTATTCACATTAAGAGTGATTACTGTGAATATAGTGAATATGCTTCAATGAGATGGTCTAAATAAGATATAGAGTTACACATTAACATATATACGACTTTATTAAAACATCATGAAACAGGCACTCGTAAAACAAGAAAGAGTTGCTGCATGTGGAGTTGTCTGCTTGTGCACGCGCGTGCGTGTGTCTCAGTTGAGGCCGTGTGTTCCGAGCCCCTCAGTCACCGTGGCCTTAGCTATTTACATCTGATCATTATTCATTACACCGCTCTCTCTCTCTCTCTCTCTCTCTCTCTCTCTTTCTCTCTCCGTCCCTTTCACTCCATGGAGCTCCCTCTGTAGTTGAGGGCTCTCGTGGAGCTCCGATGGGAGATGACTATGCAAATGCCCAGAGCCATGGGCATTGTGCACGCCCGAGTGTGTGTCTGTGTGTGTGTGTGACTTCTAAAATAATCCTCTCACGTACTTTCAGACATCACTTTAGAAGGACAGGTGTTCTTTTGCAGTGGGAAGCAGTTCTGCAGATTAACGGCGGGGCTGCAGAAACGCACATCCTTTCACGCTGGGGAATATGTGTGGCCGATGCAGGTGCTCCCCACATCCAGCCGCCGCCACCGCCACTCACGTTTTCACCCAAACATGACTCAGCACAAGTAAGACTCTTTTTACACACCCCAAAGTCGCAAAGTTGTGCTGCGTCAACAATCTGAAAGCACACAGTAAGCTGCCGGGACTTAATTGGAAAACGGGAGGAGTGTGTTATAATTTGAGTTAACAAACCAGATCTTGCACCCCCCCCTTTGAGTTTTTAAGTTGTACCCACAAGTTTCTTTGTTTCCACTCGATGTGTTTTACTGATTAAACCGTGGAAAATTCAAACTGCAACAAAAAATTTGAACATTCTGTCGAGTAATGATGCCTGAAATGTTTTTGGCGATGCCTCTGTGTGTGTGTTTGTGTGCGCGTGATGGTCTCCGAGAAATGGAACGTGCACTGCAGAAGGAAGTGTTCCCGCCTGCAGTCAACTTCCTCCAATCACATCATTGCATACAGCCTGTGACTTAAGAAGTAGAGAGACGTTTGAGAGAAACTGTTTGAGACCAAAATAGGAAGTATCAGTTTACCATTGACCCCTTCATAGTGGGACTTCATTGTGTGTGTGTGTGTGTGTGTGTGTGTGTGGAGAGTTACTTAATTTCTCAGTATTTACTTTGTGTTGGCAGCAGAGGGTCTCTTTTACCTTCTGCGTTTGTGCTTTTGTTTAAGAACGTGAAGTCACCAGAAACAATAAAGGATATGGTAAAGATTTAGCTTTGAGCTGTTAACTAAACTTAAAACTTGCATCTACTATTCAAAGCCTGTAGCCAGCTGTGTGTCTCACTTTACTTAAATAGACCAGGCTGATGGAGGCAGACACACACACAAATAGAGGTTTTATCGTGTGTGTATGTGTGTGTGTTTCGAGCGTTTTTGTTAATGACTGCCAAAAATATGTTTAAGTGCACACAGCAGACTGTGAAAATGATCAATTTAAAACTACTCTCTGCACGGATGAGAGGCACACACTCCCCTGGCCGCCCGCTGCTGCGTTCAGCAGTGTGTGACGCTCTCGCTGGTCTTCCTTGTTGCCGTGGTGGCAAAAGAATTCAATTAATCAAATTTGTCATTGTCGACGAAGGCTGTTTACACCATCTGCCAGGGGCCTTGAAGTTCCCTTCACTACTCCTACATACTGCTGTGTGTCTGTTAAGTCACAGTGCACATGTCTGATTCCCCCTGTGCGTTTGTGTCATTGTGTCCTTGGTATTTGTATGTGTGTGTGTCCGTCCCATAGGTCACTGTGTGTGTGTGTGTGTGTGTGTGTGTGTGTGTGTGTTTGTGTGTGTGTGTGTGTCGAGCGCCTCAGCTGTCATTGCCACATCAGTATTTACATGTGATCATTATTCAGCAGAGGTAGCATTCACCTCATTGATATCTGTGTGTGTGTCTCTCCCTGTAGTGGAGCGCAGAGGGACGATGACTCCATGCAGATCACCGGAGCTACAGGCTGTGTGTGTGTGTGTGTGTGTGTGTGTGTGTGTGTGTGTTGGTGTGTGTGTGTGTGAGACGAAAGGTCAGTCACGTCCCCCTGGCTTTGGAGCGCTGAATGTTCAAAGAAATAATTAATATTCCTTTCGAAGTCAGAAGCCTGGTTTGAGGAGGAACCATCCTCACTTCTACTCTTGACCAACAGAACTGTTCCCAATTATAATATAGGGACACTCTTATTACACACTTATTATAAAATGTTAATATGTGATGTGTTTCTTTCAAACTGAATTTCATCCTCTGTCTTTAACCGAGAGTACAAAACCATTTATTTATTCATTTATTCTGAGCAGCCTTAGCCTTAGTTGCTTTCACTCTCAATTATGGGAGTCAGTTTGTGTGGGAGTCAGTGAGGCAGCAGGAACGGTGCCAACTTGCTAATTTTAATCAAATTATAAAGTCTGTATTTGTACTCACACACATCTTTCAATGTGAGGACGCCTCAACAAATCCAGTAGATAATAGTTTAAAACACTAGGTAACAATAAGGTGAAGGGAACAAAAGACAGAATATAAAATGCTACTGATCATGAAGCCGTTTGTAAAACTAATATCAAATATTACTTTTGAAAAATAATAAGTCCTTAATGACCTCCGTTTCTCAATCCCAAACAATATGTTCACTCCAATTAGTTTTGAAACTTTGTAAAATGTTGATTTCTCTAGTGAAATTCTACATCATATGCCATATGCAAACATTAGTTAACAGCAGCTGGACAGATTAGAGCAGGACACACACACATGCTCATTAATATTATTGTTTAATTTATTTTCCCGAATTTAACATAAAGATCTAATTTTGGCAAGGCTCAACATATAGTAGTGGTAAAATTGGCGAATGAACTAGGAATGAAATTTTTAAATAACTTAACCAGAAATATAACAACAACATGAAGAGAGATGGTGCTTAAATATACATTATAATGCAGCAGCTAAATGACCACTGCACTCTACTCTTGCATATCTGCTAACATTTACACCAGTTCCAAAAATGTAATACTGCATTTATGTAGCGATTGAAAGTCCATGTCCCTTTAAATGCCTTTTATTGTCCTTTTATTGTTGTTTTTATTGATTTGCATGGCGGCTGTGTTTTTAGGACCCCGGCTGCAACCCAATTTCCCCTCAAGGGACGATAAAGAGCTTAGCTTACCTGATGAGGACCTGATAGAGGAATGAGCAAGAGGGTCAGAAATAACAGAAGCACCAAAGTGTGGAATCGTGTGAGAAGGGAGCACAAGAAATACGCCACAGTTTGTACTCAGTATGGTGATGCTGTGGCGGATGGCTGCCCGTCAAGCTTGGCTGCTTTCTCGCAGAGGGAAACGTCAATCTTGTCACGTTGCCAACATATCGCACGCCGGTGCTAAAGCATATGGACCGCTAATGCCCCGCTGCAGGCGCGGTGTCATGGAGAGAGAGAGCGGCAGAAAATCTGAAATGTTCCCAGGTGAGCAAAAGAGGGAGGGAAAGAGAATGAATGAGTGGGCGCACAGGAGAGAGGGAGCCTGAAGAAGAGCAAAGAATGAGATGGAGGTGAAAGAGGGAGAGACGGAGAGATGGGTCGAGCTGTCACAGTATGTTGAATTATAAATGTGTTGGAAGAGAAGCCTGGTCTGATTCTCAGAGCTCATCTTGTCTGCAGTGTGGGTGGCTCATTGATGCTATCTGGCAGGAGGGGACACACACACACACACACACACACACACACACACACACACAGTGCTGTAGTAAGAGTATTATCAAGCACTGAAATAGTTCTATTCTGGAAGCAAAGTAAACGCTGATGGTGTGTGTGTGCTGGTGTCCTGGAGGTGGTGACAGGGGTTTGCTCATGTGGGCTGACACTTGGCAGTGCTGTGAGGCCCTTATAGCCAAGAAGCAGGAGATAAGGTCACAAAGACTGAAGGGTAGAGATCATGACCTCACGCTTGAGAGTCACTATTGATTCTTTTGAAAATCGATTAATGGACTGATATCTTCAACTATTAATCAAGAGGTCAACATCTCTATAAGTAGGAGAAATGAAAATGACACATTCCCAATCCAAATGTAGCACAATTCTGCCAATTTGATATGGAAATACGATTTAATTTATTCATTTAAAACTGACCAGTGAATGATGCACTGTCACACTGAGACCCGACAACATGTTGTGACCGCGTTGCGTAACCATTGGTTGTGTTCTGGTATTTCATGTATTTAGCTTGCTTGCTTTTGCAACTTTTATTCAGTTTGTCAACTTTGGCGTTTCTGTAGCAGAAAGCTTCTAGTTATTAGCATATTACGTCTGATTAGACCTCTCCAGGACTGTGTGGGCATATGCAGACAATCTTGTGAATAATTTGCGACCTCTCTAGTCTCCCAGCATAGGTCCACTGCTTTTGCCGCACAATAACAATGTCATTTTAAATGCACGGTACACCAGCTGTTGATTGGGGATTGTTTCGTGTTGCATTCATATTTGATTGGCTTGGTAATATATGTATTTAGTTTGATGTGATGTATTACACGTCTGTAAAAAGCAAAATGAGACTGAATCCGCCTACACACAGACTCCCACACAGATGTTCAGGGACATTCATTATATATATATATATATATTTATATGACACAAACAGCCTCTCAGTATTCCTCACCTTCATGTCTCCGCTTTAAAGGTCTTTAATGGGCTTTAATGTTACTTGGTGAATTGACAAAACAACTCAACTATTTGAACTCCTGCACCGAACGGATATTAGTGGGCTTGTAATGGTTTGTAGGACAGTGTGATGCAAATTAAATACAACACAGGGTTTGACATTCTTCTGTTTAAGCTCTTCATCTTCCAGAAAGTTTGTCATGGTGAAATGGCTTTTTCCTCAGCTTTGGTCAATTACTCCGAGAGAGAATTTAAAGAGAGAGGAAGGAGGAGAGAGGAAGATGGTGAGATAAGGGGAATGATGAAAGGTGACAAATTAAGATGTCGGGCGAGGATGAAAGGGGATAAGGGCAGAGATATAAACAAGAGTCATAAAGATGGACAAGATTTATAAAATAAAAGAGAGAAATAGTGAGAATGACGAAGGACAATAGAGGGATGATAACATGGTTACACTGTTTTGCAAAAGTGCGAAATGTGCAGCACATGGGTCTGATTTTAGTGGTCATTATGACTCCAATACTACAGGACAGTTTAAAATACTTTTCACAGTAAAACAATAAAGTTATATTCGTAAGTATAAAACTGTAGGTGTTTGCATGAGAGATATTGTGATAATATGCAGCAAAAATGTGACTTTGCAGGCATCCAATCAAATTATTTGTACTTCATTACAATCAACAGATAGGGGCAACAAATTATTTATGGCGCACATTCCAAAGGAGCGGGATGATGCATCATGATGAATCATATAACATACATAAATGCATATACAAAAAATGTCCATATATACGTAATGAACACTCATCACCCTCAATTGTGTCTTTCCTGGTGAAGATTGTGTGAAGACTGCTGTGCATCCGCAACTTACTCAGCTGAAAAGTGGACCTCATCTTCTCATGGGTGTTGCGCCTGAATTTTTCAACCTTATTCCATCTTGCACTAATGACTATTAGTACAGCTTTGCTTTTGTGTGTGAAATTCTAGCTTCATGTCTTTTCTTGGCCTATATGTGGGCTGTCTGAAGTCCATGGTTACACAGATGTTAATGAGAATTAGATTCAGAAGGTTCTGGTGTTTGATGGCTGGCAGTAAATGACATCTGATTAAATATGTGTGATTTAATGTTAATGTGTAAATATACTGTATATAATTTTCCACAGCCATAAGGTGTTGGAAATGCTTCAAAAGTGCTTGAATTTGACTCAAAGCTCATTAGGATGAGAATATTTGATGTGCATGAGGTGTAAAGTTCGGCTTCCAGCTCTCTCTTGGTAACACTGTCATGTTGTGTGTCGTGTAAAAGTACACACTGTACGTGTTGAAGATCTATGAGTTGAGCCAGTTCTTTGATATACAAAGCCTCGGTTCCTCTGCCACCCACGCAGTTATAAATCTTTGTTGCTAAAATGATGAATACTCCTACAGGTATAAATAAGATGATCAATACGCTTCCCAGCCACCGCCAGAGAATCTTAAGATGTTTCATGTTATTGTTGTTAGAGCCAAAGATACGAAGGCGGTGAAAGGTAAAGCTCGGGTTGGTTCAGCATCTCTGAGTAATTGACCCACTGAATCTCAATGCTCGTGGAGTTTTTCTAAGCAGGCTTTTCAATTTTCTCCATGGATGCTTGGCTCCCTATTATTAAAACTAAAGTCAGGCACCAAAGTCATAACATCAACAACTTATCGTACCTGCTTACTGCAATAAATAGAGTCTTAAAGGAGCTTTTGTGCTCATTCAGAGAGTCTCCCTCCCCTCCCGTGGACGCCGGCTCTCCAAAGAAAATGAACACAATCTCCTGCACGCTGAAGCATCTTATTCATCTGAGCTAGATGGACTCTATCAACAGCTTAGCCTGTCTGAGATCATTTCAGTTTGCTCCTTGCCATGGTTGTCAACACTTCAATATTCCCGAGAGGACGATTTAAGCTACAAGATCTACACTTGCCATCTATGCCACAAAATAATGCAACACCAGCCGATGGAAGTAGAATTTCTTCAGCACTAGAAAGTCACATCATTCTCTAAAATTCTTTTAAAATCCGAGAGCGCCCATCAGTGTGTAGTAGTGGTGAAGATGGTGAAATCAGGGTTTGTACACATTTAAACTCATTTAAACTGAACGTCTTTGATGATATTTTTTGATTATCAACATTGCAGAACATTTTAATCCTTTGACTGTTGATCTGGTTTTACTTGAACACAAAATGATGTTTATATCAAAATCTGCTGTATGAATATTTCTAATTAGTCGATAACTAATAACTCATTCAATGTAAAATATACTGAAGAAGAATGTGTGTAAAGTATATGAACATTCGTGATTCTGTTTGTCTAAACTATGCGTTATTGAAATTTCAGTATACACTATATATTAGGAATGTAACTAATTGCTGCTGTATGTAAAATAGCTTTAATAAGGGAGGCAGTGGCTCAGTGGGTAGTGCTTCCGCTTGGGAACCGGAGGGTTGCCGGTTCGAGCCCCTGCCAAGGTGCCCCTGAGCAAGGCACCGAACCCTCAATTGCTCCCCCCTCTGCGTAGGGTGGTAATGTAATGTAAGTCGCTTTGGATAAAAGCGTCTGCCAAATGCTCGTAATGTAATGTAATGTAATGTAATACACAGCGCTGACAGGAATCATCTGTCTGTCCCTCTGTCTCAGTCCCATCAAGTCGTGTCACTTTAAGTCTCATCTGTCCAAGCTGCAGGCTTCGAACTACCTGCTGGCTGACGAGTTTGAGGCAAATAGTTTTTGAATCTGTAGAAACACATTGAATAAGATACAGCTTTTTATTTCAGGGACAACATTCAAAAGCATAAAAAATTCATCTTGAGTGATCTTGGGTGAGAATAATCAGGTTGTTGATCTTTTCAAGGATGTGAAAGACGTCGGATGAAACCAGACGATGGATGCAGCCCGACTGCTGGAGAACTGAGGGACGAAGTGCTTCAACAACATCATGCCATGTGAGTGGAGTGCTCGCTCAGTAGGGATCCAGATTCCAGTGTGGGGAGGGCTGTGTGAATTTTCAAATGTCCTACAATGTGTTTGAAATTCAGTTCCTTTAAATCACTGTTGTAGTATTTTCAGCTTATCCCTGCTGACATGGCACAGGAAATACACACAGTTTACCTTTTGCAAGTTATACAAGTTTTTCTGGGAATGCAGACATAAAAGTCTAGTTGATTCTTGTGCAGGTAAGACGCCTACAGAAGCTTTGCACTTGGCAGTAGTAGTGATCATCCAACCACGAACACTTGCAGTGTATTCACAAGACTGTACACACCTTAAGTGACAAGACACTGTACGTTAAATCACATTCTCCTATTCCGTGTTTGGTACAGACCTGTGATGCCCCCACTTTATGCGTCACATTATTATTCAGCACACACACACACACACACACACACACACACACACACACACACACACACACACACACACACACAGCTCCCCTTCTCAGCTTTAGTATTTTCACCTTAGTTTTGTTGTCACCACCTCTGTCTTAGTCATCGATGAACACATTTCTTCCTTTCCAGTGTGTGTGGATGTTCCTGCCAGTAATTGGATTTGACAGATTATGCTGCATTCATTGTTGTAATGTCCATGTTTTACAAATCTCCCCCCTTATCACACACTGTAAGGCCGGCCTTGCCAAGGACGACACCATGCCGGTAAAATCACTTTTAATCTTCTCATTCCTTTTTTTTCCTCCATCTGCTACTTGTGGTAGACTTCAAAGTCTAGTCTGGTAAAGAGCCTTGTCCAGTTAAACTTTCCTTCACAGATCAGTGCACAAGATGTAGAAAAGCTTTAGATAGGGAAAACAGCCACTCCTCTGTTTTTCAATGGCCGTTCCTTCACAATTGATATGCTGCAGGACAACAGCCATGTGCTTCAATGAAATGTAGTCTGAGTTTGTTTTAGAGTGCTTATGCAATTTTAAGCACCAGTGGCTGCAAAGGAGAAGGAGGTTATTTTAGACAACTTTTATTGTGTTACTCAAACATACTGGATGAAAGATCTGAATGGAGTGAGACAACGAGTGATTGTTTAACAGAAATGTCACTTTATCTCAGATCTATTGCCCATTAAAAATATTTAGAGTGACAAAATATCTTATTCCTAATATTGTAAAATAGCACAAATATTCACTTTTACAAATGTGCCTTGATAATTATGAATACAATAGGATTCCTTTAATGTGGGAGAACAAAGAGTTTCATTTTTCGCGTTTTGTTTTGGATCTCCTGCTGTTACAAAGTCACATGTAAGTCCTCTGGCTTTGTCCCTGAATAATATTACAGTCCAGTGAGACGGCACCATAGTACCATACTGATGCTGCATGTGGACATACAAAGATTACCGGGTCAGAAACAGAGCGTTTGATCAGACCTGTTGTTTTCGTAGCTCTCTTTGCCTTTCTGACTTTGTTCTGTTTCCATCCTTCATTTTGTCTATTAGCTCGTTATCTCATCATGTCTGTCTGCCAGTTTGTCAGACACTCATCATAGTCAATCTGCATCTCGCTCGCTCTTTATCTCACCCACCAGCCATCGTGTCGTCAACACCATTACATCCTTCATCTGACACGTTACCCTGCTGACACACCATCTATTCTTTGCCCGTCATTCATAATTCCGCTGCTCTTACAGATATACGTGTGTGTGCGTGCTTGTGTGTGCCTGTGCTAATGCCTCCTGACAACCAGAGGGCACAAACAGAGTGCAAACTTAACTGCAAACTTAACACACTTGATGAAGCATACAAAACCATAAACAAGCTTAGTCAAGCTGTGCGTCAGGTCAGGTCAGGTCAAGACCAGAAGACAGGACACACACACACACACACACACACACACACACACACACACACACACACACACACACACACACACACACACACACACACACACACACAATACCGGCACTGATACCTTCTCCCTCTCACAGCTTACTGCTGTGCTGGATAGCCAGCTCACTATCTTTGCCTCGTGTCCCTTGAGCACCAACACAATCCCGACTGCATCAGAATCGTCTCAAAACAAGTTAATATCCCACAACAAGGAGCGGATCAATTTCCCTCCTTGGTCACATTTCTCACTATGCCCATATGCAAGACAGCCTACATTACTTATACATTGGATTTCACAACAGACATCGATGCACAGTAGAGATTTAACGATGTGTTTCTCTACCAGACCAGTGCGTTTCCATGGAAATACTGTGTGATCAATACAGCAAAGTTGTATTCTAGTTTTCCCTTGAGCTTTATTGTTCACAGGAGGATTCATGGCCGATCTAAGAACACAGCACCGACCTGTGCTTAAGCAACCTAGTGCTCACTGGAAGAAACGACCAAAACAGTGTAAACATGAAGATGCAGCAGATCATGACGCTGCTTTTTATCTTTTGTGCAGAGAAATACAGAGAATTCGCTTGATTTATTCATTACTGCTATTTATCGCCATGGTGAAAACGTTGCACTTGCATAAAAAAATTCCCAATTTCCAATACCACTTGATTGCAGGGTATCGGCACTTTTCCTGTTAGTATTTCTTTCTTTTTTTTACTACTCACAAGTACATTTCTTTCTTTTATTCTAAATATGGAGCCACATATTTCTTGACAAAGAATAGAAGATAACACGTTGGTTGGTTGGTTGGTTGGTTTCATGCTTCATGGTCTCCTCTGTGTGACTGGGCCACCTCAGATAAATTGATTTTCTTTCTTCTTCACCTGGCTTCTCCTCTCTTCTCTCAGTGTTGCGTCCAGCGAGAGCAGCATGAGGCTTCAGAGTGCTTCGCTCCCCTGATATGGATGAAAAAGCCTGGGTTCACTCTGACCGGTCAAGTTTGGCTCTAATGCGTCATGTCCCGTCGGGCAGTGATGAATGCTCTGTGATGCCGGTCAGGTGTGTGATTGTGTGTTAAGTGATCCTCTCTGGATGACACCACATATGCATGTGCACAAGGCTGCGTTTGTGTGTGTGTGTGGTCTCTCCCCCTGACACAGAGGATGGATGTCCTTGTCGACACTGATTTGCAGAGCCGTGTCGAGTTGTCAGGTAGGAAGAAAGAGTGTGTGTATGTGTGTGTGTGTGTGTATGTCACGGCATGTCACAGCTCTGGGAATGGCGGGGTAGCAGCCTGTGTCATCAAAATGTATGAGGGCTTGCCTTCGCCCTCTCTCTCTCTGCGACACACTCGCTCTTTCTGCCTGTCTGTCTTCTGAAATGAGACTGAAATGTGCTCAGACTGTCCCGTTGTCCTTCTCCAGGACACCCACTCCAGTAAAAAAAAACACCCCCTTTTCTCTCTTTCTCTGCGTCTGCCACGTCTCCCGCTTTCTGACGGAGAGATGCAACAGTGAACACACTCACGACCTGTACCAGGGGAGGGTGCAGCAAATGACCGGGAGAGAGAAGGAGAGAGGAATCAGCTTGGCACAGGCAGACAGGCAGGTAATGAGAATAGATGGTAGCAGACGACTGACTGTCAGCATCCACCTACACACACACACTCACCCACACACACACGAGCCAAAAAGAATGATACATCCCAATCAACTGACAGTTATTGACAAGTATTTGTCCACTTCTGCTCTATCGTCCATCTTATTTTCCTTCCTCTGCTCACTTCTGCTCTCCCTGACTGCACTGAAACTACAAAGTTCCGGCCTCGTGTTATATTGAACGAGATTAATTTATGTGCACTTGATGTATTGTATTGGAGGGAAGGTGATTGTGAAAGGCTCACTTGTTGCTGCCGCTGCGTCACATCCATTGATCGTTATCGGTCGACTGTGACTCACTGTTTGCTGCATGTTCCATACGCTGCATTATTCTCCAGCCTTATTAGGCGAGGGGGGGAAAAGAGCTTTTTTATTGCTGTTTATGCAGCTTAATCTCGCACCAGGGCCAATTTTCTTAGAGGACCGCATGTGGCAAATGGTTAGTGACTGTAGCATCGATCAGGAAGGCAAACTTTATCTGACAGCTTTCGTCCGAGTGTTTGATATTGGAGTCATTTTGAATGCTGCGTAGTTTAACTGAAAACAAAGCATGAATACTAAGAAGCTTGTGTGTATCAGTGCCTCTGTTTTCATCACTGGGGTCTTGTCTCATATTACTTTTAACTAAGCAGATTGAATCTTTTTAAATGGTAATACAGATGTTGAGTATCATGCATGTGTTTGTCAATCACAACGATCTAACTGAACATCTCTGGAGTCACTCCTCACTGATGCGTTCAAACTGAAGCACGGTATTTATATTTTATTATTTAAGCTTTTATGAGGCTGAGGACGGGGCAAATTAAATTTAGTTGTATTTTTAATTTAGCGGTAACCTTCAAACACTCAAAAGAGCTGAAGCAATATTGGGCTCGGCTGTCAACACTAAGTAGGTTTGTGTCGAATTGACTAAGCCACTCGCGTTAGTGCTCATTAGGAAACCATGGCAGCACAGATTTCCGTGTTCGACATCAGCTAATGTCCTTGTGTGGGGCTGCATGAGGTTTAGCATCAAAGCACCTCCGAAACCCACACATACACACAAACAGAGAGAGAGAGAGAGAGAGCGAGAGAGAGAGAGAGAGCGAGAGAGAGAGAGAGATGTGTGGATGGAATGAATCTCTTTTCTCCGCGCTCTCTTTCATGTCTGCCAAGGTCAGCACACTTGGCACGGTGGAGCGCCGAGGTCCCTGACTGCAATTCAGAGTCGAGTGTACACAGCTATCAATTTTTTGGCCTTGTGTAAGCTTTGGCTTCACAAATCATTATGAGCCGTATTCAATGAAAAAGGTGCGCGGGGACGAGCGAGCCGGACTCCAGTGCCATTCAAGCAAAACACGCACACACACACAGCGCCTCGTTACCATATCTAGATCTCATAAGAAATAAGAGTTCATATCACAGCTTCACAAAATACTCCTAAAAAAACAAACTAAACTTGTGAGAGCAGCAGGAGGGAAAGCTGAAAGGGTTTGTTTACATTTTCAGACTGTAGTTCTCTCATTCTCTCCTGAAAATCAGAATAATTCAGTTTCATTGAACATTTCATGTGGAACAGAACAAAGCACTGAGAAATATTACATTTTCCTTTTCCCATATCACATTTTAATTGATGGAATTGTAAAACAAGTCATTGAGCACTTGAACTCTCAAACAGTTGCGAGCTTATATTTTGCTCTTTTAAAGCACTGATGTAGGAGTTTGTTTCATTTTAAAGTTTTATCGTCATCTAGGCGCAACAGAGAATTTAACAATCTGAGGCAAAGCACTTTGTTTAACAGTTACTGATGAGACAAATAACAAGGAACAAGAACAAAACTGTATTCTAATATGGCCCTGACTATAAAAGAAACATTAAACTAAATCGACCTTAATGTTTCTACTCCAACACCTTTATAGGCACGATTTCTACAGATCAGACTTTGCAGTTTTGCGTCAGATGTTCTTGGTTCAGGTATTGCAAAAAAGCCTTGAAAGCAAACTCCTTCTGATTTGGTCTTCAGCAGCCATATGATCCTACTCTTCTACTACTACTCCCCAAATGTTTCTTTACTTGGGTATTTAATTGGTAGGTTAATGACAGGTGCAGACATCATCGAACCCGCCTGCCTGTCTACGATTCTGACTCTCTGGTGACTCGCTTAGCCTCCTTTCTTTGCCCCTTTAAAGCGTTTGTGGTGCCACTGAGAGGAGGTTTTGCTCTGCAGTGTTTTATTCTCTCTTGGGTCACCGAACAAAAGCTTGACATAAACACGTCTCTGAGAGAAGAGAGGGATGTTGGTTTTCAGTGGCGTACCCTTGAAAGCGTGATTGAAATGAGGAATCAGAAATCATGCCATGACTTTGCGCTTTATAGTGGATGGTGGATGCTGAAAGCGGCACGGCGGCGGAGACGTCGGCTAACTTCTCTCATAATCACTCTTGTGAACAACGCCTGGTTATGTTCACCACTTTTCAATGTTGTGCTTTTACTTACACTTTCAGTTTTCAGTGAAGATTTTACGTTTGCTTTAATGCACTGGATCATATGCTGCACTGACTGCATATGTTGGTAAGGGCGAGGGAGAGACTGAGTGTGTGTGTGTGTGTGTGTGTGTGTGTGTGTGTGTGTGTGTGTGTGTGTGTGTGTGTGTGTGTGTGAGTGTGTGTGCGCGCCTGCACAGCCATGCATGAAATGCAGCGAGACAGACTAATTTATTCTGTCCTACTGAATCGCAACAATGCAGGCTCTGATGTGACAGCATGGGTGTGCACTTGTGCTGTATGTGTGTGTGGTTGTGTGTGTGTGACAGCAGGTGTAATGATGTCATGCCATTGTATGTAGAACAAAGTTTTCTCTCTCTCTTTGATGTCTCACACACACACTCCTGTTCTTTCCACCCCCTCACCTTCTTACTTTGCACACATTTGTCCGTTCCTGTGTGTTGCTCTGTGATGCTGCTGTATATCTGCTACTTCCACTACACAGGAGCTGTGAAAGCTTCATGTCGCTTGTACATTTGTTTCTTCTCTTCTTTCTTTCTCTTTCTCGTTCCTTCCTCTATGTTGTGATGCTTGGTCGTGTCTTTCAGTCTTTCCATCTCTCACTTTTCTCTCTAACTTCTTCACTTTTTGTCTCCCTGGAGCTTCTTCAAAAAAGTTCCTTCTTTGGGTGTTTCTCTCTCTCTCTCTCTCTCTCTCTCTCTCTCTCTCTCTCTCTCTCTCTCTCTCTTTCTCTACCCCCGTCTCTGATACACAACCAATACAACAAAACATAAAAGTTTCCCGTGGTTTCGAACACAAAACACACTCCAGCAGACAGTAGTGTTTGTTTAGTTTAATCCCTCTGTGTTTGCTTCTCTGGTTTTTCTTAGCTTCTCTTGACTGACTGACTAACTTCTCTTGGTTTCCCTCCCTTCCGTCTGCTCTCTGTCTCTCCCCCATTTCACATCTCTCCATCTTGTCCTCCGTCCCTCTCAAAGGGCCAAAGCCTTTTAATTCTGTGTTATTATGCAGGCTTTTTCCCTCCGCTGTGAATTATGAAGGTGCCAAATAAGTTATCTTAGCTACGCCTTAAATCATTTCAACGTATAAAGAGCTGATCCGCGTCCAAACTCTTTCTGGCCAATTTGTCTGAAAGCAGTTGGTGTGAAGTGAGAAAACTGATTATGTCACCGCAACCTTTGAAAAATCTAATAGACTGTTTGGAATTCAGCTGGGCTTTATTTGTGGTTTACATTATGCTGATGCTGTTTGATCAAAACATTATATGACCAAAAAACAACTACATACAAGATGAAGGTAACACTTTTATGTGCAAATCACTAAACAAGCGCACGCACACACACACACACACACACACACTGGCTATCATCTCTTTTTAACGTGGCCACAGCAACATCCACTCCCCCATATGTCACATTTATGGATATTTGTGCATTCTGTCGGCACGTGACCTTTTGGAATTGACCTTAAGCAGCACACAGAGGCTCCCTAGAGCATCTTGGCCCGAACTAAAAATGATGCCATGCATCACAGTGGCCTCCCACACCACTGAAATTAGCCTCCTTCATCACAGCTGGTGCACAAGGTCACCGTCTGGGTAAACGTGGCCATTATGGGTCATAAGAAGCCTCACTTGCACTCTGACAGCCCAATTACCACACGTGATGTGTGCGGCCGCGCTCTTATATCTTTAAAGACTCCGTGCACGCCTTGCCTCTTTTGTCTTTATCAGTGGGTGGATTGTTTTGCTTGCAGGGGTCATTTGGAGGGAAACAATGTTGCTCCAGAGCTAATTTCCACAAAGATGTCAAGTTTACAGCGCATTAGAGATGTGATAGGCACATTAAAGATCCACAAAACATCAATATTTATCCATTTTCTACATCACGTATATGATGTAATCCAACACTGCAGCCTTGCAATGACTTAGTTACCTTGGTGACGTTTTTAATGATTCATTTTAGTTGCAAATGTGCCTAGATTGTTTCCACACAACAGAGACTACTTGGATGACATCATATTGTAATGATAGTATTATTATGTAATATCGTCAGTTATCGCTCTGTTGTGGCAGATAAAGGTGTTTTATGGTCAGTCAGTCGCCTTCAACTAATCATGACAAATGACTCTCCAGTGACCTGCAAACTGTGTGTGTGTGTGTGTGTGTGTGTGTGTGTGTGTGTGTGTGTCTGTGTGTGTCAGAGAGAGAGAAAGTGACAGAGTGAGTGAGTGTGTTGCCTACAGCCTGCATGCGTCATCAAGCAGAACTAAATTCAACAGAACCTCGCAGTTATTTGAGCAACACTAAACTAACTACTCATATCAGCTCAGGAAGAATGAAATGAACTGCACGGGATTTAGGGTTGAAATCTCTCCCTCATTAATTATTCAGCCCGTGTGTCCTTTTAACCCGGTCCACAGTGTCCCTCTTTCATTAACAGACTGCGTTAAACCTCCTGCTTGTGGGAAATGCCAGCCGTGGCTCCGGCGAAGCGGTTGGTCCGAGTTTCTTGTGTTTCTCGCCATGTCTGCCCTCGTTAAATGTTTAAATGTTTTCCGCTATTTTTAACACCGTGCCTTTAGTGCTAAAGGGAGCCTGCCACAGAACTTCCTACAGAGGGGAGAGGAGACAGAGGAACACAAGGGAACGCTGCTCCAATCACAAACACTGTTCCCATGTATCAATTATTAGGTGGAATGACAATAGCGTCCAACAAACTTTCCAGATTCTGCTTGCGTGCGTGTCTGTTGCCAGCTGTGTCAGCCTGGCTTCGCTCCGCCATCCGCTGACGCACTCTGATGTCAGCGGCGGGTGATAAACAACAGCGAGTTTGACTGAGGTAAGAGTGCCTGGTCTTCAACCTGCTTCCAGTGGTGGTGAGCAGTGTTTTGATCAGCCTAATGTCACAGAGAGGAAACCCAGAGGACCCAAAACTGCTTGTTCACAACGTCCTACAATTCAAATCATCCAATTGTCCATTTATATCGTCTGTTCCATCCAGTGCATTTTTAGTTCATTTCTCTGATTTTAGCAAACATAACTTCCTAGAAGAGCTTGAAGGCACTTTACCATTTAGGGTGAATAAATAGAGGATGTCACATTTTCATCACTTTCCACTTTCTTTTCCTTTCAGCTCGTCCTTACTGTAATAAACTCTCTGCTGTATTTCATACTTTTGCTGCAGTTCACACTTGAACTGGCAAAGTGACAGACCTCATTAGGAAGAATACAAATCAGAGTGAAAAGACTTGTTCACCGCAGTGCACCTTACTAACATAGACGTTATTTAACAAAGGGAACTCTGGGGTTGAATCTATTAGAAACACTGTGAAGCCGGATTTGTGCATAATTTACACCGTGCCTCTGAGCAAAGCATTTAGCTCTGTTCATTGCACCGCGGTCGTGTCTGAATTGAAGTTATTCCCCCATGTTGCAATAATGCGAATTCGGAGAACTTCCACTGTGGCGCCGCTGTGCTTTCCATTAGCGCTACGGCGGAGAAGAGGCTGCGGCCTGTTTTTGTGTTATCCGGTTGCCGCGGGCAACCTGTCTGAAGCGCTCGCTGGGGGATCCACTGAGCAAATAAAGTTCACGTCGCAAATTTAGTTCTTCCAGGAAAATTAAGCCAAAGTGAATTACACACGGCGTGCTCATCAATCACAAACATTCCATTAGTTTCCCGTCTCTGCATGTCAACACGTGTTACATGTGACACACACACACGCAGGCGGTTACATCTTCACACTTAAACACGCATCCGTAGCTTCTTGCCATCTCATTATTTACACAATGTGAGGGCACGCAAACATCCCCCCACAATACCTGCCCCCACACATACACATTCACAAACACATCTCAAGGATATGTGCCGTAATGCACACATCATCCATTTCATCCTGTGTGTGTGTGTGTGTGTGTGTGTGTTTGTGTGCACAGCGAGTGAGGACGCGTGTATTCCCCCTGAGGGTTTGGATCACATGTCATTGTGCTCGCTGAGCTTCCAGCAAATTTCGTGTTTGTTCCACACATCACAGTCCGTGTTCCAGTGTTATGTGCACTTCTCTTCTCATTACATCAATGGTGCACACGGAGCCAAAGCCCCTCCCCCCCTGCATGTGTGTGTGTAGCATATGTGGCTAAACAAATACACTGCTTGAGCTCATATGTGCGATAACCTGTGAATCCTGCTTTCATGCGGAGTTGCTGTTTAGGTGGTGAGGTCACCACACTCACCTCCAGATGCTTGTTTATTCTGGTTTACCTAAAGTTACCGTCATCCCCTTTTGCCACTAAACTCACAGATACGTTTAAAGATGCCACTGTAGGTCACACAGAGGGGTTTTTCAAGTCCTGTGGCTTTTCACTTGCCTCTTAATGAGTTTCTGTACTTGGCACTCGCTCCCTTGTTTTCAGTGTAGCGTTAGTGATTTCTACGGCTGCTCGTGCTGCCTACACGGCTTTCTGTGCTCTACACAAGGGATTTACAGTCCAACAACAAATACATTGTTCCCATAAGCTATACAAGCAGCACTGCAGTGGCATTCACACACTCTCTGAGGGGAAGGAGGGAAAATGAAAACCTTGTCCACAGGGTTACGAGGTTAGGCTTGATTTTGGCCCATAGAGCTAAGCAGAGAGGCAGTGTGGCTGACAAGGGGGGCGCCTGGGTGCATTTGGCCTCACGTCAGCTGACCTTGAGGTCGTTTGGGTCGCCGATAGGGACCACAAGGGTCAACTAGAAAGACACTGGCTGATCTGAGGGGAACCTCGGCTCAGGACAGAGGGACTTTGGTTCACCAGAGTGGCAACAAACAGGCAATTAAGTATTTGGTAGAAGGTTTGCTCTACCTGCGTATTTTCTGTTTTCCTGCTCTTATTCTAGCAGTCAGCATCACATATAACTGCCGGTAATAAATCTAAAACATTCACTGTGCCGATAGTTCAGTTTGTTTTGTTTGGGTGGACAAAAACCGAGACTAATGCAAACTTGTATTTTTCGTTTCATGACTTCAGTCTCAATAAAGAGACGTAGGAAAAGTTCCCTTTGGTGTTTTGTGCTGATCTGACCGTTATTCATAAAGTTTCAAGCAGTTGTGAACAGAGTGGAGCAGAGCTGCTCCTTCTATTCCTCCTCCTTCTAAAGTTTATGTGCAAATTTTAATGTTTATAGACGTGAACAAAGAAAGAGGTCAGCAACACTGTGAACAGTGAACAATAGCTGAGAGTAGTGCAGCGTTATCAGAGTGAGACTGCTCATGTTTATGAAGATAATGAGGCGTTTGTGGTCTGCGTGCAGAGGCTGAGATAGAAACAGAGAGAGAGAGAGAGAGAGAGAGAGAGAGAGAGAGAGAGAGAGAGAGAGAGAGAGAGAGAGAGAGAGAGAGAGAGAGAGAGAGAGAGAGAGAGAGAGAGAGAGAGAGAGAGAGAGAGAGAGAGAGAGAGAGACTCACAAGAGGACAAAAACGATAGAGAGAAGCAACGAAGGATCAACACTAATTCCAATTTTGGCAGTGAAATGTTCACTGCAGAGGCCTGATTGCTCACATCAGATTTTCAACGGCGATGAAAGCAAAAAAGAGAGTGAGTGAGAGATGCTGTGGTGTCGCAGGAGGGATGAGGCTGCACGCCGCCACTTCCTGCTTATCCGACCTTGATTCCTGCTCTTTAACATGGCGCGCTGCCTCTACCTGTCAGTGATGTGTGTAGGCGTGTGTTCCTATTGAGAGCGGCGTGGGAACGGCGTGTTTAATGCAGATTTGGTTCTCTGGCAGACACTGGAGGGCCGATTATGAAGCACAGATCCTCCAGGCTCAGGAGATCCACTCACACAGTGGAGGAGGAGGATTGTTACACACCTGCATCTAATTATCAATCAAGCGCAGACTATTTATTTCTCTGCAGGAAAGCTGGAGGCGACTCCCCACTGAGGCTCCTCGCTCACTCTACCGAAGCCCTCATGTCTTCCCCCTGGTTGGACAACACGAGACATCCTCCACCCTACTGTCTCTGATGGGACACATCGACCACAGCTGATCTGACAACATAACAACAACACCAGTTTGACCAATATCAGCAACAACCCGGGGGCAGTACAGAGCAGCTACAAATGCTCCCTCTGTCCTGGTGTCCTAGTCCACATGGACAAAGCTGAGAGACTTAAGAGAAGGAATGAGGTGAACACATTGACTATAAGGTTGCCAGGTTTAATTTAAGCAGCACCATTGCTCTCTCTAACGTCTCAGTTTTGGAATGAAGTCGTGTGTGTGTGTGTGTGTGTGTGTGTGTGTGTGTGTGTGTGTGTGTGTGTGTGTGTGTGTGTGTGTGTGTGTGTGTGTGTGTGTGTGTGTGTGTGTGTGTGTGTGTGTGTGTGTGTGTGTGTGTGTGTGTGTGTCAGTATATTGAACCTGCCACATTATATTATCCACATCTTATGTCTTGCAGATATTAACAAAAAAACTGGGAGCTGTAAGTGCTTGTGTGAGTGTGTGTGTGTGTATATGTATATACACATTTTCGCTGTGTGTGTGTCCACCACATGGTGTTAGGACATCACTGACTGGGAGAGAAGATGGCAGTGCTGGGACACAGTCTGTGATCAACTGAGCAGAGATGCTGAGTAACCACACAGAGGACAAAGGAGTGCAAGGAGGTAAAGGAGATCAAGACGTCACACACTGAGCAGGAGATTACAGAAGCAACAAATTCAAGGCGAAGCATGTGTGCAGGAGCAACATATCCCCATGTTTACGTGTTTCTGCCTCACACACACGTAAACACGCCAGATAAAGTCAGATCAGGGGGTGGGGGGTTTCAATTATGTAATGGAATGTCTCAGTTGTATAAACTGAGCATTTTTGGATGTAAGTGTGCTTTTGTCTCAACGTTCCAGCATCTTGATGGCGCTCGTCTGCTGACTTTACATGCCAATCTCTGCAGCAACTGAAGACCCACAGCGCCATCAGTTGGCCAGGCACTGAACAGCAGCCGGAGGCAGCAGCAACAATTCAGATCTTCAGCAGGGTGACGGCACACACACACACACACACACACACACACACACACACACACACACACACACACACACACACACACACACACACACAGGGTGATCATGGCAGCATGCACATGAGTCTCTCTCACACATACACACACACCTGCATCTCATCATCTGTGCAGCGAATGCAAAAGCAATCAAGTACTAGAGCTGGGTGATGCCGTTGCCATGTTCCTACTTGTTGAGCCGCACCAGAGCTCATTCCTCAGACTTCTCTTTGTTCCACGTTTAATCTATGTCCCATTTTCTGCCTCTCTTCATCTAATCCACCGGTGGGTTCTGTCAGCAAGTGTTTTACTCTTCCTCTTCATCTCCATCTGACTACCTCTTTCTTTTAATGGTGCATGCAGCCGCATCCCCCTGATCCATTTCTCTCTCTCTTTCTTTCTTTCTTTCTTTCTTTCTTTCTTTCTTTCTTTCCCCCCCCAACTCCGCTCCTGTTGTCTCATTTCCTCCCTCGCGCTCTCCTTCTAATCTTCATCCTTCCATCGTTTATCTTTCTGTCTCATTCTCGGGCTCCCCGAGGCATTGACAGCGTGAAGGATTTATTAGGGGAAAGAACAGCCTCTGGAGTGCATCAACAGAGGCTCACGCTCGGCTAACAAGCAGCATCTATATGTGCACATGCTTTATTAAAACAAGGCGGACCGCCGACTCACTGTGAAGTAAACAAACACAATCACAATGGATGCTCCTGACCTCATTCGCTTCATTTCACTCCTCTGATGGCTCCGGCGACTTTGATTTCCCAGCTTAAAACACACATTTATTTAAAAATACCACGCCATCGTGCAAGTGACTATGTAATCAGTCCTGCAGCTACCTGGACCCCCTGCTGTGCATTAACTTCAAAGAGAATCCTTTTCCCTCTGATTCTGCAGCACATTTCATTCCTTTTAGTGCAGTGCCTCCGCGTCGTCTCTATCGTCTCCATTTGGGTTGTCTAATGTGGTCTTCAACTTCTTTTTAATTTTAGAAACATTTTGACATATTTGCTGGTTTGACATTTTATTCACCATTATCAATAGTAATGATTGAGTCAGGGGTCACAGAAAGTTTCTTTGCTATTCCTTAAAGAAAGAGTGATCAGTTATCAGCACTGTAGCAACGCACGCACGCACGCACACACGCACACACAGTAATTTGAGTGACTTACTCTTCCTTGTCAGTTATGAGCGTATTAATGCGCTGAAATCATCGACCCAGCAAAAGGACTTGACAACCCTCACTGGTCCAAAACAGAGAAATCAATAGTTATTTTGCCCATTGGACCTCACACAAAACCATTCAAAAGCTCACACACGCACACACACAATGTACACATTTTTAACCCTAACCGGAACACACACATACTGTACATCTTCCTATTTCACACACACATGTTCACAGGGGCAGGAATGCTGGAGGCCCCCTCAGCATTAAAGACCTCACACATGCTTTGGGTTAAATACTATTCCACCATCTTTACATTAAACTTGTCAACTTATTTCTAGAGCCCCAATATCACATCCAATGTCTCAAAGGGCTTTTCCGGCCCACAACATCAGGAAATTCCCGACCCTGCCCAAAGCTAGGAAGACGAGGAAGCCCCCTTCATACCTTTATGTGTAAAAAAACAACAATAATCCTAATCAAAACAAACACGTCCCCTTTTGTGTCGCTTTGCTCATGCAACCAAACCAATAAGAAGTAAATCACTCGTCAAGCTTAACAAGCAATTAGATTTTCCATTTTCTCCCATTCTCTCACACACACACACACACACACACACACACACACACACACACACACACACACACACACACACACACACACACACACACACACACATGCACGCCTGATAATGGGCAAAAGGTCTCAGCAGACTTGTTTTATCTAGAGAGGTATTGAATTTCTCTCCCTCTTTTTCCCTTCCTTTATTAAGACAGGCGATTGAAACCAGTTCAGATACCACGGCTGACGCACACACACACACATGCACGCACGCACACACACTCTGATCGTCTCTGTGGCTTAATGGCGGCTTCATTCCCTCTCTAGCTAAATGATTTTTCAGTTCCTGAGAGAGAACGCAGGGCTGAGCATCGCTCCTGAGATGGAAAATTCAGAGAAACTAAATTTGAAAAAGCCATCTTATAGTTTTTAATGTGTTTTCACATCCACATACATATTCACACACACACACACATCTGCCCATCCTGTCCTCATAAACACACATTTGAATGCGTGCGAGTGCACCTGTGTGAGGGTTTATTTCACTCGGATGCACCTCTTTTACTCACACTAGATGTCGAGAATGGGATCCAAACTACTCCTGTCGGTAGGCCCTAAATCCTAAGGTGTGTGTGCGCGCGAGTGTGTGTGTGTTGTCGTGTTTTTGTGTGCATGACCAGCAGCCACTAATAATCATTCCTGTCGCAAATGTCACACGGTTACAAGCCAACGACGTGATAGGGCGACACCTTTCTTCTGTCCTTGTCTGCACCGATTCACAGGCACACACACACACACTTACACACACACACACACACACACACACACACACACACACACACACACACACACATAGTCTTTCTCGTGGTACAGAAAGTCTCACAGAAAGTGTATTGATATCGAAGAGAAAAAAGGTACATACGTGGCATTGGCTTTGTTTTGTGAAAATAACATAACAACCAACAAAATATAACGACGGCAGCGTGATAGAGAGAAGCAGTCCAGCTGTCAGTGGCGACGCCCGCACAGCCACCTTGTTAGCCGTTTTCCCCTTGACTGTGTGGGTGCGCGTAGACCGGAAACTCACCAGCTCCGGCCGGTGAGTGTCCCGCCTGGAACTCCAAACTGCACATTTATACATCAGGCTCTGACATTTGGACTTGACTAATAACACTTATGATGCTATTTTGGTCGCGAGGTCGTGCTGTCGACAAGGTTATTCTGACCATTCATGTCGACGCAAACATCATCGACACAAAGGCACTGATTTTTTGAGTGTGTGACATGTTGGCATACCGTAAAGTATGCTTTGAGAAGAAAAGCTGTTTTTCTTCTTGGATAAATAATGCGATAAAATATAGATTGCGAGGGTTTCAAAGTAAGTTTGACACCTGGTGAATGAGATTCTGCTTTCTTATATTCAAAGCCACTGTCATCTTCAGATTGATCTCATCCCATATCAGCCAACCCATTAAACATCGCCGCTCCAATCCGCTTTTCGGGTGTTTTTCCCACAGAGACCCTCGAGCCAAAAGAGAGATCAGATTATCATAAAAACACTGACCGCGTCGAGCGCAGGTGGTGCTCGTGTGTGTGTGTGAAACATCTGGCGCACGTCACGACAGAAATGCGAGGTAAAGGTGAGGCCGCACTCCACGCGTTGGAACACTCGTGCTTAATTATCACGCAGCTGCCGCGGGGGCACGCAAGTGGCCGGGCTCGTGTGTTTCATTTGCCGTCGACGCCCGTGAGCTCTTCTTGATGAGGCCATTATGAGGCTGGACGCAAATGCCACACACAAAGGTTGGCGTGTGTCGCATCAATTACAAGCCCTACTTCAGATGTGTGTGTGTGAGAGAGAGAGAGATAGAGAGAAAGAGAGAGAGAGAGACGAATGTACCAGATGATGAGTGCCTAAATCTAATTTACATCCATTAAAATCATGAGTAGCCGCTATCAGGAGGATTTGAGTTTGTCATCGTGTTCTCCTCGTCTTCCTCCTCACATCTGTTATGGATCCCCCATGAAGAGCGGCGCGCCGAAACAAGACAGGAGCCGTATGTTCGCTTTGTCATGCTGTCCCGCATCTATGCGCAAAAGGGAATCGGGGGGGGAGGGGGGGGGGGGGGCAGAGGCCTGAACTGCAGCTTGCCACGTACATCCTGAAACCTTCTCTTCCCCTTTTTTCCATCACTGTCCCACCTTCTCGCTCTCTCTCCTTCGCTCTGACATGTCGTGCAAAACGGTGCAATCTGACCTCATTTTGAGCTGAGGTAAGAACTGCCTCACTGCCTGTTCTCTCTCCCTCTCACAGATAAAGTGAGAGCTTGTGCGTGTGTGAGATCTTAAAACTTTAATTGGGCCACAGTTTAATTTTTAATCTATCATTTTCCGCGTTGTCGCTGTCAAACATCAACAAAGTCTGTGGCATCACATGTCACACCCTTATTGTTTGTGTCAGCACATTCAAATGGTGCCTTCAGTGCACTCTGTGAATGTAAGAGACCGTATGGCCAACAAAGGTGCACAGTGTCGATGCAGCTTGTTTGCGTATTTCCCTGAAAGAAATGGCAAAAAATTGCATTGTGCCTTTAATGTCCTTTCCTTTTTTTTTTTGCATCGTATGGCCCAAAAACATAAACATATATGAACAGACGGACTGGAATATAAAGTATATGTCTGATTCATTAACATGCTTGTGAAACAGAGGCGTGAATAATCAAGAAACTTTTCCGTCCTCCTACATTGATCTCTTCCTCCTCAAATGGAATAATAATACTGGAAACTCACTCATGAACGTCTCAGTCAACCATCACAGTTAATGAACGACTTAATGGACATTTGTGTATATTGATGTGTCAGCTGTCATTTATGATGAAAATAAAGCGTTTCTCTCTCTCCGGCATGTTCACACGTCTTTGCCTCTCAGTATGCAGCCACACTCACACACTCAGCTCTTCCTCTTCTTCTTCCCTCTGTCACGCTGTAGTTTTCCATACATCAGCGTGCTTCTTTCTCTCTTTGTTTCCTGGCCTTGGTGTCTGACCCCTTCAAGGCTCTTCGCCTCGCTACCTACGCTTCCACATTTGGTTTTTCGCTCAACAAAATAACTCCTGTGTCTAGAGACAAAACCACACACACACACACACACACACACACACATATGTATATATATATATGTATATATATGCAGTGCAGTGAAGGAAGCTTCACTCAGGACTGAAGGTTACCTACAGGATTAGCTGTCCTATTCTGATTCCCCACACAGACAGCTGTTATTCAGTTAGTTAGACTACTTTGTGTGTGTGTGTGGCAGAGGGATTAA
Source organism: Genypterus blacodes (assembly GCF_046128005.1). Taxonomy (NCBI): domain Eukaryota; kingdom Metazoa; phylum Chordata; class Actinopteri; order Ophidiiformes; family Ophidiidae; genus Genypterus; species Genypterus blacodes. The sequence continues at coordinate 5,383,175 of NW_027466821.1, forward strand.
CAAAGTGCCTAAGTGCCTGATGTTCTATCTTAATAAATATTTGAATAGAGGAAGAGTGTTTCCTCACTCTGTCTGTTACAAATGATTCTCTTCCCTCATCTCTCCCTGTCTCTCACACAAAAGTATTTGTTAAGTCAATAATTTCTGAGATGTAACTTACAAGTTAATGATAATGTTTATACACAGATGTTAGAATTAAAGACCTTCTTACATATCGACTTGTTTGAGTGTGTGTCCTCCGGTAAGAGACAGCTCGCTGTGTGTGTGTGTGCGCGTGAAATGCCTGAATAGCTGAAAAACTTAAACGACTCCAAATAGTTAAAGTAGTAAAGCCTAAACGAGGGACAGAAGTTTGTAGTGTTTGTTGTTGCATTGTGTAAACTGTTTGTGCCTCTGGCCAATGCAGATGTTGCCACGCGTCGAGTGAGACGAAACGAGACAAAAGCGTCTAGAGCGTCTCACTGGGCCGCCGTCTCCCCCACGCAAGAACTCATCGGGCGCCACTCTGACAGGTTTGGAAAGTAAGTGTGTGTGTGTGTGTGTGTGTGTGTGTGCGGGCTAAATAATAGCGTTGCTGGCCTGGGAGTTTGGGTGTCGTTTTTATCTTTTGAATTCTTGTCAAAATGTGTTTTCCCATCTCTGTGTCTTTAGAGGCCTGCCTCCAACCATTTATATATATGTGTGTGTGTGTGTGTGTGTGTGTGTGTGTTCATTTACCTAACAAAACACATTTGACATTTGTAAAAAGCACCACCACATTCACCTTGTTTATGAATGTGATGGTGCTTTCCCTTCATCTGTCACATCTTATTCCTTATGGCGATATCTGTGTGTGTGTGTGTGTGTGTGTGTGTGTGTGTGTATTTGTCTGTGTCTCTTTATATGTTTAACTACCTGTGACCTTGTATATCCATCTACGTCCGCACACACGTGCAGCCCCATTGTCTACACGGTTGTGATTGAGTGTGCGCCTTACTGTACGTCTACACACCTACAACTGAGTGTGTGTGCATCCCCCATCCTGTGTGTGTGTCCTGCTGTGGTGATTTGTGTGTCTCCCGTGCGGCTGCTTTCCTTTCCTCCCCCTTCGCCTCGTTCCTACATTCAAACGCGGTGACAAATTCAATCCATCCCGTGCGGCGGCGGTTTGACGTGGCCGGCAGTGGCAAATTGCTTTCTTACTGCGCCGCTCTGTTGTGACAGAGCTGACAGGCTGACGGAGCAGCCGGCCGCTCTGCTGACTGCTCACCCCTCATGTGACTGCGTGACCGCGTGACCGCGTGACCGGCTGAGTGACTGAGCGACCGGCTAGCTTTCAGGCGCACTGACAGGCTGATTGACTGCCTGTTAATCCGATCGAAGGCGTTATCTGCCCGTCTGACTCATCGATTGCCTGCTTAGTTTGTTACCTCACGGCGGCGGGCGCAAGATTACAGGGTGATTAGTTGGCGGCCATTAGTTTCACTGACTGACTGGCAGGAGGTAAACAAATAGTACTACAAGTCAAAGAAAAGCCCGGCAACAGCAGTACCACATAACGATCCATCAAACATAAAAAAGAGAAAACTAACATCAACACAAGTAATTCTACCCCAAAACAACAGGGGGCAGTGGTGAGAAACAATCAAAAGCACAAATTGTGACCTCGAGGGCGTTTCAGAGACGTTTGAGTGGAGAGAGGTGACGGACGAGACAGCGATGGGCGAGACGGAAATGCCACGCCCGAGAAGGGAATAAATAGGGAGAGAGGGATGAAGAGGGAGGCGGTAACGTTGTGCATGTTTTATGAGCTTATCTCACGTTGAATGTGTTGATGGCGTAAAGGTGTAAAGGGCAGGACGGAGGGAAAGAATTGAGAAATAAACAGTTCTTTCCACAACCGTGTGTGTGTGTGTGTGTGTGTGTGTGTGCTTGTGTGTGTGTGTGTGTGTCCAGGTCACAGCGGAGAGAGCAATACCCCCTCCTAATCCAGAGAAAGATAACAATCATCTTCATCATCTCCTCTCACCTCTACATCAAAGTCAAGGTGCATCCTCTCTCTCTCTCTCTCTCTCTCTCTCATTCGCCTCCTTTCAGTCTCTTATTGCCTCTTCACTCGTCTCTCTCCTCCCTCTCTCTCTCTCTCTCTCCTTCACACCTTCCTCCTCCTCCTCCTCCTCCCTTTCCCTTCAAATTTGTCTTGGCCTTTCTGCGTCGGTCTCTGTCTCTTGGAGAAGGTCGGCTCTGAGATAAGAGGGGCTTGTATCGCTCTGCCATCTCCTCCTCTGCACGCAGCCCCCTGGTCACACCCCCATGCATTATTCATCCCTCACTTTATCTCTAATTGTTCCTCTCCTCATGTCACCGTCTCTACGTTTTAGTGCATTGGTACTTTGTCTTCTCAACGTCTTCACTCTCACTCTTTCTGTCTACATGCCATTCCTACGCTGTGAGTGTAACACCAGAGAGGAACCAAACAACCATTGCAGCTCAGTACTTGAACTGGAATGCCACTTTTTTTGTCCTTTCTTCTTCTGATCCCTTGTATCTTCTTCCTACTTTCATCCCAGCCTTCCATCTTCCTTCTCCCTTCCTTGTTTCTCTCTGTACTTCCTCATTTGTTTCCTCTAGTGCTTCCTTCCTTCCTTCCTTGCTTCCTTCATCTCATCCTATCAGGTTTAAAAAAGCGATCCAATTTTAGGGACTGGACGGGCTCATTTTATTGCTTGCCTTAGTGTGTGTGTGTGTGTGTGTGTGTGTGTGTGTGTGTGTGCGTGCGCCCATGCAGAGCCTATTCCCAGATTTATTTCCTGTTGCCTCATCATCATCACTCTCATCCACTGTCAGTGCCCTAATTTGGAGCTCGACTCTGCTTATTCCAACCTAATGTTAGTTTTGTTATAAAAAATTACTCTCCCTCTCTCTCTTACACAAACACACACACACACACAACACACACACAAAAACACTGCACGGATAAATGCTTTACCTCCCGAATTGCCCCTGACAAAGTGCGTGTTTAGGTGCGAGTGCGCCTCTTTATCATTTTCTGCAGCAGTAATTGTTTGGACTCGTGCGTTTGCTGGGTTTGTTTTGCTCGTTTCCACTCGATGCTTCTTTGAATTATGCATGTTTGTTTGTTTGGTTACAGTCGTCCTTGCTGCAATATTGGAGGTTTGCGGCGCATTATTGCGTTTTTCCTCTCCTCCTCCTGTTGGTGAGACGATGGGCACTTTGGGGACTTTTGCTCCGATATGAATGAAATCTTCAGACGCCGGCGTTGCACACATTTGATTAGTTCTGAGGTGTTCTGAGCGGCGGCGGTGGCGGAGAGGGTCAGAGACGAATTTGTTTGTCACGCCGCCATTATGAATCAAAGCCTCATTTCCGTAAATCTGCGGCCCCACCCCCTCCCCACCAACGCCACGTCGTCCACCAGCTTTCGGGTGTAATCTCGTTTCATCCAGAATTTAATATCTGCATTTTTGGGCTGCTTCTCCCTGCTGCCATCAGGGTATCTGATAAGGCCTGAAACACACAACACACACACATCTAATACAGTGCATTTCTGAGTCAACGCAGAGCTAACAACATTCTCTCACACACGCAGAAGAAATCAGATCGTGACTTTCGAGAAAATTGCGAGAGACCAAAATCCAACTAATGGTCCAAACGTTCATCATTTTGACGATTAGAGTTTGGACATCTTATTCCTCCACTGTGACTGATTTATACAATAAAGCCTTTTAAACTCTCTTTCAATAACCCCAAGAAACTGCATGAGACGTATGCATCCGTACATCTGAGCACCACGGCACCGCCACAAAAATTAAATGTGAAAGCATTAGTCACATCGTCTTCATCGTCTGAGCTCACGCTCTTCATCCCGACGGGCTCAGCGTGTACACACACTCTCTCATGTGTCTGCTCGCGTTATCTGCATCTGCTGTTGCGTGTTTCACCTCCGCGTCTTTAGAAGTTGCCTCCAGGCTTACGAGACCTACTTTAACCCGCTTCTCCTCATCAGCTTCATCACCGCAGGGCAAACTCCAAGAAGAAATGTGTGTTTGGAATTTGGGGTTTTAACATTTTTAAAAGGGGATTCAGGGAGCATATGTTTGCTTTGGTTTCATCGAGTAATACGGCACGAAGCGATTTCATTTCAGAGAACTGCAGTTGCAGCATTAAAGCCATGCAAATAAACAACCACAGTCGAGCTGCAATCGCTCTCTCTTGCGCGCACACACACACACACACACACACACACACACACACACACACACACACACACACACACAGCTGGACACACGGTCGCTCATTTTGAAGAACTGCTTACCTTGAAAGGAAACACAAACACCTTTGACAGTGAGCTTTACAGGAAGCTTCACAGCTGTTTTCCAGGTTTCTCCCTGATGCACATTTACCTCTGCCATTTTCTATCGTCATGGAAACGCTTTCAACCGGTCTCACCTGGATACAACAGCTGGATACAACAACAAACGCTGTCCACACAAACTATTCTTAATTGCCAAGGCGTGAGGCGTTTTAGGTGAACCTCCAAACGAACACATGCGTAGTTTTTAAACAAATAATTTACATTACATTACATTACATTACGGTCATTTAGCAGACGCTTTTATCCAAAGCGACTTACAATAAGTGTGTTCAACAAAGGTAGATAAAAGAACTTCAGGTCACAAGAAATTTGCCTCAATAACTCAATTTCAGTAGATTTCAATGTTCTTCATCCTTAAATTAAACCTGATGTACCATTAGCAGTACACCGCCACAGTTTGAGAACCACTGCTATATCCCATTTCTGATTTTAATGAATCTCACCATTTTATCACTTTAACTCTGATCAGACTCTGCTGCTGTCATTAGCTACATCTATTAGCGCCATATCACAAATCCTATTACAGCCGCCGAATCCATCGCGGCATAAAAGCTATTAAAGGAAGTCATTTGTGTGAAATGAAGGACTGTCTGATGTAGGGACAGTGAGGCCGCTGCCACCACACCAAGCCAAGAGGCTGTCAGTCAGAGCGTTTACCTGGAGGGGGATAGAGTCGACTCCTCCTCGGCCCAGCGTCTGGGTCACAGGAGTCCGCAGAGGTCTGTAATAAGATGTGGAGTCAGCACTTCCAGCACAAACACACACACGCATATTTGCTTTTATACACACACATATCCGAGTGTGGACACACACAAACTGCAGTATGAGCAGGGACCGATCCTTATGCAGTGTGTGACAATTATGGATAAGCAGGCAAGCACACACACACACACACTCAAGTTCACTTCCTCTGTCGTCTTCACTTTTTCTTATTTCCATCCATGTCCTGTTTTTATGCTGTTCATGTTGTTATTCCATCTCCTTTTCTGCATTCTCCTCTGGATTATGCAACAACGTGTTTCCCCGTCTGTGTCAGTGCATCAATTTACACTCCTGAAAAGTTGACGATGACCTGGAAAAGTTGAGAATAGTGCAGAAACGACAGAGTAACCCCAAGAAGTTCAAATGGAGGAACTGAGTTTGTCAGGTATGTCAGTTGCATATTGGCGTTTTCCTTTGATTAATAAATACTTACTTATTAACACTAATTATATGGCTCTCTGACCTCTATTCTGATTGACAGCCACTGAACGTGATAAGGGACATGCCTCTCGGATAAAACGGACGTAATCTGTAAGTATAAACACAGACAACAGTAATACTGCGCTTTAATTCTTTAATGTAAAGGCGTTGTATTGAGGATTCCCCAATTTCCAACACCACTTGAACGCAGCATGGCTATGAAGCAGACCAGCGACATCTTGTAACAGCGGTTAATGGGAAATTAATGAGAAAAGCATCCTTTCCATATGACTTACTCTCGTATTTAACAATGGACTGATTATACACTCCTCTCTCTCTCACACACACACACACACACACACCGACACACACACACAGAGACACAGACACAGACTCTCCCAGAAATAAGAGATAAAGTGCGGAGAAAGAGAGTTATTCAAGTGCACATCTCGTCCTTTTTCTCTTTCCTTACCCTCCTTCTCACTTCCCACCACACACACACTGCTGGTACCCAGTGTGGGTGCTTATTAGCAGATACCCTTTGGCAGACTTAAGAGATATTAGACATCCCTTCTCTGCACTTACTGCAACACTGGTAATGATGAACCTACAGGGAGTACGCACACACACACAAACACACACACTCATTAGAGTGCAGCAGTGACCATGAATCTACAGAACGTGGTCAAGATAAAAGCGCATACGTGCACACAGACGGCACACACTTGCAGACGTGAGCAGCTTGTAACAGCACATCCAGGCCTCTGCAGATTGCATAACCTCGACACTTTTGCGGTCCACTGCGTTTCCTGTTACCGCCGCCTGTGAGAACGCTCGAAGAAGCAGTCAACAATACCGTTAAAAATAGACACTGGGGTGCAAAACTCTGTAACAAATTTGTGCTGATTGTGCCCCAAAAAACTGATGACCATGCCATTATAAGTGAGCATTGTGCTGTACATTGTAACTGAAGGTCCATTGTGGTGCCACAGCAGCGTCTCTTTAGCCCACAGTGACACCCGCTGGCCAGCTGAGGAGCTACACCAATTATAGAGTAAACTGGAGCTTTGTCAGAGATCTTGTGAAACTGCAATCAAGGACCTCCTAAGGACATGATATGCCCACACACACACACACACACACACACACACACACACATACACACACACACACAGTCACACACACAGTCACACACTTTCATAAAGAGACACCGTTTTATCATTTCTAGTATTTCCATTTTTTCTTAAATATGCTGCAGGCTGAAATTAGTTTTCAGTTGGCACTTTGTTTACTTCCTCGTCCTCTGTTTATACAGGCAGCGAGTGAAATCCAATCCGTCTGTGTTTTATTGAATCATAAGATGAGTTGCGTAGAGCTCCCCCAGCCTTAAGCGACGGGCAGGCAGGATGAAAAGACAGAGAAAGCAGCCCAGCAGGTGCTAAACTGTGTGTCTCCTCTCACTTTCCTTCTTCTACTTTAGGTTTGTGTTTCAGTTTGGCCAATTAAGTATTACACCCACTCTCCCACTTCTCTTCTCCTCCTCTCTCTCACCTGACTGTCACCAATCATCCCACAATAACAGGAAACCGATACATGTAGTAACTCCCACGTAGGAACAGATGAATGCCGAAGCTCAGAGAGACGGAAATGCAAGCATCAGAAATAAGAGCAAATCCACCGCTTTGTTCTACATTTTTGCACGTAAAACCCTAAAAAGCTCACTGTTATGTATCGAAAAGCCTAGCTGCAATCTGGACGCTGTCAAGAAGAGGCAATTTCATCTACAAGAACAATTTAGAGCATAAAAATAACAAAGAAATTAGTAGCAGTATTCTAGAATAGGTGGTTTCTGTGGAATAGTAGCATCAACAGTAACCGCAGGTTTCTCCGCTGCACTGCGTTTAAATATATGCATGTACACACACACACACACACACACACTGTAGTGATCTGCGGCGTACCCTTGATTGAATTTGGAGAGAGATGAGGGAAAGACTCAGCTTGGCGAGGCTGATAACCGCAGCTAAATACGTCCATATTAGATTAGAGAGACACTAAACAACATAAAAGCAGAGAGAGAGAGACGTTTTCAGCACCGCACCCCTGGCAATATGCAACGCATGAGATCAAATAAAAATTCCATTCTGGGAAAATGGTTTGTAATATAGCTGAGGTTTTGACTCGGAGTTATCAAACACATCAACACACACAGTAAAAAAATGCAAATATGGCTCAATTCTCGTTTCAAGTGATTGTTGTTGAGATGTTCATCATCTTTCAGCAAACTCTACGCCACTATAACACTGTGACTCATTTACAAACAATCAGGATTGTCATTCATTTTGATTGTTGCTTTGAATAATAGAAACTTTATGGTCCTGCCATTTTGCCATCGTTTCAGGGTTGAAGGTCACAGGAAAACACTTTGAGGCAATGGTGAACTTTTTAGTTTCTAGCTTAACGTATGCCTTCTTGTAAAGAAGCTTTTAAAAGGCTTTTGAACATCCATAAGGGCCCATTAAAGGCCTACAGCCCTGGTAAGTAGACACCACTTATCTCCAGAATTCTACAACTAACCACAAACCTGTCAGTGGCTTTGTTTAGACATAAATTACCTTAGAATTATCAGTATCATTATAAGCAGAAGGCTTTCCAGAAACAAACATTTACTAAATGCATGACTCCCCAAAGGTACAAACTGAAGAAAACGCTTTAGAGACAGTTGAAACTTGACGAGCACAAGCAGTCTGCAACAACAAACAGGTTCATATAATGCACTTTCTCCACTTTTGCTGCTGCAACATTGATGTTGTTATTGTTGTATTGCTGCTTCTCCCAAAATTTCTTGAACATAATCACCTCACCTCTCATGACCAAAATACAAATAATGCATCAATCTCTGATTCCTGCTGTGGGAGTTTGTTATACATATCCGAATGTGTTGATGTGATGACAATTTACTGTAATTATTATAGTTTAGTTTTGTGTGATCAGTAGTGAGTGCAAGCAGGAAGTTGTAAAACAACAAAATGCACAATGAGTTTCAAGTTATTTTTTTAATTTTGACGTTGATCCATGGATACTCTCAACATTCTTAAATCTTTACTTTTATTTTCCTTCTTTTTTTCACTTTAGATAAACAATAATATAATGATATAATGATACAAATAATTATATTTTACTTACATTCTTTACAAACTTTCAATCCAGTTGTGTTGTAGTTGTACTGCAACACCATAAACGACCACGAGATGGTGCCATAGAGCTAAATGCAGACCAGCACTCTGCCACACAGGGCGAATCTGTATGTTTAAGATGAGATCATATTCCTATCATAATAACCACACAGAGACTCTATGAGACTCTATATAGCTGCAAAGACATCGATGTATGTATCTTTCCCCCAAGTCATATCTGTGTATTGTGAAGATAATTTTACATTGATGCACCAACAAATGATTAATAGGAACATCCCTCCCTCCATTAATCATCCAAGAAAAATAATTCCAAACAGAACTTGGTGAGGTTGGAGGTGTGAATAATTTAAAGGAATAAAGGTGTGGAAGCTGTTTCCTCCTGCAGTTAAATCAATTTAAATCAAACTGAAAGCTTCCATAATTCATTTGTTCCTCTGTATTCTGTTAGCGTGTGTGTAAAATATCATGTGCATCCAACACATACAGGGAGAATTCCATTAAATCTTGCCTACTGCTTGCCCTCGTAAACTCAAGTTTCTGTGTATGCATGCTTGTGTGTGTGTGCGTGTGTATCTCCCATGCACATGTGCCTTAATTCTCCTATTTATTGGAGAATTAAGTTTTTTGTGTGTGTGTACATGCTTTGCATCTCACCATGTCTGTGTGTTGCATGCTGGAGCACATCTGAGAGCAGACCTCTCCTCTTTATCTCCACCCGCACATGCCAAGGTTGCCACGCTATCCCAGTCTCTGTAGACCACACACAATAGATGCGTTAATTGCGTGAAAGACTTGAAGTGAAGCCCTGTGCCCTTCAGCTGATTAGAATACTGCCACAAGCAGCTGTTGTGGTGCCTTCAAGGTCAGACCTTGGCACGGTCGGTCCGTAGGATGTAACCTGCAAAGTCTTACAGTTCCGGAACAGCTACTGTGTCAAGTGCCAGGCTTTGATCACACCTGCACGAGTCCTTTTGACATCAACAAAGAGAGGAAAGAAAGGAAAATTGTGGCGCTGCCGCAAAGATGCCTTTGAGCAAAACGCATAACTCCACAACTGTTCCAATATATTATTTTACCCACTTTTGCCACAGGGATCATTAAAGTTTAATCAAATCCAGAAATGCCTACGGTGCCTTGAGGAAGAAGTTCCTTTTTCTTTTTTGGTTGTTGTTGATGTGACTTAGTTTCAGATCTGTCTTATTTTAAGCTGAATCAAGGTCAGATGGAAGATTTTGGCAGGGAAAACTTGGTTTATCCATTCCTCGAAATGTGTGTGTGGGGGTGGGGGTGTGTGCTCCCCTGGTTACATTTGGCATGGCCAACTTATTTGATGTGCAAGGTCGGCCGTGCATCTGTGCATCTGTCAGTCTCTCTCTCTCTCTCTCTCTCTCTCTCTCTCTCTCTAATTCTATGTGTGTGTTTATCTGTATATCTCTGTGTTTATGTGAAATGCTTATCATATAGAGAGCAGTATCTGTTTAAAATCAATGCACTGCATCTGTGTTTGGATGCACATACAGTGCGTGTACACTTGTGAGTCCATTTCAGTGTGTGGTCTGTGCACGTGTGTATCTGTCCGTTTTGCTGAAGCCTGCAGTGGTGTGAGAGGAGCACCATCAGTACTCAGAGCACTTGAGCTCTAATGTGCTCACTTCATTTAGCCATCAGACTGCCTTTATTGACTGAGCTGCTGGACATACTGTACTTAGACACGGTGTGTGTGTGTGTGTGTGTGTGTACACGTACGTGTGTGTGCGCGCAAGTGAAGTAAAAGTTTATCTAAGGTGAATTATCACAGCAGTGACTCAAATGCACTGTAAAATAGCTTTTTAATCACAGTATCAACACAACAAAGCTTTTAATTAGCCAATAAAACATTTAATGATGCTGTATTTTTGATTTATCTGTGTGTTATTGTTAATATTGTGCAGCTGGAGCCGATGCCAGCAGTTATTTGGCAATAGGCAGACAACACCCTGAACAGCTGATGAGTCTATCAGGGGGCTCACACATTCATACACACATCACACTGACTGCTGCTGCTGCAAACTTAGGAGTTCATGTCTGCCTTCATAATGATATTCTTAGATACAAAAGAACAAGTCTGATGTAGATTTTGTTTGCATTCTTCTCCTTGTACGTCTCCAGGTCTATACATAGCAGTACATCTGTCTAACAGTCTAATTGATTGGCCTGTTAAAATGATTGTTACTGGAGAGCCATTTTATTAATGCAAGGCGCTGTTGTGGACGGTTGGGTATTGAATAAACCACAATCAATGTCCACATCCTCAGCTCCCATCTCAGACAGATCAGGTCCAATCAAACACCAGATGATTACTTGGTCTGCAGAAAAGTAATCATTTGATTGATGCAATCAGCAACAATAACGATTTTTGCTCTCAATGCTATTGCAGGAAAATGTCAAATGTGGTTGTGGGCTCCGATAAGTGTATTAAAGTTACACCTGAGGGACTTTATCCAGTATGAACGGATAGATAATGAGGAGAAATGCACCGAGCATACAGCATATTTGCACCAGAAGTGGCATTTAAAGCTTAAACGGTGCATTATTAACTCTTTACGCGCATTTAGAGCCAAACTGGGTGATGTATTTGCTTATTGGCGCGTATTCCGGGCGTGGCTGCTCGTCTGCCGGTTAGGGGTGCCGGGGGGGGGGGGGGGGGGGGGGGGGGGGGGGGGGGGGGGGGATGCTCCGTGATGGATGAGGACTGACAGATCGGGGTTAGCCGCCAGGGGAGTCCATTTTCTTGCACGGTCCTAAGAAAGGAGAAGGAGGCGAGACACTGGAGGAGAGAGGGAGGGAGGAAGGGATGAGGACCGATTCCACCCCTCCTCTCTCTCTCTCTCTCTCTCTCTCTCTCTCTCTCCTCTCTTTCTCTCCACTACCGCGCATCACAACCTGGTGGGCTTTACCAGAGCTGCACCGCATTGACGCTGCTGCTGCTGCTGCTGCTGCTGCTGCTGCTGCTGCCAGACGACCCAGCCCACTGAACTAACACACACACACACACATACACAAGCGCATGCAAGGCAGAAGGACGCTGCGAAAGTAGATTCTGCGCGGATATGCAACAATCCCCACTCCGCGTCTCTCCTCGGGGCCGGACTCTGGAGCTGCATCGCTGCCCCGGGTTGTAGATGTGCACAGGACTTTGGCGGCAGCAGTGAGCCGGAGACAGGAGAGAGAGGAGCGGCTCGGCTCTTACGCAGTGACTGACCGGCACCGGATTGGAATCGGCGGAAGTTTGTCACGGATGTAGCTGTTCTTCATCCTTTTGTTATTCATTTGATTATCTCGCCATTGAGCTCACTCCGCTGCCAACATGGGTGTAGACTAAACGTGGAAAGTGAGGAGGGACGAGGATGCACTTGTGAGGATCAAACGCCGCGCTCAGTCATTCCTGGATCATGCAGATTCTGCCGCCGAGGACGTTATTTGTGTTAGTAGCCCACGCACATGTGTTGTTGTCCCTGAGGAACAATGAGGACATCCGTACTACAGAGGACGGCAGGAGCGGCGCGCATCACTCCAGGACTTTGCACGGGGCGCTCCGGGCTGCTCCTCCAAACAAAGCCCGGGACCGTGCGCTCCTGGGGGGCTACGCCACAGGTGCGTTCCCGGAGGAACCGCAGGCGCAGCGGTTGAGCCTGAGAGGAGCATTGAACTCCTCGCACCCCTGGAAATGGATCATCGCGGGGGAAACGAGGCGAGTCGGACACAACAAGCGCGACTCCAACAGGACCGCGGCGCCTGCAGAGGACCCCAACAACGCCGCCCCCCCACACCGGGACCCGACGCGTCATCACAATAAGAGGGTAAAGTTGAATGGCGGTCTTAGCAGTACGGGGACGCCAGCAGGTGGACACCACAATGCGGGTAAGCCCTCTTTAATGGGCCGGGGGGACGGAGGAGGGGTAGAAGACGATGAGGCCGACAGGCGCAAGAGAGGCACAAAAGACGAGCAGAAGAAAGGCTGGAAGAGGGGGAGAGACTGGCCCAACAAAAGCTCAATAGGCTTGGCGCAGCCCCACGCGTCGCCGTGGGAACCCATCCCCAAGCCGGTGGCCCTCACATCCACCGACCTGCCCTTTGACCTGTTCACCCGCAGGAGCGAACTCTTCACCTTCCGAGAGGAGAATCCCTGGGACGCCACGCCGATCACGCCGCCCAGCTCGCCGGACTTCGGGGACGAGATCAAGAACCCCTTCTACCCGGTGACCAGCGAGACGTTCGGGGCTTACGCGATCACATGCGTGTCCGGGGTCATTTTCCTGGTGGGCATCTCCGGCAACATCGCCATCCTGTGCATCGTGTGCCAGAACTACTACATGAAGAGCATCTCCAACTCCCTGCTGGCCAACCTGGCCGTCTGGGACTTTGTGCTCATCTTCTTCTGCCTGCCTATGGTGGTGTTCCATGAGCTGACCAAGTCCTGGCTGCTGGGGGAGTTCACCTGCAAAGTGGTGCCCTATGTGGAGGTAATTCTACTCTATTCCAACCTACATTATCTTTACTTTCCTCCATATGGGCGTTGGTACACATATCAGTGTCTACAATCATCATCTCAGGGACCTTTGGGTGTGAAACTAAAGTGAATGAAAAGGGTTGAGTTTCACTTTAAGCCCTGATTGGCCAGCAGGCATCCATGCGTCACCTCAGCCAATAAGAGGGAATCACTGTTTGTCACTAGTACACCTGCTGCTGGGGAGAGACAGCCTCACCTAGGCCCAAAGGCATGTGCACACACACCGATGTAATGCAGTAGCTGATTATCTCCAACCAGTCTCCTATCTGTCTCTCCTGTTGCTTACCACACCCTACCCACTTTGTTAAGCCAGACTGCCTGTACCGCTCATACCCTCTTCTATCTATCTCCCCCTCCTTTTTCTCCATCTCTCCTTGCCCTCCTTTCCTTGCTCGTCTGTCCCACGCTGAGAGACAAACACCTGTGTTTGCGCGTTTTTTAATAGAGGGATGGAGACGGGTTGTTGAAGCCATCCCTTTGTGCAGTGAGCGTAATTACAGCGGTGTCGTGTTCGGCCCGTAGATGAATGGCTTTTGTAAGGAACAAGGCCTCTCAACATCGCTGGTTTTTAATGTCTGTGACAAAACAATGATGCGAGCAGGACAGTGGCGTTTCTTAACAAATAGAACATTATCATAAGATGGCTCTTGTCGTGAATAATTCTGAGCTGTTGTGCTTGAGTTTATGCAAAATCTGCTGCACCGGCAACTTTCTCACTCATTTGCCTAAAGAGCAATTCATGCAGCCACATCATCATCTTTATATATTCTGAAATGATAAATGCAACATCATGCAATAAGGAGGCGTCACTCTGAGCTATAAATGCTAAGAACACAGATCCCTGTTGGCACCATGAATAGATTTTCTAAATCAATAAGTTGCTAACTGTGTTATATATATGTGTTGCACTTCCTCCTGTTTCAGTCCTCTGCCTTCCTCCTCTCCTGCCCTTTCTTCACTTGCATACAATTGAAGCATACAGCATGAGCACTGTGACAGGACCACAGGGATATTTTAGGAAACCTGTGGGAGCTGACTTGTTGAGTGTCTCAGAGTGTGCAGGGGTGATATTAGGTCGCTGTTTTAAAGTCGTGCACTCAGAAACTGCACAGGAACAAAGCTGGAGGGACCTGCAGAATCAGGGTCTCTGTGTGTGTGTGTGTGTGTGTGTATGTTGGTATGTCATGAGCAGGCCATGAGTAATGCAGCCTGAGGCGCTCTCTCTCTCCCCCCCCCCCCATGGAGCATTCTATGAGACACACACACCTGTGGAATGACTATTCTTAACCCAAATGTTGGTCACAGGGGACATCAAGGTTTGGCCTGGAATAAAGATGCACGCTGTCACACACATGCATACATGCATACTAATAAGGATGTATAGATAATGTATCTGTGTCAGCTGAGAGAACAAACATTGTTTTGCTTTGCAGTTGGTATCATCAGTTAGTATCCAGTGGAATTTTCCAAAACACAAAGAAAAAATCTTTTGTTGAGGAAACAATGACAGCGTGATAAATTGTTGGAATGCTGCACAAAGTGAGAGTCCAGCCAGCCTGCAGAGTCTATGATATGCTCCTGCATCATCCTTATGTCCCTGCACATGACCCACAAGGCAGCGGGGCAGCCTGCATTAGAGCTCAGGCAAAACCAGCAGGCAGTAATCAGGTTCTGCACCTGGCAGTTGGTCTGGATAAGTTGTAAATAGGTTAAAATAACACACTCCCGTTGCAGTAAGCATTTCAGAAGCCACAGGGGGGGGAATGAGTCATTTGTCAAGGTTCGTTTGGAGTTCTGCTTCTCTAACACGCTGATTTTCAAAACTTTTTTGGCTCATTACCCCAAAAGGAGATGCTCACTTGTCGGTGTCGGAAAGAAGTGAGAAAAATCCTATATCTGTCTTCCTCCCTTTCAAACTATTTTACTTGATTTAATATTGGTGCACGCCTGCTGTCTAACATCCATCTGTTACACCATAAAAGAAGCTGTCCAAACCATTACAGCCTCGATGCAGACGCACTGTCGTATGGCAGAATAATGCAGCAGCTGTCATGTAATGTGAAAACTTTAGAGTGCCTAACAGGCTGCCATGGTGTACAGATCCCCACGCCCCCACCCCTTGACACTACGCTCTGAAGTACTTCAATGTGTCTGGGGACCAGTATGCTGTAGTCAGACAGAGAGAGAGAGAATAGATTTACATGATTGTAATTGAAATATTGCTCTACAGTGCCTCTGGTGGTCAAAAACTCAACTTAATTACCAGAAGTATTCCCACATTGTTAGGCTTTCCTTCTACCATGACAACCTCATTGGTGCTGTCATTGGTCTATCTAGCCTGTAGACACACACATATGCACACTCACACAGTCTCTCACACTCACACACCCAGTCACACATTCCCAATGGTGGGCTGATCCTCCAGATGGGTGGGATGGCCCTCTCTCTGCACTGATCACTGCCCATGGCTGTTCCCTCTCTCCCTCTCTTTCTGCATCAGCTATCTGTGATTAGAAACAAGCCTCAGGGGGGAGATACACTCAAACGCACTTATACAGACACACACACACACACTTACACTCTGCGTCTACAGTATGCACACTGGCTGCACTGTAGAGATGAACATGTTCGCACACGCACGCACGCACACACACGTGCAGAGCCTAGATTGTGTGACCTGGCCCGTCACGCTAACAGACCACTGAAATGATAGTTAATTGGAAGATGTGTAAATGATTCAGCGTATATAATTAGTTACTCTCCATAATGCATGATGGCGGATCCATTCAGTCGGCTGCTCTTCAGTGAAGGAGTAGGTTGTGTTTTCTAGAATGAGACGAGACAACAATAGCGTGCAGCAAAAAAGGTCAGGCGTGTTGTTTTAGCTGCAATTAACCAAATTGATAAGTATCCATGTAAATGTGAAATATTTAGAGGAAGGCAGCAGATAAAGTGCTCTCTGTCTGAGACGCTGTGTGTCTTTTAGGGTGAGATGACGTCACACTAATAGAATAGAGTAGGATGGATGGGAGCCGCTGCCTCCAATATCACACCTCCAGACAGGAAGCAATGACCTGCAAAGAGATTTCCCAGCAGCCCCAGCGCACTGAAAATAACATAAATTTTTTAAACACCTGGGGAAATCTGCCACAGGTCTGGATACACTTTAATGGAAGAAGAATTTACTGCCCGGAAGAAACCGCTTCACATATACGGCGAAGAAGTGAGACAGAATAGAGAAGATTAGAATAGAAAAGACATTCTAACGTCACCAGAAATGAATTTCTATCTGTCCCGAGGGACACATTTAGCCACGTGTTTCTGTGCCACGATCCACTGAACCCGGCACGTACGTGCACGCCACACACACACACACGTGCGGCCACAAAGACACACGTGCACAGACAGCGTGCTCGCAAACGCTGAAGCCTCACATCGGTGCCTCGCGTCTGGTTCTCTCCCCTCGCAGACGCACAGCCGAGCCGGGGCAGATGGATGGTGCCTGTCAGAGGCTGGGTCTCTCTGGTCTAGAGTTATGGCCCGGTGTAGCCTGCACTGGGTCACACACACACGCACACACACACACACACACACACACTCGTGCACACTGCCGAGAAAGACTGCAGCTGTAACAACCCTTTGTCTCCCTGGCTTGTTAAGACTACGTGTGTGTGTGTGTGCGTGTGCGTGCATCCGGTTTGTCCTCGTTTCATGTCTGAACGCTGTGTTTTATGGCGAATGTCTGCTTGAGTGCATGTGGCGTGCACATTAACATTTATCAGATTGAGGTGTGTGTTTGTGTGTGTGTGTGTGGGTGTGGGTGTGTGTGTGTGTGTGTGTCTCCACAGTAGCTCATTCATCACCTGGTAACACCCATTACCCCTGACAGCAACTCCAGACACAATATGGCCGGGGCGTCTCGGCGACTTCCTGTTAAGACCCAATTAGTAGCGTGGACCCTCGGTGCCGCCGGCCTGCGAGACCCTTAATCAGGAAGTTAATGGGCCGTCACGACTAACAGCGCCGGGGGAAACGTCTCTCTCACCTGTCGTGCACAGAACCACTTGAGGATACATCACAACATGCACCGCAGAGACACAAACGAGGAACGCTCAGTACTCTGGGAGGGAAGCGCGTTTGTACCGCAGCCAAATCCACTTCCTGGTAATTTTCTAACAACACTGCCGCGTCCCAAAAATATGCCTGAGACGAAAGCTTACAAATCCTTAATCTGACTTCAAATTCAAGTGAAGGCGTTATCTTTGTTCACACGGGATTTGCGTCTTAATTGCATTACCGAATGTAAACAAGCGGTCAGATTAGCGTGATGAGGTTTTCTAAGTCTGGGGTGGTGAACTGGACCGGGTGGAGTCTGCAGTGTGGACCAGACGTCACGCCGGCGCCGGTTAATGATCCTGAGAACACTGTGGGATTACTGGATTATTTTCTCGTCCTCTTCACTTGGACTCTCTCTCCCTTCTTTCCTCTCATTCCGTTTCACCCACTTATTGTTCCTTTTTGCTGTCTTCCATTCTTGTTCTCATCCACCTCATCTGCATAACCTCTTACACACACACACACACACACACACACACTCTGACAGGCCTGACTCCTGGACTCTCTTTCTCCCTCCCTCTCACCCCCCGTCAGTACAAAGCAGTGCTTGTTCACTCGGCCCTCTCTCTCCGCCCCCGACGCTCTGATCAAAGCTAGAGTTCCCTGACAGCCTTTAGAGCCCAATCCAGGCCCGTTGTTCAAGCCATGAAATATTCACCACGTGCTCGCACCTATCCATATTAGATGCGCGTTGCGTTGTATAAGAATATAGTTTACAGAGAAGGAAGTGGGTCACACAAATAATTCAATAATAAGCTTCTTCAGTGTTCAGAATGAAGATGAAGATGGATCTTCTCTGTTCTCCTGCTCTTAGCTGGTCTGGCAGATTAACGTTCGTTGTGTCAAACTGATCAGTATGGGCCACAGAAAAGCCAAATGCAAATCCCATTATTTGTTTATCCTAGCAAACTGTGTCGCAAGCTAATGAGCTGCAGAGTAACATGGATGATTAAACAGTGGAAGTGAGCGATACACACACTGACAGAGTGTGTGTCAGGCTACATTGCGAAAATTCAAGTTAGAATCACTAAAATATATTTTAGGGATGTCTCACAGGTAAGTCAGTTTTCCAAAATCTTGTCCACAAATTAGTTTAGATCATCAGAAACGCTTACAGGACCGGTGTGATGGATCATTTCCTCCATATTCCACTGTCATATAGGAACTATTGGCTTCTCTGTTAACGTGACTCAGCTGTGCTCTCTCACACTATTCTGTAGGAAACCATAAATATCAGCCTAAAACCTCAATTGTACATAGATAAAGACAATAAATCAAGTCCTTTATGTAAACACCACAATTAAAATCCTTTGGCGGACAATAATAAGCACTAAGCGTTCTCACAGTGCTCACATCTCCTAAACTGGTGCGGCTTACTACCATCTGTGTGTGTATAGGGGATAGTGTGCGTGCAGTGAATGTTAAATACATATTTGCGAGCAATTACAGACAGAATCTTGAACTCGGGCTATTAGAAACTTCCACTCACAACCTGATTGGCTCGTTACGTCCATGAACATTCCAATTAATCGCACAAATCAGTCGAGTCTCACTGCAGCTTTATTTTGACTTTAGATTGAGATTCTTCCCCATCATATCATCTATATGCACGCCTGGCTGGGGTTTAGAGTAAAGACACATAATTAAGTTTCAGCTTTTGACTTATTTGCAAACAACGCAGTGCCATTACAGCCCCAAGGTGTGTGTGACAGCAGGCTGTGAGCTATCTGGGTTCGCATTGATCTCAGCTCACCGTTTACAGACCTGGAGCCAGTTGGTAGTCTCTCCCACTTACTGCTCGCTGCTCTGTATGCTCACCACTCCTGCATTAGCCTGGTGAGGATGTACGGGTGTGTGTGTGTGTGTGTGTGTGTGTGTGTGTGTGTGTGTGTGTGTGTGTGTGTGTGTGTGTGTGTGTGTGTGTGTGTGTGTGTGAGCCCTTCTACTCACACAGAACATCTTGTGTGCGTAACTCCTATCTGTCCATGATGTGTTTAGAGCACTAGGGCCTTGGCTCAGTGGGGCCATCTGGGGAGCTGGCTGAGGTAATTAAGTCAGATATGAAAGGAGGGATGGAAGGGAGGGAGGGAGGGAGGAGGAACGTCATGTTGCTGGTAAAGCATGAAGAAGAGATGAGAGGAGGCGAAGGGAAGGTCAGTGGGAGAGAAGGTCAGCAAAGTGAGAACGGATGAGGTGCCAGCGGCGTCTCTGGCACACGTGTGGCGCTGTCGGCAAGATCACGGAAGTTCATACTGCGCAACGAAACACACACACTCACACTCACACACAAGCTACAAAGAATGATTTCCCAGCACTCACTCTGCCAAATTTGTCCACTTTCTCATATTTTCTTAAATAAAGAAGTTGAAGTGTGAGGTAATTTGCTGACAGGTGACATTTTGGTCAAACAGCAGCTTCAAATTAGTTAATTAAACATTGTTAATAATCACAATATTGTCATCGAACAAGAGGCGCAAATTGGAATTTTGAATATGAATAAATGAGAGCAGTGATGATGGCCTCTCTACCTCTCTCTCTCTCTGATGCACCCATTCAGGTTTATGAGAGAGGGATGCCACACACACACACACACACACACACACACACACACACACCGTTAATAGCAGCTTACATCCCTCCATTGTTCCTTTGCCTGTAATTGCAGCAGTGTCAGGTGCACCCAAAGGCCAATGCCATTACCCAGCGTCCTGCCGCTTATTTACGATGGCGGCTGGCGAGGGAGGATAAGAAAGGCTAGTCTGGTATAAAGGCTGTGTCTGTGTGTGTCTGTGTGTGTGACAGTCTACCTTACCAAACCCAGCGTCTTTGAGGTTGGGCTCAGCTGTGTGTCTGTGGCGAGATGAGTCAGTGTAATAGAGTTTTCTGTTCCCTCTTACTCTCACATTAATTGAAGTGAGACCTGACGGCGCCGGCGACCATGAGAAAAGCGTGTCACGTCTCTTTTGCACGTAGCTCATTCAGACTGTCAGTAACAATGGAAGCAGGTTATCACAGAGCCATACTACATCCCTCTCTCCTCAGAGTCTTTCCCCCAATAAATGTAGCGTTTCAAAATGTTGTGAAAAGCCGTTTTGAGTTGGATTCTCTGTCTCATTCTTTCCTCCTCTGCTGCTCTCCACAGGTGGCCTCCCTGGGTGTGACCACCTTCACCCTCTGTGCTTTGTGCATTGACCGCTTCCGCGCTGCCACCAACGTCCAAATGTACTACGAGATGATTGAGAACTGCACCTCCACCACCGCCAAGCTGGCAGTGATCTGGATCGGCGCCCTGCTGCTCGCCCTCCCTGAGCTCCTCATCCGACAGCTGGTGGCAGAAGAGACGGGGATCCCAGACGAGCCCCCTGAGGAACGCTGCATCATCAGGATCTCAACCTCGCTCCCCGACATGCTCTATGTGCTGGGCCTGACCTACGAGGGCGCCCGGCTGTGGTGGTGCTTTGGTTGCTACTTCTGCCTCCCCACCCTCTTCACCATCGGGTGCTCCTTGGTGACGGCGCGCAAGATCCGCCGCGCCGAGCAGGCCAGCGTGCGCAGCAACAAGAAGCAGATCCGTCTGGAGAGCCAGATGAACTGCACCGTTGTGGCACTGGCGATAGTTTATGGCGCCTGTGTGGTGCCTGAGAATATTTGCAATATAGTGTCTGCGTACATGGCCGCCGGCGTCCCCGAGAACACCATGTCCGTCCTTCATCTCCTCTCCCAGCTGCTGCTCTTCTGCCGCGCCGCTGTGACGCCGGCGCTGCTGCTCCTCCTGTGCCGCCCTCTGGGCAGGGCCTTCCTAGACTGCTGCTGCTGCTGCTGCTGCTGCAACCACGTTCCCTCCTCGGCCACGGCGAGCGACGACAACGAGCACGAGTGTACCACCGAGCTTGAGCTGTCACCCTTCAGCACCATCCGCAGGGAGCTGAGTAACTACACCCCTGCAGGCTCCAACTGCTAAAGAGATGTTCCTCATCGGGGTGTGGAGGCCTGGCTGGCCTGTGTCATACGTCACGTATGACAGGGGTATATTGGGATAAATGAAGTTTGAAGCTAGATAATCACATTCTGTTAGTGTCTCAGTACCTTTACAGTAACTGCATAACTAACGAAGTCCAGACTATTTTTACTCTCTAAGTGGCGTCAACACTTCTTCACTATCTTTACAATAACCACACACACACTCATCGTCTCCACCTCTTGCATCTCACATGTCGTCCGCCTCGTATGCCTAAATATCTCCCTCGGTCAGTGGCGATCTGATCTCTGGCTCCTCTACACCCGAGGTTTGAAATCAGGTTCGTTCCTTAAATACCAAAATTGCTGTTTTCCGCTGACCTCATGTTTGTGACAGGCCAGGGCGTTAATATTTATTCTGTACAGTGTTCGTTAGAGTAACACTCAGTACCTGCATATTTAATAAAGGTCATATTTGTGTCAGGCCACTAGAAATACTAATGTATTGGTTAATGTGTACTGTGTGAAATAATCAATGCCAGCCACATTCCACAGTCAGAGATTGCAAACTTGTATGATAAATCAGCTCAACATGCAGGTTTACACTGCCTATAGGAGTACAGGACTCTGTTTACACACTATATCAACTATCCAGTGACTGTATAGATCATATAACGGTACACACACACACACACATATCGCCTTTGTGACTGTGGATCTTGGCTTATGTTAACTAAATAAGACGGACGTCTCTATGGCGCTGGCTTTGAAGAAGGAGGGGGACCTAAACGTAAACACAACGCAAATCTTTGAGCAGACGACACGCAACTGGGCTGGACTCAGAGAAGATCGGGAATGGAAGCGGATCGGAGTGGACTGAATGGAGTTAAAGTAGACGTGGGATGGAGTGATGAAGAAGAGAGCAGGGAGGGATGGAACGGAATACAAAGACGCAGTACGGACCGGACTGGGAATCCTCTGCACTACCCTGTCGCATCATGTCTGGCCTTACACTCTGGGCTGCATGTACGTACACTGTATATACTCTACTGTACTCTCTTTGGTGCTCTTATGATGAACGCACACGGACGGAACGACTAAATCCACTGGTTCGCCTTGGGATTCTTTATTTATGCTTTATTTACTTTATTCAGTACAATAAGTTAGTGAGAGCACAGCAATTATCAACACTTTGCTGGGTAACTACTAAAGGATCGGACAGAAGAAGTGCCAATACTCAATATATCATTATGTTGTAAATACTATGTGGGTGATTGCTGGACTGTAAACAGTACAGGTCACTGCTGTTGTGCCAATAATGACGTCAAATGAATACTTATACAAAATGCTGCAGACATTAGGGAGCATCTTGGACATTTGCCCATAACTGCCCAGGAAATTACAGGTAATTCATATTCAATACATATACATAGCCACATTCTACTTTCCTTTAGTTCCTTTCCTTCTCATGCTTTACAGTTACAGATTGGGTTTTTTTTAAGGCGAACCAATGAAATGTCATTCACGGGGTGTAAATTTCAAATGTACTGTTCTGTAAATCTGTTTTCTTAATCCTATACGTCACACCTGCGTCATCGTGAGGCTCAAACGCCACAGCGGAGAGTTCAGTCGGCCAGCTTTTATTTTGAAACAGAAAAGAGCGTTGAGGTTATTCCCCTCAAAATAAGATATTATTGTATTTGAGACGCTTTCCTTACATTTTTCCACCTAAGCCTAGCGATTTGGAGGTGACCAGTGGTAACCCAGGGAAGCAGTACCTCAGTGGGTAGAGCTTCCGCTTGGGAACCGGAGGGTCGCCGAGGTGCCCCTGAGCAAGGCACCGAACCCTCAATTGCTCCCCCCTCTGCAAAGGGTGGTAATGTAATGTAAGTCGCTTTGGATAAAAGCGTCTGCCAAATGAACGTAATGTAATGTAATGTAACCCTTGGTGACGCGTGGTAACCCATGGTGACCCAGGTGTGACGTACATTGGTATATACTGTATATTGGGATGAATCTTTTACATCCAATTCTGCACTGCCAAACACCTTCTCTGTCCATCTCCTGTGCTCGTGTGGTAGTAGCACAACTATCTCTGGGTGTCTCTTTCTCTCTCTCTCTCTCTCTCTCTCTCTCTCAGGATGGAGGTCACTTTGCTCTCGGCTCCATCAGTACAAAGATAATAATATCACCGCAAAACATAAATCACGGGAGCTCTGACTGCACCCAGGGCTGGCTACACACACACACACACACACACTACAGTGAGACAGTTTGGATAAAGCATGTGTGTGTGTGTGTGTTTTTCTAGCCGCCCACGTGCTGAGGCCAGCAAGAAAACCACTTTATGATCTCCGAGAGGTCGAGGTGGATTTTGCCTTCGGGGTTCAGGCTGCTTGCGTTCCTTTAACTTAATGGAGGAAATGAGCGGTGACGCCACACATCCTGGGGTCGCTCACCAGCCCGCATTCTGCCATTAAACCTCTCCGGTGGAAATTTTCCGGCTGTTTGTCCACGATGGAGCCGAGGTGCGACTTGACCTCCTGACCCTCTTGAGCGTCTCTCTCCGCGTATTTTCCAGGAGTTGTATCTCATCCTATAAATGGCTCCGTGTGTAGTAACGTGGTTCAAAGTGGTTCTTTGTATAAAATCAAGTCAGTGAGATGTTTAACCTAAACTTTGTGAGTGTTCTTCTTCACTCTGAGCGAAACGTGTTAGTATTTGATACCTGAAACTGTAAGCACACAACCACTGTTGTCTCCAAATCTAGTCACTGGTTTCTAAATAGCTTTTGATATAGCCAAAACTGTCCCTTTGTTTATCAAAGAACTTTATCATGAAAACTGTATATTAAAAGCCTAAATGTACAATAACTGCCACGCCTGTGTTTTGTGTGTGTTGAGGCCACTGGAGCGAGGATGAATCTGTGCCGCGCTCAAAGTTTAAAGGAAGTTGCAGATTTTTGTTTCATGCGGCTACAAAAGCTTCTCTAGTCTGTGATCATCAAAGCGAAGATGTAATTCCTCCTCCTGCTTTGTGGCGGAGCGGAGTTACCATGGATACGCTCGCTCACTCGTTAAATGTGGGTTTTTACCTGCAAAGTCGAAATGTGTTTCGCATTCAAAACGGTAATGTCAAGATTGAGGAGTGCGCTCAAAGCTCCCAGAACGATGGTTGAAGTGAACGTTGAGAGCTCTTCCTCCCGAGGCAGCGCGTGTCATTCTGCCTCTGATTCCTCCCAATGGCTTTAAATTGGTCCAAATATCACACGGCGAGTGGTATCACTGCTGAAGGGAGACTTGGTTGAAGGCTGATTCACTACTTCCTCTGATGGCAGACATCAAACTGTGAAAATGCTTTATCGCCCTTCTTCTTACCTTGATTTCACTCTTCTCTCCATCCAGGCTCCACGTGTTGTTTCAGGAAGTTTTCCCCAGCCTGTTTTTGTCTTTGCCTTCTTGTGTAAGCGCACATGAGACACTCAGTGTCTTCATTTGTCTACCTCTTCACATAACCAAGCTTTTAAAATATTCATTGGTGATGTATCACTGCGCTCTACACATATCTCTCTCTCTCCCTCCTCTGCTTTGTCTGTTGCATCCAAAGAGTTACGCAACAGTGATGATGGCAGCTGTCGTTCTGGTTTCTTTCTGTGTTTGGATGCGAAAAGAGTGCATCACAGAAGTGTTTACATCTCCCCGATCCCAGAATTAGCTGTCGCAACAGAGGGATTCCATAGGGAACATTGAGGACGCCTCCCTCTGTCGTCCCGGGGGACGCCGCTCACTCTCACTGCTGTGAGGAGGAGGAAGTCTCTTTTCTTAATATATCTCACCGGGTCTAATGTCAGGGAGAGGAGGAGTGTGTTGAGGAAACGAGAAAATGAAACGAGGAGGAAGGAGTTGGGGTTTGTTTACAGTTTGTCTCCTTATTGTTGGTTTGCTGAGTAGCTGTGCATTCAATCCATTTTTTGTATTAGTAAAAAGAATCGTCTCAGTGGTAAGGCGTTAGTCCTCATTGTGTGGAGGTAAGACTCACTTTGAAAGTCTTCCCATGTTACAGAAAGGTGCAGTGCTTTTAGATAGAATGTATCTTGATCATCTACATGTGGTTGGAACTTACACAAGCATACAAGATGACCTTTTGTCTTCACTTATCTTTCCTTTATACGTCTAAGAGCATTTCAATCACCAAAATGGGAGATTTGAGGCTTGTTAATGCCACAAAGGCACTACACAATAAGTTACTTGTTTCATTTCCCGAAAGTCAAACGACAGTGGAGAATTGAAATAATGTCTCTTATTGTATTGATCTGATATCGATAGATGAACAGATCATTTTGCACTTTGGATTCGGACACAAATACAACTCTCTCTCATTTGTACGAAAATATATAAGCCAAGTTCTGTCTGATGGCAAAGGAGGAATTGTTCACTTTGTAATCCGCCACGATTCAGGTTCTTATCAGCTGCCTCCTTTATCTCCTCCCTGCTGTCAACACAAGAAATGCTGCGTGTGTGTGTGACTGTGTGCGTGTGTGTCTGGGCCTTCATGTCCCAGAAAAGCTGACAGCCAATGTGCCACTCATCCTGATAATTTCCCCAAATCTGTTGGCCTCCTGCCAGAGCACTCACTCACGCTTAATCAGAATCCATCAGCCACATACTCACAAAACTGTCTGCGCCGTGTGTGTTTGGGTGTGTAAGGGTGTGTGTCTGTCTGCGTTTGGCGTTTGATTATTTTCAAAAGCCCTTTCTCCACAGATTCGACTTCCTATTGTAGCCGCCTCTTACATGACCAAACAATGAGACATTCTGGCCTATTTTTCGCAGACAAGATTTTATTTAATCTTTTATTGTGCTTCTATTTTGGTGTCTGAAAGATCAACTGAAGGGCTTAATTATAGTCGCTCATGCTTCCAAACTCCGCTTAAATGCCACTTCAGGGTGTTTTCAGCGAGATGACAGCTCTGTCATAGACAGTGTTTGATCCTGACTGACAGGTTCAAATACAAGATACTTACTTTCATTGCTTTCGATGAACAACTGAAACAAAATGGAATCGAGCCCGAGACCAGCAGAGAAACAGATGACCTCATAATTTGGCAACAGGGCCAAGACTGATCTACATTTCTGCAAGTAATTCATACGTGCTGCTCGACACTCAAGAGGAAGTTAAGTTCTTCCTCGACACTTTAGAGACAGAGACACTAAAGATGTTTTAGGAAAGTGGGGACAGAAAGAGAACGGCGGTGGCGGCTGATGTGGCAAGTGACTGCACCTGTTTACCCCTTTTTTATTCATATAAGCAAAATGCTCGGGTTTATTTTGGGCTGGGGATGATATCAGAGAACATAATGTGACCATTCAACCAAAAGAGACCATACAACAGCACAGAATCTACCACAGCATCTGCTTAACGGACCATTTGCCAAATAGCTACTACGCAGATATCACTTCTTTACACAGAAATGAGAGCCGTTTACACAAAGAAAGCGAGTGAAATAGTATATGTATGTAAATAGTGTATGTGAAAATATATATGTATCAGCATATGAAAGGTGGAAAGTGTGTGTTGCTGGTGTGGAAACAGGATGGCGATGGCTGTGTCTGACATTTTGTTTTTCGGTGCAGTAAACGGAGCTGTCAGGTTCCTCCTGGCAGCCGAGGTGCCCGGAGTATTTTCAGTTGTACGTGACATCAAATACATCTGAACCGTTGTTCTCCCCCCTCATTCTCACTGAGCCTCCCCGATGGCCAAGTGTGCCACACGCTGTGTGTTCACCTTGTGCAGAGACACAAGTGCAGAGCGAGTATTTGAAAGTGGCCGTTACAGATTCACATGTATAGTTTGGAGCTCTCCTGCTGCTCTGTATTGCTGGGCGTTCACTGAAAGTTCCAACCAAGCAATCTGGCTGATCTAAGGGGATTTTTTTTTTTTTCGCTAAACGGTTGCCAAGCAACCATGGAGCCAAATTATTTTCTCAATTCTCCTACAACCAAAAAAGGAGCATCCAGTGCATTAGGTCTCACTGTATGAAAGCCATTCTGTGGCTTTGTTACAGATGACAGGTGTATTGCTGTGTTGTTGTAGATTAGAGGTGAAGTACCTGATACCTTAGCAGTGCATCTCACTGAGGCTGTAATTAGAGGATTTTGCCAATGCACTGATCATGCAAATACTTAAATTAACATGAAATGCGTGATTAGCGTTTGCTTTCTGTCCCTCCTGGGCAAATATTACATTTCAGTTTGTGCTAATTGAGACATTAATTGTGAGAGTTCTGTTAAAGTGCAAAGGTTCCATTGGGAATCGCTCAATATAACCCATGTCTATCTTCCTCTTCATCCGTCTCCTTCTCTCTTTCCGTCTTCTCCCTCATCATCCATTCCTCCCTATTCGTCTCTCTGCACTCTCATACATTTTAAGGGCAGCAGTTTGATCCGGGCTGGTCAAAAAAAAACCTTCAGCCGTCTGCATCTGTGTTGAATAAATCCATAATTTATCCACACGAGTCAAACCCTGTTCAACATTGTGGAAAAGACAAGACAAATATTTCGCTTTTGGAGCAGAGAGCTGCACGGGATTTAGTGGGCAATGAGATGCCGAGCTGTGTGTGTGACTGGCATCTCTGAATGAAAAAAGTGCTTCTTTTAGAGCCTTGGAGAGCAGCGTGTTCAATATGAGCCCAAAGGCTGCAGATTCACTTTCAGCATTTCAGTCAAATTCTGGAGTTTGTACGCTGCATTTTACGCATTACTTTCGCCCTTTCCACATGTGCATACCAGAGCAAAGCTGGACTACCCCTTACGTGATGGCACCCAAAAGCTGCTTTGCCAACTGCCAACATGCAGAGAGTAGAAGAAGAATAAAGGCCAGCTTGCATAATCAACCGCCCAATATTTTGCGTCCGCACCTGAAAGGAAAAAGGCGCTGATGCCGACTGCTCCCACACTTGGCTGCTTCTCCCTGGAGTCATACACACACACAGGGATGCACTTTGTTACGTCGCAGCGCCTCCGGTTTCCTCCCAAGGAGCAGACACATGTAGACGCAGATAAACATGAGCCTACGCCACCAAGTACGGCCCCCGACCTCGTTGCTGTGAAGCGACAGTGCTGCCCACTGAGCCACCAGGGGAGAAAACCTTTATTCTTGAGCATCCAGATGCGTCTCACACACACACACACACACATACACATGAGTAGAGACAAAGACAGATGAGGTCACACACACTTCCTGTTTATGTATGAGACAGAACCCATCAAAGATGCGACTCAGTGGGTCAAAACCTCATCTCCTGCCCGTTTCCACTTTCTGAGTGTTGACGTCTCCCTTGGATGTAAGTTAACACGGGTGAGAGTGAGGGCGCGTCAAGTCACTGTGTGTGTGTGTGTGTGTGTGTGTGTGTGTGTGTGTGTGTGTGTGTGTGTGTGTGTGTGTGTGTGTGTCCCCGTCCGCGTGTCACTTCATAGACAACCTGCCCGTCCTTTCAGTCTCGCCCTGAACTGGAAAACACACTTTAAAGATCAACGATGGACTGCCTACTTAAAATGTCAACTGGAGGACATAACGTGATGTCCTTTCCTTTCTCTGCATTTCGCCGGCATTTTGTTTTAGTTTTCAGAGACATTTTCTGTTTGGATGTTGCGCAACGATCAATTTCAATTCAATACATAAAATGTGTCCTGTCAATCAATGAAGCAAGCAGCTGACAAACTAAAGAAAACAAAGACAGCACTGTCCACACATCCAAAGTAGTGAAAATGTCATAATTGCCTCATGTTCATGGCCACCTTATGATTATGAGTTTGTTGCCAAGGAAACCATTTTAACACCATAACCACTGAACCTATAATTAAAGCAGTTAAATCAGATAGGTCGCCCGTTGTTGAGAATCAAAGCCATATTATTTTATCCTTAGCATAGGTTGCAACCTTTTCATTTGTCTCCCTTTCTAAATTGCAGTGTTTCCACGTCTCTTTGTACATCTTTGATGAATCCGCTGACCCGTGGCACCTCTGCAATTTCATTTCAAAGAGACAGTCATGTCAGCGTGGACACAATGGGGCTGCACATCTTTTTCGTTGCTCCACAAAGACTACCTGGCAGACGCTCGCTCTCCGTGTGATGACGGCGCTAATGAACCTTGAGGAAATCACAAAAACGCGACTCGTCTGTTGAGCTTTTCTCTCCCCGTCACTCATTTCTAGGTCACCGAGAGAGCTGAATGCTCGGCTGAGCTTGACACGTGCTCAGTGAAGAACCACCACTTTGGTATTCCCTTGTGCGACTGTGTGTGTGTGTGTGTGTGTGTGTGTGTGTGTGTGTGTGTGTGTGTGTGTGTTTGTGTGTGCGCGCAGTGAAGCAAAGGACCTTCAGCCAAACCGAAGGCACACATATTTTCTCATTGCGATGCGCCTTAATGCAATAAAGGGGCAGAGAGTTTATTCCTCACCTGCCTCCTCTTTCTATCTGGTTGCTTTGAGTGAGACGGAGTTCCAACTCACTTCAAAGGTCTTTCTTGCTATTTTCCCTCCATAGCCTAAACTGCAGGTCAGCACAATGGGGACGGGCTGTTAGGGGGAACGGCATGTTGGACTGTGACTGAACGTAAAATGTAGTATAAAGTCTCAGCGGTATTACATTTTAGACCTTTGGCGATCGAGACCAGAGTTATGCCGCTGAGCGCCCTTGCTGTTATTGACCCTCAGCTCTATATTTCACCTTATTTGACATTTGCAGAGTGAGAATGATTTTGTACAAGCCTGGAAGTATTCCTTCCCTCAGCAGATAATCCTTGTTTAGCCGAGAAAGCCGTCGCCTTTGGAGAATTGGCAGGTTTGTCTCCAATTAGTCTGTTCTACTCAAGATTTAGCGATCTATAGGGGGAACTGTCCAAATGTCCTCAGATCTCCTGACAGATGGCATAGATTCTTCAAACACAGACTTAAATGGAGGAGGACGACTTTCTGCGTCAGGCTGGCGATCTCTGGGTCTGCTGTATGGTGCTGCAGTGAGACTCCTGGTGAGTGGAGAGCACAGCACCTGCCACCTGCTTGTTAATCTAATTACTTACAAACCGGTTACTACTTCATGTCGGATTATGAATCTAATGAGGAAAAGCAGCAAGACTGATGGGAGGAAGCCAAGTCTGCCCAAGATCTCATCTCCTCATCAACCTTGACCTGGTGACATGTAACTGAGGTTTGGATTGAACATCACCTCCTTTGCCTTAAACTACTTTTCCTGGTCTGTTGCCTCCATCACTTGTGATCTATGAGAGAAGGACGCCCAGCCTGCACTCTTATACTAACATAACCACAACAGACGTTCACCTAAATGCGGATGTACACCTAAACGTAATCAACTTGGGGTTTAAGTACAAACATGCTGATTTTACTGCCTTACCTAGATCTTTAATGCCTTTTAGGTTTTACGACCAGTCATGGTGCATCTGGCTACAACCCAGATGGGATTTCCAGTTCATTGTACGTTAGGAGAAGTGTCAGAGTTCATTACAGCCTCTCAAGCTGTGAGGGAAAAAGAGAGCGATGATCTCACTCCAAACTTGCTTGTGTAGCATAATGGTGTCAGGGTAACAGACCTGGAGACAGCACTGTCCCTGCAGAAGTTTAGTGTTTAGCTTGTTATCTCCAGATTTACAACACAATGGCAGTCACGGCAGCAGCAAACAGATGCTGCCTTCAGGTGCTGCCAGTACAACTTTTGTCGCTACATTGTTTAAGGAATTCTCTGGGGAAATCAGCTGAAAATGCACACAGAGCGTTGGACTGTATAGAGATGAGATGGCAGAGAAGTCCCGCATTAGGTTTAGTAAATCAATCACTGACCTTCACTGGCGTATGGTTAGGTCAACATAATCTGGCATTATTCATATTACACTGCAGCACACTGCCACGCACACACACACACACACACATTCCATGTAGCAAATACACGCACAGCCTGGTCAGTGCTGACGTCGCCTATGTTCTAATCTCCCACCGTATCTGCAAATCATCACTGCTATTTCCTCCATCTCAGTCGTTTTCTAACATGCTGATGTTTTAGCTTTGCTGGCAGGGCGAGGAGATCACAAGCCAGCCTGCAAAACATAGACGTGCACCGATATTACAAAGCACACTTCAGCCTCACACACACACAGACACAGACACAGAGCCACAGGAGTCACAATTACAAACACTGTCACCCTCTGCAGCACGCTCGACTCAGAAAATGACTCCCTATTGTCATCTTAACCTTTGAGCTTTAATGTAAGAGGTGTTTGTCACGTTATGACAGGAGACTGTGCTTGTTGTTGGAAGCATCCCGGCTCAGCCACACAGAGAGCTGCAGCTGCTATAAATGAGCGGGACTTGATTAGGTTTGGTCTATGACACAAGCACAACACTTACTCATGCGGATGATTCCCTACTGTATATGTGTATTTAAAGCCATATAATATAGTCACAGATTCCTGCTGAACTGAAGTCTAAATTTCATCCTTTAGTTTTGTCTCCAGATCACCAAAATGCCTTTAGGGATGATGAATGTCTCCAGGTTTTGTGATAAATGGCAAGTACAGAGTTTAATGTCGAACTCAAGCATTTGCTGGAGAAAGCAGGTAATACTTTCACTGCCGTTATCCGTACCACAGGTCGGCTTTGGAACAGGTTGATTAAAGACTCGGTGTATTGTTCTGTTAAATGAATTAAATTTTAAGACTGCTGTGAGAGCAATATCCCAAGATTAGATTATGGGGCTTGTATGATATCCAGTCTCTTCAGTAATAAAAGCGCCTGATCGTCTTGAAATGGTGATATAAGCTGCAGAGGATGTAAATACAGACTAAAAAGGGTGGAATAAAAATGGAAGATGCCTGCAGATGGGAGCTGTGAATGTATTTCCACTGCTGAGCTTGAGTGGAAGTAAAATCGCACATATCATGATCTTGACCGAAGAGAGCAGAACAGTACTTGTCCACTCTAAAAGGCAAAAAGGAAAGGTTGAGAAGTTTTTGTTCCAGTTACGAACAAATGCTGATCCAAAGTAGTTCTGAACGAGCTCCCTAGCGTTGTAATTCTCCGGTGCACGTGATTGACATTAAGTACACTAAACCTTTAAGTTTCCATTGATTGTAACATATCAAGCTTACCTGACACGTCTGCACCTCCACGTGTCCAAGGTTAGCGTGTTCTACAGTACATGCTCAATATGCAGGCAGCTCATCCTCTTCTCATTATACGAACAAACATGCATCATCTGCAAGGAACTTTTGCAAAATGTGCGGTTGTTTCTTGTTACCTAGCTACGCTGGCATACAGTAAATGTGTCCCTGCGTTGTTACATTGCTTTTTGTTGAGTTCTTTTGGCTCCAAACCAAACTGAACTGAGGATCAATAGAACACAGGCAACAACAAACAGACGGCAGGTTTGAAAGCGGTCGCAGCGAGGAAAATGAGGTTGCTGCCAGTGCGCTAACTGTGAGTATCTGACTGCAACGCAACATGGGTAGAGAATTTCCCCGTGTTTGCCTCGTGCACGCTGTGGAGAGTGAAGTCGGGCGCAGCACTTTTTTGCATGCGTGTTGTTAGCCAGCGGTTTCTCCTGTGAGAACTGCTGGTCTTAGATCTCTCCACTCCGCGGAGGCTCGAGCGTACTCGGCCAGACAAATCAAACATGTCTTTCAGCTCAGGAAACCAGTGTGTGTGACCTGTTCATTCACAGGGTGTGTGTTGCAAGATAGAGACATAGAGTAGACTTCACTGTTTGTGTTCACTCGTCTTTTATCATCTCCAGATTGCATAGTTAACAATTTATTTTGTATTATAATATTAGTCCTAACGTCTTTTTAATCACTTCAGACAGATTGTGTTTTGCTGAAGCTGTCGCCGGCTCACCCCAGTTTACTTCATACTGCACATTTTCACTACATTGCACAATATTTGGCTAATTTAATACAAGTAGTTTGAATGGTTTAAAACTCACTCGAGGTGACAGGGTGACGAATGGAGGCAAACTTGCTTTGACGCACAAACACCCACACACACGCGCGCACACTCCATTTCTGGCACAGTTGTCCCTGCCACTGCACTGAGATAGGGGATTAGGCAAGGGCATGCAATAGTCTCACTTAAAATACACACACACTGGTGAATTCTCACTGAGCTCATTTCTCTGCAGTGAGGAAGATGAGCTCTGTGTTATCGAAGCCGGGATGAGACGGGTGTGTGTGTGTGTGTTTTGTTTTACCTTATTGGTTTATTAGAAAAGGACAAGAACAGACAACTTCAATACAGCTCAAGTGACAGATTACAGATGGAAATTTAAGTGAATGGAATGACCTCACAAGGTCTTGTGTGTGTGTGTGTGTATGTGTGTGTGTGTGTGTGTGTGTGTGTGTGCGTGTGTGTGTGTGTGTGTGCGTGTGCGTGTGCGTGTGTGTGTGTGTGTGTGTGTGTGTGTGTGTGTGTGTGTGTGTGTGTGTGTGTGCGTGTGCGTGTGCGCGTGCGTGTGTGTGTGCGTGCAATTGAAGAAGGCCTACAGACAGACACCTGCTGCTGACTACTTGATGGACCCTCCCTAATGAGCAGCACTTATCGCCATGGCAACCCCCCTCCCCACACAAATTCACACACACACACACACACACACATACACACACACACACACACTGGAGCTTGCAGACTGATCATTAGAGTCTGCTGATCTTTCTCCTCTGTGTCCTCCTCCACCCTGCCTGTCCTCCTTTGAGAGCTAAGCAAATTGCACCCCTCCCTCTATCACACCCTTTCTCTCTCTGCCTCCTCCTCTTCATCAGCACCCCCATCCATTCCCCTCTCCACCCTCCTCCTGACCACTCTCTCCATCCTCTATGCACATGCTGCTCCATTACACCTCTCTCCCTGGTGTCTTTTTACTACCTCTCTCTCCATCTGTCCGTCTCTGCCGTCACCTCCATCCATCTACCCATCCGCCCTCATGCCCTCCGTGCTCCGCCGCAGTTCCATCCATCCTTTCATCTGCCTCCCTCCCCCACCTCCAACCATCCATCTTCTACAATAATTACCCTGCTGGAGGTTTTAATTACAGAGAGAGGAGGAGCTGTCTGCCGCGGTGAAGTCCTAATTGAAACTCCGATTGGTTTCCTCTGGCTGTCGGCTCATTGACGGGGCCGCCAGATTGGAGAAAAATCAGAAATGAGAATGAAAGAAAGAAAGAAAGAAGAAATGAATTTTCTGAAGCTATTATCTCGACTTTTTATCAAATGTATTAAGTGTTCAACCAAAACAACCTCTCAAAAGCGTGCTCAGTTATTGTTTGTAACTGCCTCGGCGATCTGCCTCAGCCCATTTTGGAAAGCCGCGGTAAACTGGGAGAGACAAACAAAGAAGCAGCTGAAAAAGTCACTAAGGTAACTTGTTGCCTTGGTGATTGCCATAGCAATGGTAAAATCGGTGTTGAAGCAGGCCTTTTAGCTTGGGAGAGGAGGCCTTTGTGTGTGTCTGTGTGTGTGTGTGTGTGTCTGTGTGTGTGTGTGTGTGTGTGTGTGTGTGTGTGTGTGTGTGTGTGTGTGTGTGTGTGTGTGTGATGACATTGACCTGCAGCACTCAGTATTGGTCTGTGCTCATAATTGCCTCTCTGGCTCAAAGCCTAAGAGTAACATCTACATACACACACATACACACACTCATTCATTCATTCATCACCCATGCCAATCAAACGCTAATCATCCTTTCACTTACGCATGTGCACTCCATTTACACTCATACACACACACAGTCACACAATAACACAGAGCCCCTTTTTAACACATAAATCCACAAATGTCTCACTCTTTACCCAAAATACACACAGAATGGAGATCATCAAAGCTCTCTACAAACTCTCCGCCTGACTGCCTGACACTCCCATACACACACGCAATTGTTAAGCCTCCACTCTTCCACCCCCTGTTGCGCTCAGCCCTGACATACGCAGCTCAGTCCTATCTGCAGACAGCGGCGCAGCACAGCACAGCACATCCTGATAAGCTCCCATTGATTGGCTGCAGACTGGCTGAAAGGCTGAACGCATTGTCACCTCGGCCTCAGACACACACACGCGCGCACGCACACACACACACGCACACACAGTATACTCGATTGGCAAAAGAGGAGAGAGAGCGAGAACTAAATTCACAATGACTAAAAGCGAGACAAATCAAGAACAAGTGGGATATTGACTCGCTCGAGCAGCTTCTGAGAACAGTGGATAGAGGGAGGGAGAGGGAGGGAGGGAGGGAGGGAGGGCAGGAGGGACAGAGGGCAAGATAGGATGCAAATCAGCAGGCATAGGTGTGCACAAAAGGAAGTGAGAATAAGATAAGCATTTCACCGCAACCGGGGCAAGACAGAGACGAAGGCATCATCTAATCGAAACCCGACAAAGAAGGTGGCCGTGTATTAATCAATGACAAGAAGCTGGATCATTTGTGGCTTCATAAAGTTGACATGATCAAGCAGATTCAAACCCTCAATGATGTAGAAATGCATTCTGTGCCTTGTGTGTATCCTGCTGGATCG
Organism: Genypterus blacodes; assembly: GCF_046128005.1. Classification (NCBI taxonomy): domain Eukaryota; kingdom Metazoa; phylum Chordata; class Actinopteri; order Ophidiiformes; family Ophidiidae; genus Genypterus; species Genypterus blacodes. Next base: position 5,419,118 of record NW_027466821.1, read on the forward strand.
CCAGGACGCCTCGGTAAAGCAAGAAACGGGCCGAGGGCAAGGGCTCCTTCTGTTACTGAGGGGGCGACAGTGCAATCGTTCCACTCCACTGCAAACCGTGGCAGACATGGGAGCACTCCTGCTGGGGAGGCGGCAGCTGATGGAGGCACTAACTGCATTGTGACAGACCAGGGGGAGAGAGAGAGCGAGAGAGATAGGGAGAGAGAGTGCAGCGTCGACACCCACACACGTGGCCAAGATGGTGTGATCCTGCAACTCTGTGGCGAGGATCGATTTGAGACATCTGCAGTTTATGTGCATTAGGTTGCATTTTTCAAGACGGTAAATCTTTCGGCAGCCTGGAGGCCCTGAATGCAACACAGCTCTTTCTCCGATTTTCCGTCTCGATTCAGCAGAACTACAAATGCGATGAAGGCGATGATGTAAAGGGGTCATAAAGACGATGACAGGTCGCCAAATGAGCCACAGGTGGAATTGGTGAAAGAGGTGTCAGCGGTGTTTTGTCCATATGCTTCGCTCTGGTAAACAGTATGGAAATCCCAGTCAAGCTCCACTGTTTTGCTCATTTACAGTGAATAATTCACGGCGATGGAGCTTCCAGGGAGCTCCTGCATGCTTTTCAAAGTCAGCTTGTGTGTGTATGTGTGTGTGTGTGTGTGATAAAAACGTTCACGCAGGGAGGAAAGGTAGCTGTGCCCTCTAGTCAGAGAGGAAGCAGCAGGACACCTTGGCATCGCCTCTCTATCTCCCGTAAGACTTCCTCTCTTCCCTCTCTCCTCTTCTTTCCATACCTCTCCAACACACACACACAAACTCTCTCTCTCTGACACATTTTCTTGTTGTTTCTAACAACAGGATGTTCCCTAAATAAATTCTAGCCTGCCAGAAGGTATGAAGAAGAAACCCCAAAGGCTGTCAACACGAATGACTCTCCCTCTCTCCCTCCCTGCCTCTCTCCCTCTCTCCCTCCCTGCCTCCCTGCCTCTCTCCCTCTCTCCCTCCCTGCCTCTCTGCCTCTCTGCCTCTTTCCCCCTCTCTCTCTCTCTCTCTCTCTCTCTCGCTCTCTCTCTCTCTCTCTCTCTCTCTCTCTCACTCTTTCTCTCTCTCTCCCCCTCTGCCTCTCTCCCTCTCTGCCTCTCTACCTTATCACCATTACATGTCTCCAACACTCCTCCATAGTGCCGAGTGTGCCGAGTCTCGAGTCTTTATACTGCAGATGTTACACGGGTAGAAAAGCCTGTTTGCAGTATTCCCAGAATGCCTAGCGGCGTTCCCCTCGCTGCACTACACTATACTGAAACGTATGTTATGCTGCGTCGTGCATCGTAGGACACGAGAGACGCTTGGCTTTCATTTGGATGAGTGCTTTTTAACCAGCCAAAGCTCACCAATGCGACATAAGAGTCGATATTTAGCAACGCTTCCTTTCCATCGTTTATCTGAATCTCATTTCTATAAGAGGGCGACTGCAACACTCGGCTCTGGTTAAGATGATTGGCCTGACGTCCTCTCGCTTTGTCAGGATTGAAGACACAATAGCTCCTATAGATTCATTACAAAAGCGACAGTGCCTTGATAATGGGAAATTAGACCGCTGTTTAAGAATTCAGGGGCATTCAATCATAGGTGACTGTTTGAAGTATCTTCTGTATCTTATGTAGTATTCTTGTCACAAAATCTGTTCTTAATATGTCGGACAATGCAGGAGGTCTGTCAGTCAGCTTAATTTCATATTCAGTCGTTTCTGTGAAATCATGACATCTACACATATCGACACAAATCTGACAGACAGAAACATGTTTGTGGCTCAGATTTATTCCAAACACTGCAGCATCCTCACTATCTTCTGCCTCCTGCCTGCCTTCACACGGCCACACACACACGTGCACACACACACACACACACACTCCACAGCAGCACAAATGTCAGCCAATATTTCACATCCTCCTCCCCAAAATGTCAGGGCCTCACACCTCTTTGCAACCCAAACTGCAATGAAATTGTGGTTTTTAGGACAAACACACGCATGCACACACACACACGCTGTTCGTCCTGCAGGTTTGTCCATGGCTCTGGGAAATGTCAGGCAGTGACGTCAGGATGCAAAAGACGGAAAGCCTCGTCCAACACTGTTCCCGTCTGCAGTCTGTGTATACGCTTACAAATAATTGACTTTATTTTTGCTTCATATCAAACAAAAACAACCGTATTTCTCTCTGGCGTGAGTCGATGTCTCATCATCTGCCTGATCGATTTCGCTCTCAGATCGCGGTGATGAATGGTTATTTTTGTTACCGAGTGTAGCCGGCAGATATCTGGAGTTAAATCTGTTGTGACAGAAAGAGGAGACGTCTTCCTGCGTCTCCATCCGTCCTTCTCCCCGTGTCTCAGTTTCGGCAGCTCAGTGCCTCTCGCCCACGTCCCGTCACTATAGATTCGCTGCATGATCACATTCCAATCGGCACGTCGACTTTTTTGATATGAATTTAGACTCATGTCTCCACTGTTCTCTACCATACCTCCTCTTACTCTCATTGCACCCATCTGGCAAAGTCTGGCATCCTCTTCCTCAAGCCTCATCTCCTCATCCTGCCCCTATTTTTCATTTCTCTCCATCTGTGTTGTGTTGTAGTCACCTAAGGCCAAGCTGCCATCCACCCCTACCTTTTAATCCCATATTTAAACGCATCACTCTAATCCACACACACACACCCGCCCTCAACCTTGATACATTTCATGTGGACTCACGTGTTCACACACACCCACGCATCAGAATGGATCAGGGATTGAGGGACTTCCTTATTTCCTCAGTGGCAGACCAATAAAGAGAGATCCCGCCTTGCAACAACACAAACACACACACACACAGACACACACACACACACAGACACACACACACACACACACACACACACACACACACACACCAAGTCAAAGGGTTATCCATTTTTAATAAAGCACAGACAGCTTGACCTACCATTGCCAGGCTCTGTATGTGGTGTGTATGTGCAGAGGCGGATCTCAAACAGCACATGCAGACGTTACTACAGTATATCACACACCCACACACTTGCAGACAGACACGTCCAGGCTGTTAACACTCTTATGGGAATATTTCTACCTGCACACCTTTCTTCATTTTCCTCCCATCATGCTCGGCTCTCTGCGTCGGCACATCTTGTTAGCCAGATAAGTAGCTGCCTAACCATGTGGAACATGCCAATGCCGACGCACCTTTGCTCTTACACACACACTCGTACATACACACACACACACACACACACACACACACACACACACTTAGAGAATAAGCCATTCATCCATGCCCTCATGCACATGGACACACACACACATTTTTCTGTATGCCCTCTGTTCGACCTCTGATTCTCCTCCCTGTGGGCTCACATTCATCTCTCTACCCCCTTCTGTCTCTCTTTCGCTCTCTCTCGCCCTCTCTCTCTCACACACACCTACGTCCACACCAGCTGTTACAGTGGCAGCAGAGGTCTGCCACTTGGTATCCAATTGTAATTTGTGATAATTAATTTCCTGCTTAAATCAGCACTGTAGTCCAGCATGGAGAATTAGAAGGCCGTCTAATGATTTCCCAGGTAATTTTCCTCCAGCACTGATCTGCTGTGTGTGAAGCTAAATACCTCTGCAGATGTTGATACTGTGTGTGTGTGTGTTACTGATGCACAGCCTGTTTGTATCTACCCTGAATTAGTTCTGAAGCTATTTTGCTTTAGGAGAACATATTCTGCAGGATAGTCCCTCTTGGATTGGATAGACGAAGGTCTAATATGCTTAATGTTTTCAGACATGGCGGCTAAACCAAAGGCAGGGCTGTGGAACTTGTTTACCTCAACTCTGCAGTCATCGACCAGAATCTGGGTTAAAATTCAGCCTTGGCGTCGGATTGAGTAATCAATAGATGAATGACTCAACGATTTATTTGCTCACTAATTGGATGAATGGAAAAGTCTCTTCTTGACATCACGATCAGATGTCCCAGGATTCAAAACAAATCTACCTGGACTCAGGTTCAGCTGTGCTGTGTGAGCTGCCCACTATAAGGAGAAGCAAAGATTGTTTTTAAGAATAGAAATATGAGATGGAATCTGATGCTGCCTCCTCCTCCTCCTCCTCCTCCTCCTCCTCCTCCCTTCCTCCTCCTCCTCCTCCTCTGCAGCCTCATTTTACTGCACTACAGAACATGAACTCAGAATATAAATCACAAGTCGAGAACAGACGCATATGATTTCAATTTGTGGGAAGCGAGGCTGCACAGGAGCTGCGGCAACGTCACTGACCGGCTCTTAGCCATTGTACTGTGTTAGTGTGTGTGTATTTAGTGGAGTATTGGAGCAGAACACACATACAAATTATTGGAGGTGAAAGTCAGATGCGTCACTAGCAAATTCTAATTTAATCTATTCGCATACACACACACACACGCACGCACGCACGCGCATACACACACACACACACACACACACACACACACACACACACACACACATACACACACACACACACACACACACACACACACACACACACACACACACACACAGCATTGTAAAAAATCAATCAGGATCTCGGCTACATCGGAGGAAAAATGTGTGTGTGACAGCACAAGGTTATTTGATGTTCAGCCTCCTGCAGTATGCACATAAATATACTGATATTTACACATGGATTATATGTGTGTGTGCCTCTCTGTGTCACAGGAAGGAAAATTGATTCACTCTTGTCATGGGGGAAATCACAACACCGAGACAGAGCAAGATTTACCGAACCACGCCAAAGCACACACACATAACATAACTTGACACATAAACATACATGTGCGTGTGGACAATCACACGGAATTTGCTACTCTTGTTCACACACACGCACACGCCCACACAACACATATCAGTGTGCGTAACTTAACTGCCCGGCCTGCTTTGCTTTGATTTATATAGCACTTAATAAAGCTTCACACCCAGCACAGAGGAAGCAGCCACCTCATTAGCCAGGAACAAATACTGCAGAAAATAAATTCCACCGTAATTCCAATTATATGCTTAGTTTAATGTCTTACACAGGTTAAGGGTTTATATTGGGCTTTATGGGGCAAGTTCAGTCACCGCAGAGATGCTGAGAGACAATCAGAAGCTGCGAGAGATACAAAACGCACATTACAACTCCCTGAATGTTGTGTTTTGCTGGATTTTGTGCTCGTCAGTGCAACACTGCAGTGCAGCAGCGTTTATTAGCACCGTTTCCCACCAGAGCCTCACTGTGCGACTGATGATCTGCCTCACTGTGTTTCTGGATGGCAAACCTGAATTTCTAATGAAGTGACAGCCCGTATGTGACTGCAGTGAGGTTCATCTGAAGCTAATCTTAGGGTAGAGGTTACTGTAAAGATACTGGATGGGAAGTGCTGCAAAATGTTTATAAAATGTCTATATTACATTTTTAGACATCAATAATGAGATAACTATGATGTAACCTCACCTACTGTATATCAGGGAGAGATGATGTGTCATATAGTGCACTGTATGAGCGTGAGTAACTCATAAGTATAGAACACTCAAATGGTCAAAAGTATATGTGTAATCATCTGTTTGACCCTTGAGATTTATAATGCAAAGAAAATGTGTATTGAATGTATGACTGATCATAAAGGTTCATAGGTTTAATGAGATTCATATATGTATACAATATGTGGCATATCTAGCAATATAGAAAGTGTATGTTAGATATACTGTATATATCATTGGATTGTACCGATGATGTAATGATATTGTGGCAGTAATTATGGCCGATTCACCACTTCAGCCCAAAGTGGCCGCTGATTTCAAACAATTTTCATGAGCCAATCAGAATTCACAGTGACGGCAGTGATCCACATTATCACTGTAACAAAGCAAAGCCATCACACAACGCCTTCACACAACCCAACGACGCGTTCGCAGTAACGGGATTTGCGATAATGTGGAGCCGCACCAAAACATTGTGATCACATTTCCCCATCTGCCTAATAAGCTGGTGGAAGAAGAGAGAGACAGAGAGGTGGAGACAGACAGACAGCGGGGAGTGAGAGAGCATGTGGCTGGATTTGAACGTGGATAAGGAGTGGTGATAACAGAGAGAGGAGAAGAAAGAGTTCATTGTCTACCAGTTTGATGTGAACATTGATAAAAGGAGAAGTGGATGACAATGGAGAGAGAGGGAGGGAGAGAGAGAGACAGAGAGAGAGAGAGGCTAGTTGTAAACAAGTGATGTGAGAGTGGATAAGTGAGCCAGAAACACATATTGAAGCAGAAATCATGCCCATGATTCTTTTGTTACAATATCAGCAGAAAGTATCCGTCTGTTCCAACACCATAACTCTGAGGATATACGTGCCTCTTGGGACGGCGACACTCTTCGCCTGGAGCCTTACAGGATGGCTAGAGCGCAAAAACAGAGACGTGGGGAGGGAAGCGATGTGCGACGCCGGCCAGAGACAAAGCACTGCGGTACAATGCAGACATAGGCTTCCCTTCGTCACAGAGGGCTCATTGTGCAGCTCTGTGTGCTCTGTGTGTTTGTGCTGAAACACTAACACAGGGCGTGAACACACACAAACACACACTTACAGAGAGAAATGAATGAGGGACGAGACGCAGACTGATTGGACGGGCATGATGGAAGGGTGTAGGATGAAGGGTGTGGTGATGATTTGAAGCTTAACGTTATCATCGACTATATATATATATATATATATATAAAGTCGTTCTTATTGATTTGTATGCTTTTATTGAGCCTGTGAATCAGTGAGGCATATGTGTTGTGTACATTGTTGTTGTTGTTGTTGTTGTTCTGAGCAATCGTTAATGCTGATTATTGCAAAATCACAGACAATCTTGTAATAAAGTCCTAATTCAGAGGGTTTTTCACCTTCAAATCTGTTTTTAAAATCACTTTTGATGGCACTCTGTGAGAATTCACACTCTGTCGCGGCTGATTCTAATAGGAGGTGATAAAATGGTGTCATTTCAAACAATAGCCTCTCTGTGTTTGTGTGTCTGTGTGTGTGTTTGTGTCGCCTCGGTGGTGTGATTGTGCGTGTGGGAGTGATGCAAATGGACCAGCCGGTCCCGTGTCGCAGTGGCGTCCATGCCGACATGCAACTCGAGGAACTCTCCAACCTACTCACACACGTGTAGAGTGCAGACACACACACAGACGTACGCACTCAGAGGCATTCAGAATACACACACTTTGACATTACGCACTGCAGAGACAAAGGGGATCCCAAAAAACCCACAACTCACATTGTGTGAATCAAAGTCTCTCTTGTGTACCCTTGGTCACACTCCCTTTTCCTCTTTCTTACACACACACACAAACACACACACACACACACACACACACACACACACACACACACACACACACACACACACACCTCCATATAAGGGCGAACCAAAATAGAAAGGAAGTGACCGTTGGCTCATTCAATTTAAGTTGGCCACCCAACAACTGTTTCTCTTTAGTGGCCCCCAGTCTTGGCATGCATTGTGTGTGTATGTGTGTTAGTATACTGCCTTGTGTCCTGTGGGTGCGTCACTCTGAACAGATGAATGGAGGAGATCTCCAAGGTCAAATTGGGCGGAGTCTGACATGCCTCTCAATCTCGCTCTCTCTCTCTCTCTCTCTCTTTCCTTCTCTGTAATCAAAGTGTTTCACTCAGGATTTTTTCTCCCACTGGGCCTGCAAATGGCCAGAGTTTGTTCCAGCAGCCTTAAACAGAAGTGCCGGGAGCTTACACACACACACACGCACACACACACACACACACACACACACACACACACACACACACACACACACACACACACACACACACACACACACACACACACACACACAGTTGCATAAACGCTTTGCTTGTGACTGTGTCAAGTGTTTGGCCATACAGAGATAAACAATTATCTAAATCTATCTGGCTGTCTTGAGTGTGAAATATACATTTCCATCTATAGAATTGAAAATGAAGCGACAGACGAGAGAGAGACCAGTTATATCACGATCATACAGAACAACATTTGCTAAGCTATTATATACGCTTGTGCGCGTCCCCTTAGGTGAGCTACAAGCCCAACATAATTAGTCTAAATAGAGCCTTAATTCTCAGCATAATGAGGTGAAATCTGAGTTAATGAGACACAATATGAAGCACAGTATGACTTTCTGAGACATCACATTCTCTACACTATAACTATTTGTGTGACTCTGTTTTGTGATTTCCAATGAAGGAAATCAATATGCATGCAGTATTATGGCGTTGCGAGGATGTGTGAGATTAGTATACAGGCCTACATGAGGTTCGTCTTCATCACGCTCTACAGATGCAATTGCAGGTCAGAACAAGAGCACACTTCATTATAAAGCAGAATCCATCACAGACGCACTCAATATAAGTAAAACCCTTCGATGAAGCTTCACACGTCAATTAAAATGCGTGGCCCCGTGGCAAACAACACGATCTGATCTGATTCAGCACCGTGCAGATATTATACTCAGCCATTTTGTAGGAATGTTCATTAGTCTGCAGCCGCCGTGATTCCTCTGATTAGACTCATGGAAGTGTGGCAGCATATGGTGATCCCATATGCTCCCCCACGTTAACTCCTCAAGGTAAAACACAGATACGCTTAACCCTTATTTGTCTTGGATTTGTGCTACATGCTTGTAATTTTCAATGATTTAAACACAACTCGATACACTTTACACACTCACTCAATATCTATATATATCAAATACTCCCGTTTCAGTCGTATTTCACTTCCAAATACACACTTTAGATATGTTTAATCCGTGTGAGTGCTGACTGTTGCCGTCATGGAGTCGCAGGCCATCCATCTTATTCCCATCACAGCTGTAGAATGTGGAGCAGAAACACATCGCCAGGCGTCATGGTGATGCGTTTCACTTCCTGCACCCTACATCACAGCACGGGAGACTGTATAGATATTTCTCATTTGGGTCGTGTAGTCAAAACGTCTGGGAAAATTGGTCGTGGACGCTTCGCCGCGTGTGGCCTATTTGAATTATGCTGCGCCGGGAGGAACCAAAACATAATGCAAGAGCTGACTGTCTCCTTCATTCACTCCAATATGTCAGGGCCACAGCGCATCCTGTCAGAGTGCTGTGAAGTATCGGTGAGAATAAATTAGGCTATTTCTTCGCACCGCTGGTATCTCTTAAGATAGAAATTGGGACGGGGTTCCTCTCAAACCCTGGGATAAATCGTTGTGTAGTTCTGCCAAGACGAATCACGAGTGAGAATAGAATAAACCAGACCAAGATAGTACCATGATTCTCCCGCTCCTTGTGTTTTTGGTACTGCGCCACGTTGACGTCACTGCCACCCTAGCAAGAAAGTTCACCCCGGAGTGCGTTTCACCATAGCAACTGCAAATCATGTGTGGCAAAATAGATTAATTAGGCATTAGGCCGATGTTTGCTCTGGCAAAAATATCTTCTGGAGACTTCTGTGGGTGACGGTGACCTCTTCCACAATTATAGAGACAGAAAATGTGATAGAGAGAGAGAGAGAGAGAGAGAGATCCAACTTTTTCTGTTAATTCAGCTGAACATTGTCCTCAGTCAGATGCTGTTGAAATCCTTCCAATATCACAGGCTTATCTGACTTCTCAGGTCTTGCCGGGCTGACGTTCATGTACAAAACTCTGCTTGCCATATCTCTGCTTGTTCGTGCTTTACTACGGTTTGACAATGTCAGATAAGGTTGTTCTTTTCAAGGAAGCAGCAGCAAGAAGGAGCCATATGTACCTCAGGCAATGTAAAGCCGGCGCCATATGCCTGTCGTGTACTTACTGTACTTCTTCTGAAGCCGTCCTGAGGCGATGAGGTGAATTAAGGTTCGGCTCTGTTGGACTCTCCCCTTTCATCTGTTAAAGCAAAAAGAGTGATGGATGTGCTGAATGTGGAGATTTCAAATTAGATTATTCACAAATCAATTTTCTGTCACATGAAATCACTTTTTCCATATGTTGTGTTTGCCTACACTGTTGTGGTTGTAGTGCTTCAACCCGCCCTCTTTCATTTCAGCGAGGGTTTGTGTGAGAGACGTGTGTATGCATGTTTATGCGTTTGAAGTGAGCTCTCACCCTCACTGTTATTACATGGAGATGTTCTCAATCCCACTGCGTTTATGAGGAACCCGTCGCATTCATATTGCCACCATTGCCATAGTAACCAAAAGGTCTCTTTTTGAATATCATTGCTGGGAAGCGTTCGCATTGCTTAATCCAACGTCATCAGATCTGCTAAAAGACCACTGAAAGAGCACAGGAGTGTGTGTGTGTGTGTGTGTGTGTGTGTGTGTGTGTGTGTGTGTGTGTGTGTGTGTGTGTGTCAGTGTACCTGCATGTGAGCATGTAAATTAATCTCCATTATCCCCTGTCACAGCGGGGTACAAATGGGGGGGTAAGAGAGATAGAGGGAGGAGGAGCGCAGGCTGTTGCTAGGTGGAGCAGGGTGGATGCTTGGATGCTGAGATGTTAGGATCTACACCTTAAAGCTCTCTCTAGAGCTCCATCTCTCTAACGTGCATGAATTACGCACAGAGACGTGCAGAAATCAATGCGTCCTCATTAAACACACACACACACTTATATATGCTGTGGAAGTGTGAAAATAAACAGGCCGTTGGGAGTGCACGCAGAGTGAAAGACGTGAGGTTAGAAGACAGAAGAAACAAAAAGAGGAGAGGAGGAGGAGAGGAGAACATTAGGCAGAAACGTATTGGACTAGATGAGAGCGGATGCCAGACAGCGACAATCACATACGGCGAGGAAATTAAGTTCAAAAGTACAAAAGGAGACGATAACAGTGTGGGCGAGAGAGAGAGGGTCATAAGGAGGTCAAAAGATATCAGCAAGAAGAAGAATATCAGCAAAGATGGCAGAAACTCAGTATAATGATGATTTCAGTAAGAGACCTATGACTCATCACACCCTCCTCCCACATCCGTCTCAATCCTGCTGACAAACGACGCACAATAAAACACAAGCTTAGACATGATGCACCTGCACACACACACACACACACACACACACACACACACACACACACACACACACACGCCTGTATGCATATGGACACACACCCATGTGCACAAATAGGCATGAACATACCTCACTAACAAAAAAAAACACAAACTTACACACAGCTGCACCTACACACACACACACAAAACAATGAATTTCTGTACGCCAAAGGGAGTTCACCATGGCAACGGGAGAGTGGGGCAGCAGGATGCAGTCGCTGCTTGACACAGGTGTGTGAACAGATAACACTCACATGTGCATGCACACACAGAGGGAAGCAGAAAGGTTGATATGAAGTGTAACTACAGCATCTGCCTGCAATAGCTGAGCACTAATAATGGCACGTCTCGCCTCAGTCTGTTTGTGTGTGTGTGTGTGTGTTGGTGTGTATGTTGTATCAGGACCATCGGGCCATCCGTCTATGTGAAAGCGCGTCGACAAGACTTCAAGGTCACAAAAACATGTAGTGGTAGATGGAATTGCTGATGTGGGAAAACCAGTAAAGCAATCATACATATGCAGGTCTACATGTGTATGTAGTGTATCTAAGGACGTATGCAACACACACATACACACAGACAGAGAGCACTCAGGGGGAAAACACTGTATAAACTAGAAACTGTATTTGACTAACTGCTGCTGTAATCAACGGAAGAATGAACACCGAGGCTGAATCCAACCATGAATAAAGTGCGACAAGTTATTGACCGTTCATCAAAAGTAAACTGTTGTTGTCACAGCGCCACCATCAGGTTGATTGACATTTCTTTTCTTTTTTTGCATAAGTAGTGACTGCATGTGTCCACCAGGGTCGGTTACAGTAAACTCATTCATTAGGGAGATGCCACACATTTTGTAGAATTAGCCACGCCCTCTCAGCTTTGATAGCCAATTAGAGCAACAAAGTAAAGAAAATCAAAAAGAAAAAAAATAAGTTTTGTCCCGACAATATAAAAGACAACAGTCAGACTCGGCCTCTTGTGCTGATTTGATCATGAGTCACGTATGTGCACAGGCTACACACACTGATCAGTTACACAATCAATAGAGCAGCTCAGTGTGTTGTATATGCTGATACAATCGCAGATACAAGTGTTGTGGCGCTAATCTCAGAAAATAGGAGAGGAGGATGGGGAGGAGGAGGAGGAAGCAGTCATATTCATGGGTATTGATTGATCCGTCCTTGTATGAGGAGCGTCATGTGTGAGTTAAATTGAGCAGCGTTGCTCTGTAATGCAGACAGGGAGATTGGATATGATGATAGAGTGAATCCATTACAGCCACAGAATGACTCCCATACAGAAAGAATTGGGTCACTGGCTAATTGGACAGAAATATATCAACCGAGGCCCCGATGTATACATACATAAACACACAGGCACACACACACACAGGCACACACACACACAGGCATGTATGCATGTATGCATTTAACTGACCTGTGCACACTGGCAGGTTATTACATCTGCACAAACATAAATGCAGAGGAGTTATGGATGGTTATGGAACACACTGATAACACTAAAACATACACACTCTCACACACACACACACTGATACATTGCTGGGCTCAATTGCAAGGGTCATAATGAAATCAATGGTTTGATGGCAGATTAGCATATAATAACCATTTAATCAATTACAGCCCATCACAGCAGGGCAGCCCAGAGGAGACAGAGAGATTTTCATTATGCTTGACAAAGTCTGACAAATGAAGCACGCCGTCCATATACACACACGCGCGTGCACGCCATAACTCACACACATGCACAAACACACGTGCATGCAATAAGTGCAGGTATAGCTATAAATAGAGATCTGCACACACACGCACGCACACACACACACACAGACACACTATGATTATTTCGAATACACTCAATTGAAGAAGAGAGTGGAGGGGGGGGGGGGAGGGGGGGGAGGAGACAAGTGAAGGAAAGAGGAGACAAGAAGGAAATGATCTCCTCTCTTTAGAAAGACAAAAAGAGCACAGAGAAAAGAACATTTTGCTGTATCATGCAACAACCAGACAGCCCAGGATGAAGGAGGAGGAAGATGGGGAGGAAGCATATATATATAGAATCGCACACACACACACGCTCACACACTGATGCTTTGATGTATTTCATCTCAGAGCACTGAGCAGCACTGAGGTTTGAGAGAGAGACACTTTGATCCGCCAGATTTCGACGGATTGCAAGATCATGAGGAGTGTTAGCTGGAGACGGAGGGAAATGAGGAAATTGCTGAAAATGTGATCAGTGTG